>NC_137973.1:50925876-51145876 GCF_963924665.1 Micromys minutus
CTCATATACTTAGACACATATGTACATTTTCCCTACTTCTAGAAAATTCAGAGTGTAGGATGTGATGAAAGTTCACAGATTAGTTCAGTTGCTTGGGAGTGGAAAATTCAAGAAGCTCATTTTGAAAAATTAAACTGAAGAAGCACAGGGAACATTCAAGGGAAATCTTCAAGTGCCTCCAATGTATCTTTCATTGGCAAGTTGTCATATTTTATTTAACTTACTGAAAATGGACTTTGCTTACACTGTCTTGAATGCAAGCCTGATTATGTCACCTCTCCTGTGAAATTCCCTGTCCTGGAATTAAGCTACCCCTGACTCTGATAATGAGAAAGAACAAAAACATTGTGTCCTTTAATTTATTAAACTGGTCATTTAAGAAGTTTAACAGACTAAATCAAGCTATTATGGGAAACAAATCACAAGCAGACTAAGCAAACTTTGAAGAAAGTGTTCCTTATCAACACTTCTCAACAATTACAATCAGAATGGAGCAGGTGACAAACTCTAGCTGTATAGCTCAGCATGTCATCCTGCATCTGGAATAGTCAGTGAAGGTACAGATAAATTTCTTGAATTCATACCAAAGTTGAGCTGCACATGAACACTCAAGACTCCTTTATGTAAATCTATCTGGATCCTTTATGTGCACATATTGGCTGAACGGAAATCTGGCTATGAATGCATCCTATGCTTTAATTTCTTAGATGGGTTCCCAATGTATTAACTAACCAAAGATTTATTTTTATTTTGAATGTTATTATGAGCATTAAGAAAAACCCACAGAAATATTTTAAAAAAATTGTTTCATTGAGAACAGCTGTTAGGTAAACTGCTCCCAATAGAGTTTACTGGATTTGTCCCATGGTGTAAATAATACCAGGGGATTGAGAAGCTAGTAGCTCAACTATGGGGAAAAAAAACCCTCACTGTTCTGTATAGAGCTTTTAATCAGGACATTCAGCATGGCTGTTTGTTTCTCTGAGTCATTTCTGCTAGATGTTCTGAGCACCAAGCTAATTTTGCTTTCCTTGTTCCCACAATTGTAATGAAAGGATGATTTCATTTCTATTTGCTACTTGCTATTTTTTCTTTTATTTTGGCTTGATATATGCTTAATACAGCCCATCATTCAAAACCAAAGTAACAGGTGTCAGAAATTATTATCTGGCCCACATAGAACAGTGCCTACCTGTGTAAGGCTTAAATGACTTAACAAGTTGGGGAATCATTTAGTGACACTGCAGGATTCACAGCTAGGAAACAGGGTCATTTTTTTCAGAAAAGGAAAAACATTAGAAAGGACTTCCTTGTGGAAAGGACTCTTTCAAAAAAAAAAAAAAAAAAAAAAAAAAAAGTAGTGTTGACCCAAACATTAGGTGGAGCTCTGGAGTCTTACAGAAGAGTTGGGAGAAGGACTGACACAAAGAGGACAGGGACTCCACAGGAAGACCAACAGAGTCAAATAACTTAGACCCTTGAAGGCTCTCAGAGACTCAATCACCAGCCAAAAACTGAGCACAGGCTGGACCTAGGTTCCCTGCACCTATGTAGCAGATGAGCAGCTTGGTCTTTATGCAGGTCCCCCAAAACTGGAACAGAGACTGTTGCTAGCCTGCTGCCTGGCTGCCTATGAATTCCTCACCCCCAAATGAATATTCACCTACTCCTGCAAGGACTTGATATGCAGAGGGAAAGGTAGACTGTGGGGAGGATTTGCATGAAGGAGTACTGATGGGGAGAAGGGATGATATTTGGTTATCAAGTGAATTAATAAACAATATAAAATAGTGTTTGAAGTGGAAACTCCTAACCTGTTTTTGGAGAGTCAGTTATAGCAAATGATGCTTTGCTAGGGAACACAGGTAAAAGAATGTTTTCCTGAAGCAGACTCGCGATAAAGGATAGTTTGCTATAGGAAACACATCAAAGGATAAATGAAGAAAAAAATTACGACCCCAAAGACAGTGGGAGCTCTGGCATTGGTTTGCTTTGCTCTGCCTTATGATTCTTCAGTAATAGTGGAGATGTATTAGTTCTCTTTACATCTCTGAGGTCTGCTTGTAGGAAACTTGCCAAAGAACTCTTGAGGGTCATGTAGCTTTTTGCTGCTTCCACAGCCTCTGGTTGGTTGCTAAGCCTTGAAGTTTCTTCAGGATTCAACTGCAGCAGCAGATATCCTGATATCATATATGGTGTTTGTTAATGGTCTGAACTGCTGATATCCTGACAACAAAGATTGGACTCACCCCAAGAGAAATATTTCTGAACAGGTGTATTTCTCCTATTTCCTAATAACTCTGATGGTGATGGACTAGGGGAGAGGTTGAACCCTTATTAAAATAGACTGTAAAAAATTTATGCCTATCAGTGTTGAATCAGTTTCTGTCATTGTTAAGCCATACTATCTTATATGGTTCTCTCTCTCTCTCTCTCTCTCTCTCTCTCTCTCTCTCTCTCTCTCTCTCTCTCTCTCTCTCTCTCCTCCCCTCCTCTCTCTCTCCTCCCCCTCTCTCTTTTTCTTTCCTGTTTTGAATATGCCTTATCCATACTGTTCCTGTCCTGCATTCTTTGTTCATCTTGGCTCTTAATTCTCAGCCAAGAGACAAGAGTAATTTTAGCATCTTTGCACTCTTGTTAAATGTTTTTCTTGTCATTTTTGCTTTAGTAAATGTACTGTTGGCTATGTTGAAAGTGAGATGATCTAATTACTTCACAAATCTCACAGTTGATTAGGTTTATGTAGGTTCATAATGTTCAGAAAGAGAAGAATGCTGCAAACAAAGCTCTAAACGGATGCCCTCCATTTCTAAGACCTACTGATCTCCATCTTTAAGACACGCTAACTACACATTGAGCATGTTTCATACTTACTAAAGTTCCTTATGTTGGTTAGAGTAGGGGAAAATCAAGTCTTATTACAGATTGAGGGATGTATTTATATGAGGATATCTGAGAAGAAGGTGGCCTGCCTACTACATAGGGAACTAGAAAGACCTAAAAAGTTCCATATGATGGATCATGGAAACTAGTTTTAATAAGTGAGGCTTCCAAGCTCCAGACCAATCACCACTTTAGAGCATGCACATAGGCAGCCCTGACATAGCCTAAATGTTTCAAATGTCTTCAAGCTCAAGCACTTTGCATTAGGTTATTTTGAAGTTCATTTCCAAGCACTTTGAGAGACATTCAGCTTTGGCCCTGACATTGTCTGAAGAACTCCAGGACAATAGCATCTTGGCTTATAAATGTGAGCCAAATCCTGGGCTCAGCCAGAGCAATATAAAAGGGCTTTGTATGCTGAGCAAATATCTCAAAACTGTCCAAAAGTTATGTTTAGGTTCTGTTGGGGGTGCCCAATGAACTAATGTTGTGAAGCTGCTGTGCTGCTTTTAGATTGCTTCAGTGATTTTAAAGGGAAAAAAAAACCCACTGGTCCTAACACCTTTTTAATAACATGAAAAATGAATGATACTCCCTTGGAAGTTATGTATTCCTTCCTCCATAAACCAGATATCATACCTATCTTCTTCCCCATTTCTTTTCTTTTGCTTCTTCATTCTTCTTTCCCTTCCTCCTCCTATGGTTTTGTTCTCACAACCCGTTTTTGCTGATGCTTGCTTTTTTGTTGTTACCCATAAACTGGAATCCAACAACCACTCAAGCTTCATAAAAGAGCACAACTCTTTGTTTACTGGTGTAGCCTAATGCCTTAGGCCTTGTTCAAAAATGTATTATTAATTCAAATAATTTAAAAATAGCTCACATTTATAATGTACTTTTGGAAATGTGTACATGTTAAAATTTAATTAAAAGTTGTGGAACTTCTTGAGTTTCATGAAGATTTGTAAAGGTTATAGAGAATGTCACTCAGTAGCTGAAAATATATTAGTCATAAACCCACTTCACAATTAAATTTATGAAAGGATATATTAGACTTTCTCAAACCCTTATTTTTGCATGTTCATGATAAAATATTTTGTTGCAATGTGATTCATAAGAAATGCAGTTTCAAATATGTCTCAGTCAGATTTACTGTGATGGAATACCATGACCAAAGTTTAGGAAAGTGTTTCTGACTTACTTCTAGCTCGGTCAGGACAGGCACTTAGTTGGGACAAGAACTTAGAGGTAGGAGCTGAGGCACATGCTGCTAAGAAATGCATCTTACTGGCTTACCCCTCATGGCTTACTTGGCCTGCTTTCTTATGGAACCAGAGCCACCACCCAGGGATGGTACAACCCACACTGTGCTGGGTCCTCCCATCAATTACTAATTAATAAAATGTGATGCATTGTAGCTTGCAGCCTGATATTAAGAAGGCATTTTCTCAGTCAAGGTTCCTTTCTCTCTGATGACTATAGAGTGTGTCAAGTTCACATAAAACTGTCCAGCAAAAATGCTGTTATAATATTAGCTTTAATGTAAATAATAGCATTTATAAAGATAAATTTGACCAGTTAAAATATTTCTTTATTTCTTACAATAGACTTATACTGTAAAGAGGAGGTATGTAATAAACAAAATTTTATGCTTTAATTACTTTGATTTTCGTGATGGTAAATCTATTTAAGATTTAAATACTTTTTACAGTATTAAATATATACAATCAATTGTCACAACTCAATGAATTGCAGTTTATTTCTATTGTCTGTTCGTCTTCACCAAGCTTCTCAACTAAATAATGATGATGGGGACAACTTTCAAGCCGCCATGTTTATGTGCTTTTCTAGAAATTGGAGACTGAGGCCTCTTGCTATATCAAATAAAATTCCTTCCAGTTCTTTTTGCTTTCCTGCTAAGATGAAAGAAAAAAAATAACATAAATATGCAAATGCAATGGGTAATAGACTAGTAATCGAATCAAAGTTGACAAGCTAAGTAACAGACAGTCATAATGAGTAGAATGAAGGGAGCACCAAGCTTGTGTCCTATGGACATGTGAGGCAAAGGTTCATGATTTTGGGACAAAACATAAATGATGAGCAGTTTAATGACTAAAGAAAAAAATATGAGGCCTATAGATGTTAAAGGTTTCTGAGTCTTAATTCTAATTACTTTTTAGATATGTAAAGGTTAAAGGCCACAGAGGCCATCTCTATGAACAAACTAATAAATCAGTTTCTGATATTTATTTATTGGTATTCTACCATTCCTTCCTCCAGCTTCCATTCATAATAATACTGTGAAAATTTAACACACATATAATACTAGCATACTCTGATCCAGGCACCCTGTTGGAGAAGTATTATTTGCTTTGATAAAGGCCAGAAGCAGGCAGGTAACAGGGATTAGAGTTCTTGAAAATATTATCAGACAACTCAACAATTCCACAGCATTCTTAGAGAAATCCGGAGTCAACTGAGATGGCAGAAAGAAGGTCTTAGAACATATGAACTATGGAGTGGACAAGAAAATCTCAGCAAGAAGAGGATGGACATCTGGATTTGGAGGCATGCTTCAGAATCAAAGGCAGAGGAGTGTGGGGTTGAAAAAGAAAACACTGGCTTGAGGGTAAAGCAAGATGGTCACCATATACCTGACAAACAAGAAGATGGTGTGATATGAGGTTGAGGGGAAGTTGAGGTCATCTTTGGTAGCAAATGACATGTTCAAGTTAACTCACTGCATGGAAAAAAAAAGTCGAAGTCAGTACATTGATTCATGTCACAGCATAGCCTTCCCAGAATTCCCTGGTTAGTGTGAGTGAATTTAGTGAAAATTAGCTGGAGAGGAATCTAATTTTAAGCCAGTCTTTCTTCCTTTATTATGGTGAACATGGCTTTCCCGATCCTTCCTGGATATTTTTCTATTGATATTCCACCAGAGGATAATTTGCTTAGACATAATGTATGTGGTCAAATGCCAAGGCCTCAGTATCCTTTCTATCTGTAGGCACACTTGGAGTTACTCTGGTGAACTTCAAAGGGTCCTGTGCTTTAATATCCCGATGCTCAGCAAATAGTTTATCATTTGTCACATTGCCAGGAGAACATTCTATTAAATATTACAGCACAACATGTGCTGGCTTTGAGGTTTGTCATATGCTGTCATAATTTTTGCACCTCTAAAGAGACTTTTTTTAACACATAAAGAGCAAAAAATCTTCGTTAAGTTTCTTTAAAAAAAAAAAACATATTACAATAACAGTGCCATCATTTGTATTGCCTGTAAATGAAAATTGTGGTACATTTTCAAGGTCAGTGGAGCGGCAAAACTGGATGTCTGATTAACGTATCCTTTTAGAAAGAGATGCTTTTATTTTCTCATCACAGCATTGCTGCATTGAGTATATGACAGTGTAGACTCTGTGCTGCTCAAAGTGTCAAAATGCATGTCTTCAGCTCATAAGCAGTGGTGATTTATCACCTGTTTCATAAGATTATTTTTCTGTGCCCACAATTTTCTCATTGGTCCTTTAAACTTCTTCACACTCCATGGTCAGCTTGCTGGGACCTTAACCTTGAGCCTCTGAAAGAGCAGCAAGTGTTCTTAGGCACTGTGAGCCATCTCTCCAGCCTCCCATTTTACTCTGCTTTTATTAGGTGAGATATGAGCTAGGATTGGCAGCTAAGAGAATGAAGGCAGGAACACTGAGAACAAATGTAACTTAGAAGTTATCTGTACTCAGCACATTCCTGATATTACTTTGTTCTGAAACCTTTCCAACTGGGATTTTCACCAAAGACACTGACAAAAAACTTACCATAAGAACACTGACCACAGCATTGACAAACACATTGGTCAGTTTTTAAATTCCTTCTCAAAACTTTCTACTCATTTAATTTAACTATTCACATTTTTAGTCCCTATGTATTTCATGCTTAATTACTAGGTACATGGTGCTTAGTCCTACATACTTCATGTTGAGTTCTTAGGTACTTGATGCTAGTGACAAGGTACTTCATGCCTAGTTACTATATACTTTAAGCTTTTCTTCACGTTTCAAGTCCAAACATCTCAGAGTCAGCCATGAATCTGTTCTTCCTTTACCTCCAAGATTAAATTTTTCAGTAACTACTAATGTTTGGTTCTATATCTGGATTTTGGACATAAGTTAGTTTTGTATTTTTTTAATTTATTTTTTAATAAAATATCATTATAGCTCACATTTGCTACATAATAATATATGATGAATACACAATTTTCTTTTCTTTTTCTAAGAAGGACTCAGACCTTCCTTCTTTTTGAGCTTCATAAGGTCTGAGAGTTGTTGTTTGAGTATTCAGAGCTTGTTGGGGCTAGTATCCAATTATGAGTGACTGCATACCGTGTGTGTTCTTTTGTGACTGGGTTAACTTACTCAGGATGATAGTCCCTAGTTCTATTTATTTACTGAGGAATTTTGGAAAGTCATTGTTTCCAAGAGCTGATTAGTACTCCATTGTGTAAAGGTACCACAATTTCTGTATTCATTCCTCTGTTGGAGGATATCTGGGTTCTTTCCAAATTCTGGCTATTATAAATAAGGCTGCTATGAACATGATGGAGCTGGTGTCCTTCTTATATGTTGGAACATCTTTTGATTATATGCCCACAAGTGCAGTAGTTTGGTCTTCAGGCAGTACTATGTCCAATTTTCTGAAGACTGATTTCCAGAGTGGTTGTAACAGCTTACAACCCCACCAACAGTGGAAGAGTGTTCCTCAATCTCCACATCCTCGCCAGTATCATCTGTCATCTGAGTTTTTGATCTTAGCCATTCTGACTAGTGTGAGGTAGAATCTCAGGGTTGTTTTGATTTTCATTTCCATGATCACTAGGGATATGGTGCATTTTTTTAGGTGCTTCTCAGCCATTTGATATTTCTCAGTTGAGAATTCTTTGTTTAGCTCTGTATCCCATTTTTCTTTTAAATAGGATTATTTGATTCTCCGGAGTCTAACTTTTTGAGTTCTTTGTATATATTGGATATTAGACCTCTATAAGATGTGGGATTGGTAAAGATCCTTTCCCAGTCTGTTGGCTGCAATTTTGTTTTCTTGGCAGTGTCCTTAGCCTTACAGAAACATTGCAATTTCATGAAGTCCCATTTATCTATTCTTGATCATAAAGCATATGACATTGGTATTCTGTTCAGGAAAATTTCCCTTGTGTCTATGTGTTCTAAGCTTTTCTCCACTTTCTCTTCTAATAGTTTCAGTGTACCTGGTTTTATGTGGAGATCTTTGATCTACTTGCACTTGAACTTTGTACAAGGAGATAAGAAAGGACCAATTTGCATTCTTCTGCATGCTGACTGCCTGTTGAAACAACACCATTTGTTAAAGAGGCTGCCCCTTTCCCGTTGAATGGTTACAGCTCCTTTGTCAAAGATCAAGTGACCATATTGTGAGAAATCATATCTGGGTCATCAATTCTGTTCTATTGATCTACCTGCCTATCTCTGTACCATGACCATCCTGTTTTTAACACAATTGCTTTGTAATATAGCTTGCGGTCAGAGATGGCGACTCCTGCGAAAATTTTCTTGTTGTTAAGAATAGTTTTCGCTATCCTAGGGTTTTTTGTTATTACAGATGAAGTTGCAAATTTCTCTTTCCAACTCTCTAAAGAATTGAGTTGGAATTTTGATGGGGATTGCTTTTAATCTGTATATTGCTTTTGGTGAGATGGACAATTTTATAATGTTGATCCTTCCAATCATGAGCATGGAAGATCTTTCCATTTTCTGAGATCTTCTTCAGTTTCATTCTTCAGAGATTTGAAGTTCTTATCATACAGATATTTTACTTGCTTAGTTAGGGTCACACCAAGGTATTACATATTGTTTGTGACAATTGTGAGGGGTATTTTCCCCCACTTTCTTTCTCAGCATGTTTATCCTTTGAGTACAGGAAGGGTACTGATTTGTTTGAGTTATTTTTATATCCAGCCACATTGCTGAAGTTGTTTATCAGCTGTAAACGTTCTCTCTTATGTCTTTTTTCTATTGGTTTTCTTGCATAGTTATTATTATTTTTATTATTTTTGCTTTCCTAGTGTGTAGTTTTTCTCCTTGTGTTGGATTTTCCCCTTATTTTACTTTGTAGGGCTGGATTTGTCGACAGATATTGTATAAATTTGGTCTTGTGTGGACTATATTGGTTTCTCCATCTATAGTAACTGTGAGTTTTTCTAGATATAGTAACCTGGGTTAGCATTTGTGTTTTTTTATGGTCTGTATGAATCTTTCCAGGACCTTCCCACTTTCATAATTTCTGTTCAGAAGTCTGGTGCATTTCTGATTGATCTGCCTTTATCCATTATTTGTTCTTTTTCGCTTACTGTTTTTAGCTGTTTTGGCTATCATGTGTAGGGAGGAATTTCTCCCCCCTGAGCACACAGGCCTTCAGACCCACAGGAGAGACAAGCACCTGTCAGAAACAAAAAGATCACCTACAATCACTGACAACAAGATGGCAAGAGGAAAGCACAAGAACCCAAGCAATGGATACCAAGACAACCTGGACATCAGAACCCAGCTCTCTCACTACAGCAAGCAGTGGCTATTCCAACACTCCAGAAAAACAAGATTTAAACTAAAATTATACTTCATGATGATGATTGAGATCTTTGAGAAGCACATGAATAACTCCCTTAAACAATTAAAGGAGAACTTGGATAAATCACTCAAAGAAGTACAGGGAAACACAACCAAACAGGTGAAGGAATTGAAAATGTAAATAGATACAATAAAGAAATCACCAAAAGAGACAAGCCTGGAGATAGAAAACCTAAGAAAGAAATCAGGAGTCATAGATACAAGCATCACCAACAGACTACAAGAGATGGAAGAGAGGATCTCAGGGGCTGAAGACAACATAGAAAACATAGACAGAGTAGTCAGAAAAGATGCAAAAACCAAAAATCTCCTAACCCAAAATGTCTAGGAGATCCAGGAGACAATGAGAAGACCAAACCTAAGGATAATAGCTGTAGAAGAGGGTGAAGAATATCAACTAAAAGGCACAATAAATATCTTCAACAAAATCATCGAAGAAAACTTCTCTACCCTTAAGAGTTAGTTTGTTTTAAAAACCACTATAGCAGTAGGAATAATTTATGTGCTATGAAGTTTATCTACCCTCTCTCTCAAACTCCCTCCCCTCACCCCGCTCAATTTGTATGTGTTTGTATAGTTACTGTTGATCATGAACCACCATGTATAATGCTCTAAACTGAACTCAGGTTCTCTGCAAAGTCAGTAAGTACTCTTACCTCCTAAAACATCTCTCCAGCCCCAGTGTAAAAATTTTGCCTACTTTGTAAAGCTTCATGGATTAATTTACTTTTCTGTTCTCTCTTATAAGCAATGTCACTGTATGTCAAAGTGTCCTTTTTTGTAGACTGTGCTTTTCACTGAAAAATTCTGGCTTTTAGAAGAAGAAAGACTGTACCTCCATGTCCATGTATAAACAGCATCATCTTTCTGTAACTCACCATGCAGTGCAGAAAGATAGAAAACTTGTTCCTCTGAGTAGAATGGGCACAATTCTAAAACTTAGGAGTGTGAATTGAGACTTTTGGGGTATATGATTGTGTTAAGATTATGTCAGAGAAACCAAGTTTAAGAGTTATTTTTGTCCGTCAAACCAAGGGTGTATTCACTTGGATCCCATGAGGCTCCACTAAGAGTTGCAATGATAATAATGTCCATTATCCTACCATTACACCCAGTGTGTGAGAGAGGACCAACAGGCAGAAAATTCCCACTTTCCTAGTAGCTTAAGCTTGATTCAGTCCTGGCTGGTTGATACATATTATTAATATTTCTGTCTGTCATTAACATAGGAGCCAGTCTAGACCTGCCATCCCTTCTGCTTTTTACTTCATCTGGAACCAGCCCTGCATCTTGTCTTCATCGGCTGACATCAGCAATGCATCTCTATTTTGGAATTGCGAGTCACACTGCTGTGACTCACAAGAGCAGCTTCTTCTTGCGGTCCATTATCCTATCAATACAGAGATGAATGCTATTCATCTTTGGCTGCCTAGCCCTGTTTGAAGCTCCTTAATTCTAGAACACTTTGCTGTTACTACAACCTACATTAACATTTACTCTGTGATGATCAATCTAAGAATTGATTGATTAAAATTAAAATTTAAATAAATGATTGGTTGCCTCAGCTAGATTACCATGGAAAGTAGAAATATCTGCGAAGTTGATGAATGGAAGCCATATGAATGCATTACATAAATGTATTGAATAATAATTTATTGAAATTCTGGAAAAACATTAGCATGTTCATATATGTTTCTGACATTGCATGTTTAAAATATAAGCTTAGTTTGATTTGACACGTATGGAGTCTGCATTAATGATATAAAATTTTTGGTGTAAATATTAAGGGTATTTAGATGTTCTCAGCAGTATTTTAGATGCATTTATTGATATATGAGGGCAAATATAAAACAGTACCAACAAGAAGACAAAGACTTATGACAGGGATATATTGAGATTTTTGCTTATAGAATACAGAACAGATTTGTGAGAATGTGAACTCTTATTTACACTGATGTTGAGAAACATGACCATGTCCCAAAGCATCTTGTTCTTTCCTTAAATGGTTGATGGGAAGCTTATAATGACAGTTTGTCATGATAATAAAATCTAGTTAAGATCAATATAAAACCTCTCTTTTCCCAGAAATTAAATACAATCATGTTATTATTTAAGAAAAATATGCTTCTTCATTTATTTGAAAAATAGTGAAGCAGAAAAATCCAAAAAGTATTTTAGGGGTTTTATAAGCTAGATTTAATCTCATCGTTGTCAAATACCCTCTTTCCCATGCTTTTGAGAAAATACATGTTATTTGTAAAGGCCTACTTTATTTCTCATTAGAGATATTCTGAATCTTAGCAATGAAAAACAGGTTGTTAGGTTGGTTACAACTTAAAAATAAATCCACAGAAAATTTCCTCACATATCACATGAGTACCCAAGAAAACTTGGTGCTTTTGATTTGAAGGTTTAGTTACAGAGCAAAAACCAGTTTATTTCATAACCCAAGAAATATTTCTGTTAAAAATGATATTTTCAGATTTAGAGAAAATTAAGTTAAAAAACTATGTAAAACTGTGAGTGGCTGATTGAATTCAAGATCAATAACCTTTATTCTTATTCTAGAATAAACATGGGGAGGAAAATAACCATCTATTAGATTCCACAATAGGTAGAAAGCTCAGTTGGCACAGAGTGGTTTCTCTTCAGTAAGTCTTTATGTGACGCTTCTGAGTCCCTTTAAAAGACAGACCGATTCATACTTCCCAGTAGTTCTCTTTCATGCTCAGCTTCCTCCAGAGCATGCTGTTGGGATTCCAGAACTTTTTCTTTCTTCAACTTTAATCCATTTTCTGATGTATGAGCTCATTTTTTCTAGTTGAAAGAATGCTATAATGCCAGAGCACAGTGAAAAATTCAGCTTTTATCCACGAACCCACATTATCGAGAAAACAAATGGGAATATGTTTTGTGGATTTAATAGATTGATGTATTCATGTGTGTTGAGTGGCTAATATATTCTTGAAAATGTATATATATATATATATATGTACATACAAATATATATATATATGTATATATATATATTATATATACCACATATCATCATCTGCTCTTATCCTTCCATTCTCAACAACATCCTCTTTCTCCCATTAAGTCCCCAATTTCACTTTTATGTCTTATTGTTTTTTTGATGTTAGACTCACTAAGCTTTACCTGGGTCCCTAACACAGGCATAGGTATGGAACTATACTAAGATGTGTAACTGACTCTTGGATACATCGGTAAGGACATTGGCTTTTTCTCTCCCACCAATCTTTATCAACTGCTTTATTTCCTATATTCAGGGTCCCATTAGCCCCTGGCCCCCAAACAATGACTGGATATTTAAAAGCTCACTCTTTTACAGGACCTGTTTAGGTCCTGCCATTTGCTGAGGTTCCATAAGTACATGTCATGCCCATAAACAATCTTTTATGGTTGTTAGATTCATTCCTTTGCACGTCTCCCACTCCCTCTTCTATAATATTTCTTAAATCTAGAAGGAGAGAATGTGAGAAACCTGTTTAAGATTAAGAACTCAAGAATCACTTGTTCTCAGCATCTTGACCAGTCTGTTTCAATATTTACTATTATTCACCAAAAGAAAAAATTGATTTTCTGTTTTCTGTGTCCCCACTTCAGAGTCTTATACTATAGAAATAAGGTAATTTGGTTTTATACGTGTGTCTTTTCCCAAATGTAAGAAAAACGTTGAGAAAAATCAAAAAGAGGGGAAATTTCTATGTTACCTCATAAGCTGGCATTTGAACTTCTGGTTGAAATTTGAGTGCTGCACATTCACTGGTCTAGGCTCTGGTACCCAACAGATTAGAAACAGTTTAAGGAATTACACTGCAGTGATGATGGGTTCGAGACTGTAGCCTGGTTGCCTCTGCAAACAAAAGAAAGAACAATTTTGAAAAAGATCTAAAACAGGTCTGTCCCCAGACCTCAATACTTATATGTCTACTAACAGTGAATTTTTAAAAACACTCATTATTTTCATTAACATTTAAAACTTCCTATGTTTCTTTTTTATATGTTATTTTTATTTTCTGAGACTTTCCACTTTTTATTTTTCACATGTTAATCTATACTTGGTAGAGCATACTTGCAAAAGCTTTATCAAAATCTTTGGTAAATCTAAAATTATATCTTCTCAAGTTGTTAGCTATTGCCTTTTTTTTTTTTCCTTTATGAAGGAACTTTTTTCTCCTTCTTTATTAGAATCGGAATCTGAAAAGTTTAAATATTAACTTATGAACTTATATGTTATATTACCTTATGAACATTTGTGACTTTAACAGCAATTAAATATGAGTGGGAAACTATAACTTACCACCCATGTAAACCAAGTTAAAGAAAAAAAATAACCATTTTTAAATGTCTTTGAGGTTGGATAAATGCAACAAAAACACCATCACCCTGGTATCAAGGCATTCCTGGTATGATGCTGACTGGGAGTTGAGCAAACATAGTACTGTAACCTCCCCACTATGAGTACATGTAGGTGCCTCCAATACATACCCCCTATCATTTATCCAAGAGAGTATGTTTTCCGGCAGGAAACAAAGATGTTCTTTAGTCTGCTTAGTGGTGCATGTAACTTTTTTATTGTTTTATTGCTTTACACCCAATACTCATAAAATCATTGTGTTCTTTTATAAATTGCTTTGTAGAACTAAATAATGAGAAAAGTATCTTAGAACTTTAAGACAGCTCCTTAGAAACAATCCAGTCTAAGAAAGGTTGAAACGGATGTGCAAAACATTAGGAACTAATGAAATAATACCCAAATATTTTGACAATGTGGTCAAAGAAGGAGAAGGAAAATACTATAAAACAAAAAAACTGCAGAAGGTACAGAACAAAGCAAAGATTGAGAGCACTTATCTCAAATAACCAGAAGAGGAGAGAACTCAATATAACACTATTAGAGATGTAAATAAGGACATTTTAATAGATGCAAATGAAATTCAGAAGATCATAAGGGGATAGTTTGAAAACATATATTCCAATTATGTGGAAGAATCTAGAAGTAAATGATGAATTCCTAGAAACATAATACCTATCAAAATTAAATCAGGACACATAAACAGTACAAAACAGATCTTATTACAAGCCATTTGATCAAAATAGAAATAGTATATTAACAAAGAAAACCCAAGATTATCCAGTATCACGGCTTAATTGTAGCACCTGTTTCTAAGGGAACTGTGAGCAAATTTTCTCAAAACATCTCATATGTAGAAAGGGGATAAAGATTATTGGTCATCATCTTATAAAGCCTGTATTACCTAGATAACAGAACCAGATAAAGGTACAACAAACAGAAACACAGTAATCTGAGTTTCCTGAAAAAAATCTCAATGAAATAGTTCCTAAATGAACCCAGCATTACATTAGAACGATTGTATAATCTGCTATACGATTATGAAATTGTTTCATTCCAATGATTCAATGATAGTTTAACAGGAGTATAACGAAACACACAAATAGTCTCCAGGACAGAAATTACAGAACCCTCAGAAAAGGACTTTGGGAAAATTAAACATTGTTTTAACATGAATATTTGGTGGAAACAAAGAAGAAGAACAAATTTAGAAATAATGGAGAGAAAATTTTAACCAATGTTGTAATAAATAGAGAAAAATAATTTTTTAAAAAAGAACAACAAAGATATATGCACCACAGTGTTCATAGCGGCTCTATTTATAATAGCCAGAAGCTGGAAGGAACCCAGATGTCCTTCAGAAGATGAATGGATACAAAAATTGTGGTACATATACACAATGGAATACTACTCAGCCACCAGAAACAATGACTTAACCAAATTCTTAAGAAAATGGCTGCATCTAGAGAATATCATCCTGAGTGAGATAACCCAGTCACAAAAGAACAGATATAATATGCAGTCACTGATAGTGGGATGCTAACCCCAGAGGCTTGCACTCCCCCAGAAACAACTCACAGACTGTATGAAGTCCAAGAAATAAAGAAAACAAAAAAATATACATATATTTACAAACAAGAAGACTTTGACTGTTTCCATGTTTCGTTTTGTTTTGCATGTACTTTACACTTATTGTAACTATTAGGTTTTCAATGCGTACTGTCGGGCCCTTGAAAAAAATCAAGTACTGACTAAAAAAAATATATTCACATGGTTTTATGTGAAAAATTATTTTAATGTCTGAAAAAACAGTACTGACAAAAAAGTATAATTTTAAGCAAAAAATGTTTAAAATCTGTACATTTATCTTTTTTTTTTGTAAAATAAAGTCGTTTAAAAAAAAAAAGAAATGATACAAGGTTCTCTACTCTCTCCACTACTGTTAGACACAAGGCATGAAGTGGGAGCTAGAGGAATAAGGCAAAGAATGAAAAAGCGTTCAAATAGTAAAGGAAAGAATCAAATTATATTTATTGTGGATGATATTACCATAAATTTAAGAGATTCTATAAACTCAGAAAACTCTCAGATCTTATAAACATTTATAACAAAATGACATGACTCAAAATCAATATTGGAAATACTGGCAAAAACATTGCATTTCAATATACCAATTGTGAATTTGCAGAATAAGAAATTGATAAAAATTCACATTCATAATATCTTCAAACCAAGGCTACTGAGGAATGAGAAAAGCCTCAAAAATACTACTTTCAAACACAGAAAAGAGAAATGAAATATACTAGAAGGTAGTAACCCACCTAGGATCACAGATTTACAAATCTTAACTAGTAAAATGATGATAGCTAAGCAAAGGACTCCAGAAATTCATTATAGTTCCTGCCAAATTTTCAATGGCTTCCTTCATAGAACCTGGAAAACAAAACTTACCTAGAATTCACTTGAAAGCATAAATGACCCTTAGTAGCACAGGGAGGATACTCTAGAAGGCGTCAGCAGCCTAATTTCTTTCTTTCTTCTCCACCAATTTTTTTATTGAATATTCTCTGCATTTACATTTTAGATTTTAGCTCTTCCCCACAATCCCATCCCTCTTCCCCCTTCCAAGCATATTGGCATTCCCCTACTCTGGGAAAACAAGCCTTCGCTGGACTAAAGGCCTCTCCTCCCTGTCAGAAAATAACCTCTGCTGCATATGCACCTGGAGCCATGGGTCTCTCCATGTAAACTCTTGGTTGGTGTTTTAGTCCCTGGGAGCTGTGGTGGGTTTGGTTAGTTGATAATTTTGTTCTTCTCATAGGGTTGCAGACCTTTCATATCCTACAGTCCTTTCTCTAGCTCCTTCACTGGGGTTCTCATGTTTAGTCTGATGGTTAGCTGCAAGCATCCTCCTCTGTATCAGTATGGCTCTGGCAGGGCCTCTGAGGAGGTTACCATATCAAGTTCTTGCCAGTAAGCAATACTTGGAATCAGCAATAGTGCTTGGGTTTATTGGGTGCATATGGGGGTGTATCCCCAGGTGAGGCAGTCTCTGGATGTTCTTTTATGCAATCCCTGCTCCTCTATTTGTCCCTTTATTTTTTCCAATGAACATTTTCTTCTCCCTTCTAAGAAGACTGAGGCTTTCCTTTACTCTGAGCTTCATAAGTTTTTGGGTATTCCGAGTTTTGGGAGCTAGTATAGGTAAGTACACAGTTATAATTGTGTATGTACCATAGGCTGCCTCACTCAGGACAATAGCTTCAAGTTCCATCTATTTGCCTAGAAATTTCATGAAGTCATTGTTTTTGATAGATGGGTAATACTCAATTGTGTATATGTACCAAAATTTCTGTATCCATTCCTCTGTTGAAGGGCATCTGGGTTCTTTCCAGCTTCTGGCTATTATAAATAAGGCTGCTATAAACATGGTAGAGCATGTGTCCTTGTTGTATGTTAGAGCTTCTTTTGGGTATATTCCCAGGAGTGTTATAGCTGCCTATTTTCAAATCATAATATAGATCTCTAGTTTAAAATTTATAATATGCATGCAATAGAAGTGTAGTCCAATGGAAGTGAATGGAAGGACTTCCCAACATAAACTATGCTACTATAGTCTTCTGATTTATAACAGATGCAGAAAACTTATCTTGAAGAAAAGGGAACCTCCTTAACAAATAAAGCCACATGTAGAACTGAAAAAATAAATTTGAAGTAGGTTAAGTAGCTTAATATAAAACTTTCAATGCTCTCATTGTTTAAGGTTTTATATGCAAAACAGTCCAAGGCATATATTCTTAAAAGGTTTCTAAAACCTCAGGTAATAATAGCAAGAACTGGCAAATGACTTACATGCATTTCAAACCCTTTACAGATTAAAAAAATCAACATAATGAAAAGTTATTCTACAGAAAAGGAGAAAGTATTGGCAATTATATATGTATGGGCAATTATATATGTATGAGGGAATTAATATTTAGACAATGTAAAAAACTCAAGGTATTCATTCATATAATAAATAAGCAAATGAATTGGCCAGGCTTTTTAAGAGAAGAATTTTCAATAAGAATATGAAGAAAATTGACATCGATATAACATATTCAAGTCAGATTTTCTACATATGATTGTGAGAATGCAAAGAAAATATATTCTTCCTCTCTGCCAATGAGGTTGAAGCCACAATTCACTATGGAAATAATACAAAGATTACCCTCAAAACTAAAAATATGATTATTCTAAGCCCTGTCTATTTTACTTCTGGATATGTAAATGAAAATTTGAAGTAAAAATGCTGCAGATACTCAACACAGTATACATGGTATGGTACTTTCAACAGATGGATGACCTAGTAATTTTGGCATATGTACACAATGGAATTTTATCTTATAGGAAAGTCATATTTTTTTAATTAAAGCTTTTTTGATTCCTGAATTTTCATCATTCCTTAATTTCAAAAGCCACATCATTCACTTTTTTTTGAAAAATGTAAACAGAGCTACTTAAATATTATACTTGTTCTATAAAGGATAAATTTATTCTGTTCTGAGTCTAGATAAGAAACAACTTGGTCTGCCTAGAAAGGTCAGCATAGCCAAGAAAGCATGGTTCACTAAATTATGAGGGAAGAGCCTGAAAAAATATATGTGGTTGGGCAAGGTGTCTTGCTTTTACTAAACATTGACCAACATTTTCAATTCTGAGTTTTCCTTCGATGACAGGCATATTTTCTTTTAATAGACCTGTGTTGCAAACTTGCCTTTCTTCTTATTTCAAATTCCAGACTTTAAACTTGTCTGTCTTCCTCTGTGTCTGCCATAGCCACCAAACTCTTCTTGTTCCAACAATGCTCCCATGACACATTACAATTTCCCTACCAATTGATTTTTCTATTACCTTGAATGTACTTTAGCATGGATGGTACATTCATTTGCCCCTAATTACCCCTTAATATGTCATCCTGCTGATTTCATTATAGTAAGTCAAAATCTAAAATGAATTTTCCGTTAAAGTATGCTAATCTTATTTCAACAATGTCTTAGCTAATTTTCCCGTGCTATAATAAAACACCATGACCAAACTCAACTTTTAGAGAGATGTGTTTATTTCATCTCACCTCTAAGGTCACACTCTACTGCTGAGAGAAATCAGGGCAGGAACTCAAGACAGAAATGTGGAGATCAAAATCGAACCTAATGCCATGCAAGACTGTTGCTTAAAGGAATTTGCCTCATGATTTGTCCAGCTTGCTTTCTGATGTACCTCAGGGTCTATGCCAAAAGTTCACAATGTCCACTGTGGGCTGGGCATTCCCACAAAAATCACTAATGGATAAGTTGTGCAAAAGACTTGCCTGTAGTCCAATCTGATAATGGAAAATTCTCAATTGACATACAAGCAGAATCATCGGTATCCATAATACTGCTTTATGGGCAAAATGCAACTTCTGCTGAGAATTTTAATGAACAAATCAATGCAATAACATTATTTCTTAGTTTCTGTGATGGCTATTCTTGGTTGTCAGCTTGATTATGTCTAAAATGAACTACTATCCAGAAATGGAGGACATACCTGTAACCAGATCTTGGGGCTGGAAGATCTTGAGGAATAGTAGAGGCTTGGGTCCAAGTATAGCTGTACAAGCTTTTAATCACAAGAGAGAAAGAAATATATCTATGCACTCAGGCCAGCCTGCTACAAAGAAATTTCCCAATATAGCTTAGGTCCAGACATGGTGGTACACACTTTTAATCTCAGTACTCAGGAGAGAAACATGTCTCTTGAGTTCCAATTTAGTCCACTGGGAAAGTTTCAGGATTGCCAACCTTAGGCAGGAAAGGAAATAATCAAAAATAGAAAGTGTTGAAGACATAATAGAACAAGGTGGCCATGTTTTACCCCCAACAAACCGCAGAACATTGCCCCTTTGGCCACACGGCTATGGCTTTAGAGTCAAGGTTAGACTAGAAATGTTTACTGAGACAAAGTCTCAGGGCGAAAGGGGTTAAGTAAAGTTGAGGCTTGGCACCATGAACAGATCCTATGAAAGTTGAAGCCTAGTAACAGTGAAAAATCCAGCATACTGGAGATGCCAGTACAATGGCATGACCACCAAGCATAGCAGCAGCTGTGGAGGGGGAGTTAACTATATCCTAGTGTGCTACAGAGAGCAGAGCTGGAGAAGTGACCCAAGCCCATTGAAAGAGCAAAGACAATTATGTGTGGCCCCCAAACATTGAAACAAGAAGCTGTGAGGTTGAAGTTGCCCCTAAGGTGTTAGAGATGCCAAAGCCATGGGATACCTATTGAAGAATGCTGCTAATAGGGAGTGGAACCAGTCCAAAAGTAAGATAGTGTTACAATAAATAAAGCTGAAAGGTGTTGGACATCAGGCATTGTGAAGCAGAGTTTGAAGTTTACCCAGGTGATTTTTGGTCTTTCTGTGGTCCAGTATTTCCTCTGCATGGCATTTTGGAATGGCAATATTTATCCTATGATGCTGGAAGTATGTGATCTGCTTTTTGATTTTATGGATGATTCGTAATGAGATTATGTAAATCTCAGAAGAGACATTAAACTTTGGACTTCCAGACATTATTGAGACTCTGGTAGACTATAGGGACTTTTGAAGATGGGTTAAATGTATTTTACATTATGCTATGGCTAGGTATGTACCACACAGATTCGTGTGTTGAATAAGAATATGGCAGCCAAGTAGTGGAATTCAGTGGTTGAATATGCATAGCCTCTGGATGTAGCACTATTAGGGAAGTATGAAATTACTGGAGGAGCTATAGTTTGTTAGAGAAAGTATGCTACTTTGTACTTTGAGGTCTCATATATATTTTTTAAGTCTGGCCAGTGCAATCTAGAGCCTCCTCTTGACTGCTTGTAGAAGAGAATCTCCTCCTGATTGCCTTCTGATCAAGATGTCGAACTCTTGGCTCCACCAGCACCAAAACTGCCTCCATAGTGATTCCTACCATCATGATAGTGGAGTGAATCTCTGAAACTATAAGCCAATCCCAATTAAACAATTGTCTTTTTAAGAGTTGCCTTGGTCATGTTTTCCATTCACAGTAATGAAACCCCAAGGCAGTTATCTACAGAGAAAATGAATAAGTTTTGATGATTGGAATCACTTGGAAGGGAATTTAAGCCATAAAATCTCTACTAGGTAATTCTGAGTTTTGTGTTTGTTTCTTGTCAGCATTCTACCTTGCCTTTAGGAAATTCTAATTTTCTGCTATCCAAAGTTCTTCAAATACCTCATTTCTGGCTTTCTCCATTTCTCCAATGCTGCTCTTACTTGAACTGTTTGTCATAAATGGAAAGATTAAGTCTGTTTTGAATATCCATAACTTTAGTTCTCACTCATACACTGTTTTTAGCTAATTGGTCAAAAACAATTTTTGTCTAGAGTATTAGCGTTGTTGATGTTACATAATGTGTGTCTTTCTGCCCCTTTACTATTAAGCTGTTTAGAAAAGAATGCTGTTCTAACAACTTCATGTTGAAATTCCAGCATAAGGTGTTGTCTGCTGCTCATGATATATAGTCTAGTTTTGTTCTTTTAATTCTCTATGCTATTGGCTATGTATGTCTAATAAACTCTTCAGAAAAAATACAACGATAAAATGATAAAACTGGTATGCTGGACCTAAAATGATGGCTTAGTGGTAAAAAGTACTGGCTGCTCTCCAAGAGGACACAGCTTTGGTTTGATTCTCAGAACCAACATAGCAGTGACTCTATTCCCAAGGGAAAAGATGTCCTTTTCTCATCTCCATGACATTGAGCACACAAGGTGAGCACAGACATACATGCAGGCAAAATGCTATACACATGACATAAAATTTTAAATAAAAAGTGTTCTCTTTTCCCAGAAACTAATGGTTACCTCATATGCCAATTAACCATGTGAAGCTTGAAGTTACATTACTGAATTTGAATAGTTACCTAATAGTATTTTAAAGTTCTAAATTAAATGTGCATTTGGATTAAAACTTTATCAAGCAGCACAACTGTAGTACTTGTACCACTTAAAGGAGCTATAACTTTGGTCCATACAGTAATTTGCGTTCCTTAGTGCCTGTGCATACATCCTGTATCTTTCCTGAAATCCCTTCTATTTACTCCGTACCTCTCAACTCTCTCCGGAAGGTATGGCATTTACTTCTCATGCATCAAAGCTGGGCTTAGTGACATTTCTCTTTCTTGTGGACCATTTTATCAAAGTTGGTACCTTCTTAGTCTTTGAGCACTTAATTTTTTGTTTTCATTTATTGTTTTCTTTACAACACTAATTAATACTAAGTATTTAATTTATTTGTCTGCTTACTAATAGAAGCTTAATGGAGGTATGACCTATGAACATTTGTATCTATAAACCTATATATTAAATGAGTATAAAGTTAAATGAGTGTAATTTTAGAATTTAAAATTGATTTTGAAGAATTGAGGGAGAACTCAATTGCTGTAATTGTAGTATCCAAAATGTGTTCTGGAAATATGAAATTAAAAACAAACAAACAAAAATCTGCCTCAGGGAGAAGCATTGGTAGGGCTTAGTTATTTTTATGGAAGTCACATTTCTGCAAAGACAGTGAGAAAAATTCTAAACAGGTGAAGCATTCTTTCTAAGAGTGTTGAGGTATAAAAGGCAGGAACCATGTAGGAACAGAGAAATGATATATGACTGAAGAATTTTCCTGTGCCTCAATTTGAAAACATCTTTCCCTTCTCATCAACAAGAATTGTTCCTTTCTAAAGCAAAGTTAGCTTCAATGTAAGCTTAATACATCTTCCATTGCCTGATGGGAAATCTCCCATCTACTCATATGGAGGTTCTGTCCTGACCTGCATAGCAGGGTTTGCCGCATTAGCTATTTTTGCTGTCACAGCACTTGGTGGGATTTCCCTGCCCAAGTTGACCTGATGATCAAGTTCACCTTCCTTTAAGAGAGACCTGTGCTGAAAAATGAAAACCTATGCTATTGGCCGCCAGCAGGAGGTGATTTTCATCTTCAGTCATGTCTAGGGGTTGAGTTTATGGTTTTTGCCTTTATAAGCCTGACAATTTGCAGTAAAGTTGAGTCTTGATCAGAACTTTGTCTTGGCTTCATTTCTCCTCTCATCCCTTTCCTTTGATTTCCAAACTACCACTCGAGGTACCTATGTTGACTTGTAGTCACAGGTCGACCACAAACTCCCAT
This sequence comes from Micromys minutus, assembly GCF_963924665.1. Lineage (NCBI taxonomy): Eukaryota > Metazoa > Chordata > Mammalia > Rodentia > Muridae > Micromys > Micromys minutus. The sequence goes on from NC_137973.1 coordinate 50,949,012, forward strand.
TTTATAAAACATTCTATTTTATTTTGTGGATATTCATGTTCCATTAGACAGAACTAACCAAGTAAAAATCAAACACAACTTCCAAACAAAAACCAATATATTATCCAACCAAAGAACAATAGCAGAATACCCAAAGCCTTCCTATTTCATTTTCTACTTTTATAAACCATTCACAGACTATATATACTTTTTCGGCTCTTTGTCATGTCTTGGACTCAACCACCTGATTAGGTTTATTTTCTTAACATTTTTCTCTATATCTGAAAACTTTAATATACTCTTAATGTCAAATAGATAGGTAAAATTTAGTCTTTGGTTTTAAAATTCTACTCTACTATGAAATAATTTTTTTTTACCATATTGTAGTTAAAATGAACTGGTTTTATGATACCTTCTGGGTTGGAAATATGGCTCCACTGATAGAATGCTTGCTTTTCATGCATTAAGACAAAGATGTTTGAGTGCCAACATCACACAATCCAGCATGGTGGTACATAACTCTAAGCCTAGTACCTGGGAGCTAGAGGCTGGGGGCAGGGTCAGGATTTATCAGTCATTCTCAGATGCATAAGAAGTTTGAGGCAAGCGAGGCTCTGTCTCACAATAATGGTGATAATTGACAGTAATAATAAAGATACATCTTGATACATAGTTAGAAATGGCAAATAAGAGGAATGAAATTAACTAAGGACTGGATTTGTAATAAAAGACAAAGTGGTTGTAAACATTGGGAGAATTTGCACATGTGCTCTAGGAAGAGTGAAAGAATCTCAGGAAGCCCAAACCAAGAGCATGACTTTCAGATCCTCAGAGGAAGTGACGGCTTGGATAAAGGAAGCAAAATTTGGAGATAGTTTTCCTTTAATGAGCATGAAGACTCCTTCCCAGTCTCTTCTCCTTAGTTTGTGGTTTAAAACTGATTTTGTCAGGTAAACATTAGGGAGAAAGAGACATTAGGGTTTAAAGTCTCCATTGTATATAAGCTCAGGGACCTTCCCTTCTCCCCTATCCAGAAGAAAGGGAGGAATTTTGAGAGCCAGACACTGGGAAAACCTGCCTAAGTTGGGTTCATGGGGAAATCACAGAAACTGGAGTAGAAATCACAAAGCCTGCATTTGGTTTGCATTAGGTTTTCTTCATATGATATGGTTGTTAACCTGGTGTTTTGTGGGGCTTCTAACAGTGGGACTGGGATATCTTTTACTATTTTGTTTGCTATTGAGGACCTTTTCCTCCTATTGGGTCTCATCATCCAGCCTTTGTGTGAGGGTTTGTGCCTTGTCTTAAAATATCTTGTTGTGTTTTGTCTGGTTTTTATTCCTGGGAGGCTTATTTTTTCCACAGGGCAGATGGGAAAAAATGCAGGGATTGGGGGATAGATCCAGCAGAATGGGGAGATAGTAGGGAGAAACTTAGGGGAGTGAAGGTAAGGGAAAGCTACAGTTGGGACATATTGTATAAGAGAATAATACATTTAAGAAAAGAAAATGCCAAAAATCACTACATATCTTTTAATGTTAATTTTTAGACCTAATAAAAACATTAATATATATTTTTTTAAAATAAATAAACTTGGTGAAAAATCTTGAAGGCACTTCAAAGATCTTAATACAGGTCATATCATGAAAAGTCCACAAATGGACTATTTCTAAAGAAGCCCACTCTGGCCTTTTCATTCTCAATTTACCATCACCTTAGGACTGTGATCCCCGAATTACATGTGTCAAGCACCATCCTACACATAGCTCGGATGGACTGCGGTGTACTTCTGACTACTGTTCTATAAAGTATAAGTTTAATTTCAGTTTAAGTTACATGGTGCTGACCTTGAAGGTATATATAATCCAAGTTCTATGGGTAGTTTGCCTAGTATTTTAATAATTTACTTGAAACTCAGAAGAACAAGGTAGAAAATTGTCAATGGAGAGTATTTATAGCTTCCACAAAGGTAACATTTAGCAAGACAGCAAAAGTGAGATCATTTAAAATGTATCATCAGTTGAACAAAGATATTAAAATGCAAATTCCCCCAATGCTAAAAAAAAAAAGAAGACAATTAGCACCAAATTCAGCCTAGGAAATGTGCAGGGATAGGGATGCCAGAACGATTGAGTAACTCAAATGTCCCAAAGTGACAGGGGAAACAAGCAGAGCACCAATCCTTAGTGACTCAACTATGGCTCCTGTTTGCCTGTAATATAGAACACAGAGACACAGGCCACATTTCAATTAATGCTGCATCCACCTTAGATTTTCTAATTAGAGGGGGTCAGTTATATTATGTGTGGGGATGCTATTTCACCCCTTTGGAATAGGAATGCCTATCTTATGTCTGCCTCACCCTTCTGAAACAAGATTATCTGAAATTCACAGGGTTATAGATAGAGAGAAGCCTATGACAGGACAAATTATGACTTGAGTCTCACTCATATCAGATTCTGCGGAAACATTGGACTTCTTAATTGATGACCTAATGATATAAGGCTTTGGGGATTAGCAGGATGCAATTAGTCTACTCTGTAGTATAAGAAGAACATAAAACTTGAGGCTAGGAGTATAATTCTATAATTTTTATCCCTTCTCTCATGGTTTGAACTTAATGCCAAGTGAAATAGGGAATAAGGGTGAGGATTAAGTTTGGGCTTTGTTGTCATGAATGGTTTCATGTTAGTGACATTCATCAGTGTTTCATCATAGCAACTAGAATACCAGCTTACATTCATGGTGTGGTAAATATTATTTGGGAGTTTCTACCTCACCTTACATAATTTAGTTTCAAAAAAGAGACAAAATCCTTTACATTTATAGTAAGCCTTAAAGTGTTCGGGCTGGGCAAATGGCAACTCTATATGCTATTTTATCTACTTTTCTGTCAAAAGCCCTGAGATATCATTTGTCATTTTCTGCCTGTGTTGTTCCTTCAAGGCTGGTCATCATGGTTATTTGCTAATGATTTCTCCCTACCCTATGGTGACTCTTCATTCTCTTCTCTTTTTTTTCTTTTCTTTCTTTTTTTTATTGGATATTTTCTTTACTTAGATTTCAAATGTTATCCCTTTTCCTGTTTTTCCTTCTGGAATTTCCTATCCCTTCTTCCCTCCCCCTGTTCCCCCACCTACCCACATACTTCCTCTTGTCTCCCTATACTACCATTCCTCTACACTGGGGCATTGAGCCTTCATGGGGTTAAGGGCCTCTCCTCTAGTTGATACCCAATAAGGCCATCCTCTACAACATATGTGGATAGAGTCGTGGGTCCCTCCATCTGTACTCTTTGGTTGAGGGTTTAGTCTCTGGGAACTCTGGGGGATCTGGTTGGCTGATATTTTTGTTCTTCTTATGGTGTTGAAAACCCCTTCAGCTCCTCCAGTCCTTTTCCTAACTCCTCCATTGGGAACCCCAGTTCAATGGTTGGTTGAGAGCATCTGACTCTGTATTTTTCAGGCTCTGGCAGAGTCTCTCAGGGGACAGCTAAATTAAGCTCCTGTCAGCACTCACTTCTTGGCATGCAAAATATTGTTTGGGTTTGGTGACTGTATATGGAATGAATCTCTGGGTGGGGCTGTCTCTGTATGACTTTTACTTCAGTCTTTGCTCCACACTTTGTCTCTGTATTTCCTCCTGTGAATATTTTGTTTCCTGTTCTAAGAAGGACTGAAGCATCCACTCTTCGTCTTCCAACTTCTAGAGCTTCATGTAGTCTGTGGATTGTATCTTAAGTATTCTGAGATTTTGGGCAAATATCCACTTATTAGTGAGTGCATACCATGTGTGTTCTTTTGTGAGTAGATTACCTTACTCAGGATTTTATGTTTTAGCTCCATCCATTTGCCTAAGAATTTCATGATTTCATTGTTTCTAAAAGCTAAAAGGTTTTTCATTGTATTAATGTACTACATTTTCTGTATCCATTCCTCAGTTGAAGAACATCTGGATTTTTTTCTGCTAGTAGCTATTATACATGTCTGTTATGAACATAGTGGAGCACAGGAGGTTGGTCACACCAGGAATTCACTATCTCCCCGTTTCTTCTAGTAGTCCCTGCCTCTGATTACCAGTCCTAGAACCTTCACTCTCCCCATTTTGCTTCTGTTCAGCCCAATAATATGCTTTTTATTAACTAACCAGGGATAATCTGAGAGACAAGGCTTATATTAAAAAACCTGACATATATAAGGATCCACTTGTCTTATAGCAGTCAGATCTTGAGGTTCAGAATTTATCCTTTGAATATCAGCAACAAGAAACCAACTGCCTACATATTCATCCTTTGTCCTGCACTGAAGTAAACAGACAAAACTAGGCAGTTGTACTTTTTCTCTTGAGTTTGAAAGAAGAGAAATACATGTAAGGGATCATTCCAAAACTTTATGAATTTTGACATGCAATATAGTATTTTATACATTTTAATTAGCTTTTGATTGTAAAGGATTTTTAGCCTTACTGGCATAAAGCACAGAAGACCATGTTCCTTCTTATATTTAAAAGTATGAAGACAAGAAAAGCACAGCTCATTACAAATAGAAATGGCAACCTGGTCACAGATTACCCTGATGTAACTGTCAAATTATTTAGAAGTACTTTTTTCTCCTACTGCCTCTTTCAAATATTTCTAAATGCATGTGTCCTTTGAAATATACTTCCATTGGCAAACAGTTGCTGTTCATCCTATACTTTGTGGCACTGTTTCTGGGGAGACGTAAAGAAACATGTACTCACCTTACACCGGGACCCAGTGACAGCCAAAGTATGGATACCACTGGAGTTCAGCTTGATGAACCAATGAGTTCATTGAGCAGTAGCTTACAGTGAGATGCTCACAATGAATTACTTACAGAGCTGTATATGAGGGGGCTACCTATAGGAATAGAAATGATTAAATGACAATGACATTATCAAAGTCCATACAAGCACTGATGGCATCTAAAGAAATGTGGAATCCTGGATCAGCAGACAAAACCTGCAGGCAGCTCACTGTCTCTTTCAGGTAGCTCCTGTGTATGAGGCTTTTGTAGAAAATGTTGTTGATCTCTGTTTCTCTTAGGTGGCTTGTAGTACCATACTTCTTCCAGGAAGCTTGTCTAGGTCTGAGACTCTGTTTCTGAACATTCCTCACTGCTTAGATCTGCTTGAGAAAGAGAGGGGCCTACTGTACTGGGTCAATTTCAGTGCCTTTTAAAAGCTATTGGGTTGTTTATGTTCTGACCTTAATGAATTTTTCCTGTAGAGTAGAAAGTTTCCCTTCCCTGTAGAATATTCTGTTGGTTCATGTAGCCAGCTTCTAACATTCTGTGTTCTAATGAGTTTCCATCTAAGATGGAAGGCTTTAATTTTGGAGGAAACTTTCTGTGGGGGGAGCCCATCCATCTTCCCAGTCCATGAATCTTCTAAATGTATGGGCAAGAGAATTTTAGTAGATCAGACCTTCTCATATTTGACCCTTTCAATGGAGGTAATAAACAGAGTCAGAAGATTTATGTTCCAGTCAACTGAAGAATAATGATTAATAAAAAGACTCTCTCTCTCTCTCTCTCACTCTCTCTCTCTCTCTCTCCCTCCCTCCCTCCCTCCCTCCCTCCCTCCCTCTTTCCCTCTCTCTCTCTCTCTCTCTCTCTCTCTCTCTTTCTCTCTCTCTCGTATGTGCACAAGAGCACATGAGCACATGTGCAAACACAGACACACATACACACACACAGACACACACACACACACACACACACACACACACAGGCTTTCATTCCATGAATAACTGCTAATATTTGCCAGCAGCCCAGCCTCTTTTTTCATTCTTTAGATAATTGCATATCACTACGGCTAGTACTTTTAGAGACAATGCCATCATTTATGGTAGAAAATTTTATGAAGTGGAAGCAAGTCTGAAAAAGTACTATACTTTTATTTGTACTTAAATCAATAAGTACTTCTAAATTACCTTTTTTTTTTTTTAGAAGAAAACAAGTTTGGAAGATGACTCAGCAAATAAAGGCATTTGCTATAAAAGCTGAGTGAACCCTAGTTTCATTTCTGGAACCAACAGAAGGAGAGAACTAACTCCAGAAATTTGTTCACACCTACACACATGGCTGTACATGTATGAACTTGCACATAGATACAATGATAATAAAAATTTAAAAATACTAACAATTTGGAAGGAAACACACAGGCTGGGTTCACAGTACTTCTCTTTCTTTAGAGCCAGTAGAGGAAAAGACATGGGAATTTATAACCAGAATAACATGATGAACAACTCAATTTCAAGATTTATATGTCCATGGTAGAGATAGTGGGGTAGAGGTACAAAAACAAGCCATGAAAATCATGTGAAGAATGATAACAATGAACTACTCTTTTTTTGGATATTCTCTGTCTTTACACTACAAATGTTGTCCGCTTTCTTCCACTCGCATTTCCCTTCCCCTCCCCTTGCTTCTATGAAGGTGCTCCCTCTGCCAATCCCCCTCTTCACCTCAGCTCCTTGCCATTCCCCTCTACAGGGAAAACTTGCCTTTGCTAGACAAATTGACTCTTGTCCCATTGATGCTTGACAACGCCATTCTCTGCTGCATATGCACCTGTAGGCATGGGTCTCTCCATGTGTGCTCAGTGGTTGTGTTTTAGTCTCTGGGGTCTCTGAAGGGTTTCCTTGGTTGACAATGTTGTTCTTCTCTTGAGGTTACAAACCCTTTAAGATCCTTTGATTCTTTCTCTGCATCCCTCTTTGGGGTCCCTGTGTTCAGTCAGATGTTTAGCTGCAAACATCCTAAATTGCATCTGTTTGACTCTGGCTGAGGCTCGAAGGAGGCATCCATATCTGGCTCCTTCCAGTAAGCATTTCTTGGCATCAGAAATAGTGCTTGGGTTTGGTGGCTGTATATGGGGTGGATCCCCAGGTGAAACAGTCTCTGAATGATCTTTGTTTTTAATCCCTGCTCCCCTATTTGTTCCTGTATTTCCTTCCATGAACATTTTGTTATCCCTTCTAAAAAGGACTCAGGCAGTTGGACTTCCTTTTCTTTGAGATTCACAATTTCTGTAAATTGTTTCATTGGTATTCAGAGTTTTTGGGGCTAGTATCCATTTATCAGTGAGTACATACTATGTGTGTTCTTTTGTGACTGAGTTATCTCCCTCAAAATAATTGCTTCTAGTTCCATCCATTTGCCTATGAATTTCATGAACTCATTGTTTCTAATAGCTAAGTAGTATATATACCATTGCATAAATGTACCACATTTTCTGTATCCACTCCGCTGTTGAAGGACATCTGGGTTCTTTCCAGCTTCTGGCTATTATAAATAAGGTTGCTGTGAACATGGTAGAACATATGTCCTTGTTATATGCTAGAGCATCTTTTGGGTATATGACCAGAAGTGGTATAGCTGGCTCCTCAGGTAGTACTATGTCCAATTTTCTGAGGAACTGTCAGACTTATTTCTAGATTGGTTGTACCAGCTTACAACCCCACCAACAATGGAGGAATGTTCCTCTTTCTCCACATCCTTGCAAGTATCTGCTGTCACCTGAGGGTATTTTTTTATCGTTGTTGTTCTTTTTTTATTGAATATATACTTTATTCACATTTCAAATGTCATCTCTTTTCTGAATTCTTGTTTTTTTATTGTTTTTTTTTTTTTTTTTTTTTTTTTTTTTTTTTTTTTTTTTTTTTTTTTTGCTTTCCTATTATTTGTTTCTTGGATATTCTCTGCATTAACATTTTTAATTTCAAATGTCATCACTTTCCCACATTCCTATCTCTGCTCCACCTCCCATTGCCACCAAGAAGGTGCTCCCTCACCCAACCTCCCTCTTCTACCTAAGCACCTTGGTGTTCCCCTACACTGGGAAAAGAAGCCTTCACTGGGCCAAAGGCCTCTCCTCCCACTGATGTCAGAAAATGTGATTCTTTGTTGCATATGCACCTTGGGCCATGGGTTTCTCCATTTGAACTCAGTGGTTGGTGAATAATCCCTGTGAGCTCCTTTGGGTTTAGTTAGTTGATAATTTTGTTGTTCTCTTGAGGTTGCAGACCTTTTCAGCTCCTCCAGTCCTTTCTCTAGGGGGTCCTCCTGTTCAGTATGATGGTTAGCTGCAAGCATTCTCTGGATCACTATGATTTTGGCAGAGCCTCTGAAAAGGCTTCCATATCAAGTTCTTTCTTGACAAGAAGCACTTCTTAACATCAGCAATAGTACTTGGGTTTATTGTGTGCCTATGGGGTGTATCCCAGGTGAGGTGGTCTCTGGATGATCTCTCCAATTCCTACTCCTCTATTTGTACCTTTATTTCCTCCCATGAACGTTTTGTTCTTTCTTCTAAGGAAGACTGAGGCATCCACTTTTTGGCCTTCATTTTCTTCGAGTTTCATAAGTTCTGTGGATGGTTTCAAGGATATTCCAAACTTTTTGGGCTAGTATCCACTTATAAGTGAGTACATACCATGAGTGTTCTTTTGTGACTGAGTTACCTCACTCAGGATGATAGCTTCAAATTCCATCCATTTGCCTAGGAATTTAATGAACTCATTGTTTTTAATAGCTGAGTAGTACTTCATTGTGTACATGCACCATAATTTCTGTATCCATTCCTCTATTGAAGGATATCTGAGTTCCTTCCATTTTCTGGCAATTATAAATAAGGCTGCTATGAACATGGTGGAGCATATGTCCTTGTTAGATGTTAGAACTTCTTTTGGGTATATGCCCAGGCGTGGTGTAGCTGAGTCCCCAGGTCGTACTATGTTCAATATTTGGAGGAAAAGCCAGAGTATTTGTACCAGCTTGCAATCCCACCAAATGGAGGAGTGTTCATCTTTCTTCACATTCTCACCAGCATCTGCCTCACGTGGCGTTTTGATTTTAGCCCTTCTGACTGGTGTGAAGTGAAATCTCAGGGTTGTTTTTATTTGCATTTCCCTTATGAGTAGGGATGTTGAACATTTCTTTAGGTGCTTCTCAGCCATTCGATATTCCTGAGATGAGAATTTTTTGTTATGCTCTGTACCCCATTTGTTGTGGCATTATTTAATTCTCTATAGTCTAACTTCTAAGTTCTTTATATATATTAGATACTAGCCCTCTATCCATAGTAGTATTGGTAAAGATATTTTTCCAATCTGCTGGTTTCCATTTTGTCCTTTTGACAATGTTCTTTGCTTTACAGAAGCTTTGCAGTTTTATGAGGTCTCATTTGTTGAATCCTGATCTTAGAGCATAAGCCATTGTTGTTCTGTTCAGGAAATTTACTCCTGTGCCTTAGTGTTCTAAGCTCTTCCCCACTTTCTGTTCTATTAATCAGTGATTGCTCCAGCTCCACACATACACATTTAATAGAGTTTCTTTTATAGAAAACATTTCAGATTGAAATGTTTTTTTGCCTTGTTGCCTGTGATGAAACATTAAAAAATTGATATAAAGTTCTTTTCGTTAAATATCTGATCCTACAAATTTATCTGTAAGACATTCTTTTGATATAGCCAACATTTTATATATATATTTTGATTATCATTCAGTTCTATTATATAAATGACATTGTGAATTTTTTGAACTATATGTTACTTAGATGTTATCTAATTTTCAATTATTATGTCATCCAAAATTTATTTTTCATGATAGAGTTTTATGTTACCCAGTTTAGTTTTAAAATTGCTTTGTATCCAAGGACGACCAAGACATTCTGATCCTCCTAGTTCTGATTTCTGAGTAATGGGATTATATATTTTTACTTGTTCCTGGTTTGGGGGAAACTAGAAATCAGCTAGATCTATAGATGTTTGCTAAGTCCATTTGGTTCATAATTTATGTGAGTTTCACTTTGTTTCTGATCATGTTTCTGCTGCCATGTTCTGTCCAATGATGAGAAATTGGTGTTGAAGTATCCCACTATTATGGTGTGTGGTACAACATATGCTTTGATCTTAGTAGAGTTTCTTTTATGAATGTGGGTGCCCTTGTATTTGGAGCATAGATGTTCAGGATTGACAGTTCATCTTCATAAATTTTCCTGTCATAATTAAATAGTGTCCTTCTTTATTTCTTTTGATAACTTTTGGTTGAAAATCTATTTTATTTAACATTAGAATGTCGACTCCAGCTTGTTTGTTGGAACAATTTGCTTGAAAAGTTTTTTTCCCAGTCTTCTTCTCTGAGGTAGTGTCTGTCTTTGTCTATGAGATGAGTTTCCTGTATGCAGCAAAATGCTGGATCCTGTTTATGTATCTAGTCTGATAGTCTATGTTTTTTAATTGGAAAATTGATTGTACTGATGTTAAGAGATAATAAGAAGTAGTGTTTGTTGTTTTCTGTTATTTTTCAAGAAGTAGAATTATGTTTGTGTGGTTTTCTTCTTTTGGATTTGTTGTAAGAAGACTATTTTCTTGATTTTTGCTAGAATGTAGTTTCCCTTTTGTTTTGGAGTTTTCCATCTATTATCTGGTATTAGGCAGGGTTTATGGATAGATATTGTATAAATTTGGTTTTGTACTGTTTTTTCCATCTATGGTAATTGGGAGTTTTGTGGGTATAGTAAGTTGGGCTGGCATTTGAGTTCTCTTAGGGCTTGTATGATGTCTGTCCAGGATCTTTCATCATCTTTTTTGGAAAATCTGGTGTAATTCTGATTGATCTGCTTTTATATGTTACTTGTCCTTTTTCTCTTACTGCTTTTAGTATTCTGCTTTCTTTGTTTGGAACATTTGTTGTTTTGTCTTTTATATGTCAGGAAGAATTCCTTTTCTGGTCCAATTTATTTTGAGTTCTGTAGGTTCTTAGTATGCTCATGGTCATCTCTTTGTTAAGGTTAGGAAAGTTTTCTTCTATGATTTTGTTAAAGGTATTTAGTAGGTCTTTTTGTTAGAAGTTTTTGCTTTCTTCTACTCCTATTATCCTTTGGCTTGGTCTTCTCATTGTATACTAAATATCCTAGATGTTTTTGGTTAGATGCTTTTTGTATTTTCTCTAACTGTTGTGTCAATGTTTTCTATTTTATCTTCTGCCCCTGTGATACTCTCTTCCATCTCTTGTAGTCTTTTGGTGATGCTTGCATCTATGATTCCTAATTTCTTTATTAGGTTTACTATCTCCAGGGTTGTCTCCTTTTATGATTTCTTTATTGTTTATATTTCCAGTTTTAATTTCTTCACCTATTTGGTTGTGTTTTCCTGTAGCTCTTTAAGTGATTTTTGTGTTTCTTTCTTCAGGGCTTCTACTTGTTTATGTGTGTCCTCCTGTAATTATTTAATTCATCCACTTCTCAAGGGCTTCCATTATCATCATGGAGTATGATTTTAATTTCATATCTTGTTTTTCTGGTGTGTTGGGATATTCACTACTTGCTGTAGTAGGAGAACTGGGTGCTGGTGTTTCCTGGTTGTCTTGGTTTCTCTTGCTTAGATTCTTGTGCTTGCTTCTTTCTATCTTGTTATCTGTGATACTAGATGATCTTGTTGTCTCTGACTGGAACTTGTCTCTCCTCTGGGTCTGACAGCACGTGGAATCAGAAGGGTGATTACTCCTGGGTGTCAGGCACTTTGTGGACAGGCAATGAGTTCTGATAGCCCTGACCCTTCTCTTTCTCTGGGATGGAACAGACCCATTCCCAGAAAGCAGTAAGCTATCTGATCTCTGAGAATTCCTGGTTTTCTCTACCTGGATAGTCAGTGGGGGAAGGGAGGCATGCAGGTTCACCTGTAGGCTCACCCATTATCTCAGGTGAGAGAGAACTTCTGAGGCTCTTCTTTGTGCTCATTTGTCTTTGGGCAGTTCCTGAGAACTGATGAACAAGACCAAACTCTTTATTTACATCTTAAATGATACCTTCCTTTTTGTTTTTCCCTTTATAAAGCCCCCAAGCCATCCTTCTTGTCTACCTTCCTCACTGCCTCTATAAAGTTGCTTCTCCCTCCACCCATCCACTTCTGCCTCGCTGCTCTAGCATCCCCCTACACTGCTTATCAAAGATCCACAAGACCAAAGTTCTCCTCTCTTGTTGATGTCAGATAAGGATATCCTCTGTTACATATGTATCTGGAGCCATGTATACTCTTTGGTTGGTTGTTTAGTGTCTGAGATTTCTGGGTGATCCAGTTAGTTGATAATGTTCTTCCTATGGGGTTGCAGTCCCCTTCAACTCCTTCAGTTCTTCCCCTAACTCTTCCATTGGGGTCTCTGGGCTCAGCTGTATGGTTGGCTGTATTTGCTTCTGTGTTGGTCAGGTGTTGGTAGATCCTTTCAGGGACTAGCCATACCAGGCTCTTGTCAGCAAGTGCTTTTTGACAGCAGCAATAATGTCAGGTTTGTTGTTTGAAAATGGGAGAGATGCATAGGTGGGGCAGTCTATGTTTATAGCAGCCTTAGTTATAATAGCCAGAAGCTGGAAACAACCCAAATATCCCTCAACTGAAGAATGGATAAAGAAAATGTAGTATATTAACACAATGGAGTACCACTCAGCTATTAAAAATAATGACTTCATGAAATTCACAGGCAAATGGACGGATTAAAAAATATCATCCTGAGTGAGGTTTTTCAGACCCCAAAAGACAAACATGGTATGTACTGAGGGATAAGTGGATATTAGCTCAGAATACCCATGACACAACTCACAAACCATATGATGCTTAAGAGAAAGGAAAGAGAAAATGTATATGCTTCAATCCCACACAAAGGTGGAAATGAAATAATCACAGCAGGTAGATGGAGCAAGGAGCCTAGTAAGGGAGAGAAGGGAAAAGAGAAATGGGAGGGAGGATCAGGTATTGGAAGAAGTACAAAGCATCAGGAAATTGAATAGAAATATGTAGCAGTGGGGGATGGAAAACTGGAGATAGCCACTAGAAAATACTAGATTTCAGGGAACTGATAGACTTCTAGGACCCAATGCTGATGTAAATACCCAACAAAGGAAAGATAGATCCTGTAGAGATCACATCCAATAGATAGGCATGGCCCCCAGTGGAGGGATGGGGCCACCCAGCCATCTCAAATCTGTTAATCCAGAAATATTTTTTATGAAAAAAAGAAAAATTTCCCTCTCTTTAGTGGCCTTTGGAAGTTTAGTATCTTCTATATACATTGAAGAAATACTTCCAGGTATAAAAATTCCTTAGAGGATGACTTTATTCATTTAGCAAACAACTTCTTAGGATTTACAGAAAATTTACCATTTACATGACTTACCTTGAACATGTAAAGTAAGTTTATGAGGACTCACAACCTGCCTTCCATAGGTATTGCTCTCCGCTTGAGAACAGACTGTTCAGCCTCAATGGGTGCCCAAAGCCAGAGCTGGCACACTGCCATCAGTACTCACTGCCTCCCTTCAGAGAGCTGAACATCCAGAGGAATCTCAGGAGCCCTCTCCCTCCTGAGCCCATGAGTGAATCCTCACTTTTTCTCCACAAACTATCTGGAGAGAGACCACCAGGAACTCTCTGGGTGCAGGTATATTGGTGCTTCTTGGGAACAGATTGTGCTGGCACTCCTCTGTGCCCAGAGCCAGAGCTGGCTCATCACTCTCAGAACTCACAGCCTACTTACAGGGAGCTGAACACCCAGAAGCAATCTCTGTCCTGAGTCCACAGGCCTACAGACCCACAAGAGAGGCAAGCTCCAGTTAGAGACAACAAGGTCATCTAGCCTCACAGATAACAAGATGGCAAGAGGCAAGTGCAAGAACTGAAGCAAGAGAAACCAAGACCACTTGTCAACATCAGAACCTAGTTTTTCCACCACAGCAAGTAGTACACATCCCAACAGACCTGAAAAACAAGATTTGGACTTAAAATCATACATCATATTGATGATGGAGGCCCTTGAGAAGTGCATGAATAACTCCATTAGAGAATTACAGAAGAACACACATAAACAAGTAGAAGCTCTTAAAGAAGAAACATAAAAATCACTTAAAGAGCTACAGGAAAACACAACCAAACAGGTGAAGGAATTGAAAATGGAAATATGAGCAATAAAGAAATCACAAAAGAAGACAATCCTGGAGATAAAAAAATTAGGAATGAGATCAGGATTCATAGATGCAAGCATCACAAACAGACTACAAGAGATAGAAGCGAGAATCTCAGGGGCAGAAGATAAAATAGAAAACACCTGACACAACAGTTAGAGAAAATTCAAAAATCAAAAGGTTCCTAACCCAAAACATCCAAGATATCTAGTACACAAAAATAAGACCAATCCTAAGGAAAATAGGTGTAGAAGAGAGCAAAGACTCCCAACTAACATGCCCACTAAATATCTTCAACAAAAGTATAGAAGAAAACTTCCATAAAATAAACAAAGAGATGACAATGAACACATAAGAAGCCTACAAAACTCCAAATAGATTGAACCAAAAAAAGGAAATTCAGTGGAAAAAGAGACCTTTGGTCCAGTAAAGGTGCATTTTTTTTTCAGTGTAGGGGAATGCCAAGGCACTGAGGTATAGAGGGTGATTGGGAGAGGGAGCATCTTCACGAAAATATGTAAAGGGGGAAAGGAGTGGGTAGTGGGTGCAGGGGGAAATAACATTTTAAGTGTAAATATAGAAAATATCCAATAAAATTATTTAAAATAAGAATCAGCAAATGGGACCTCATAAAACTGCAAAGGTTCTGTAAGGCAAAGGGCACTGTCATTAGCACAAAATGGCCACCAACAGAATGGGAAAAGATCTTTCCCCTACATTTCATAGAGAGTTAATATCCAATAGAAAGAACTCAAAAAGTTAGACTCCAGTGAACCACATAACTCTATTAAAATGGGGTAGAGAGCTAACAAAGAATTCTCAACTGAGGAATACTGAATGGCTGAGTATAACCTAAAGGAATGTTCAATATCTCTAGTCATCAGGGAAATGCAAATCAAAACAACCCTGAGATTCCACCTCACAGAAGTTAGAATGGCTAAGATAAAAAACTCAGGTGACAGCAGATGCTGGTGAGAATGTGGAGAAAGATGAACATTCCTCAATTTGGTTGGATTGCAAGCTGGAACAACCACTCTGGAAATCAGCTTAGCAGTTCTTAATAAATTTGGAAATAGTACTACTTGAGAACTCTGCTATACCACTCCTGGGCATATACCCAAATTATGCTCTAACATGCCATAAAGAAACCTGCTCTATGATGTTTATAGTACCCTGTTATTAATAGCTAGAAGCTGGAAAAAAAACTCAGATGTTTTTCAACAGAGGAATGGATACAGAAATTGTGGTACTTATACACAATGGAGCACTACTCAGCTATTAAAAACCATAAGTTCATGGAATTCTTAGGC
Organism: Micromys minutus; assembly: GCF_963924665.1. Taxonomy (NCBI): domain Eukaryota; kingdom Metazoa; phylum Chordata; class Mammalia; order Rodentia; family Muridae; genus Micromys; species Micromys minutus. The sequence goes on from NC_137973.1 coordinate 50,964,278, forward strand.
AAATGGATGGATCTAGAAAAAATTATACTGAGTGAGGTGACCCAATCATAAAATACATTCATGGTATGAGCTTACTAATACCAATACTCTTCAAACTATTCCACAAAATAGAGTCAGATGGAACACTACCTAACTCATTTATCTGGGCCACAAAAACCCTCGTTCCTAAACCACACAAAGACCCTACAAGGAAAGAGAACTTCAGACCAATCTCACTTATGAACATTGATGCAAAAATACTCAACAAAATACTTGCAAACCGAATCCAAGAACACATCAAAACGATCATTCACCATGGATGCAGGGATGGTTTAATATATGGAAATCCATCAGTGTAATCCACCATATAAACAAACTCAAAGAAAAAAACCACATGGTCATCTCACTAGATGCTGAGAAAGCATTTGACAATATTCAACACCCCTTTATGTTAAAAGTCTTGGAAAGAACAGGAATCTAAGGCACATACCTAAACATAATAAAAGCAATATACAGCAAACCAATAGCCAACATCAAACTTAAGAGTGGGAAACTTGAAGCAATCTCACTAAAATCAGGGACTCAACAAGGCTGCCCACTCTCCCCCTACCTATTCAACATAGTACTGGAAGTCCTGGCCTGAGCAATTAGACAGCAAAAGGAAATCAAAGGGATACAAATTATCCAATATTTTATCACACAGTTACATGTGGCTTTAAAAAGTGGAAGGTTTTAAAAGTTAATTACATCCCAAATCCTGCCCCTCCCTGTTTCCTGGTCCTCTCCTCATAGAGACCCTTCCACCATCCTCTCTCCCTTTCTCCTTTGAGAGAGTATCCTCTCCTCCACAATGCCATGACATATCAATTCTCTGTCAGATCAAGTGCATCCTTTCCCCACAGAGGCCAGACAAGCAGCCCTTTTGTGGAATGGATACTGCAGTTAGGCTTAGAGTGAGTCTGCTGCAGTTTTTGAGGGGTCCATATTGATACTGTGCTGTTCTTCTGCTTCATTTGTGAGGGGCCTCATTCTTGCCCTGTGTGTTCTTTGGTTGGTGTCACAGTCTCTGAGAACTCCCAAGGGCTCAGGTTATTGACTTTTCATTTAGATCATAATGCTTGGACACAAAATCTATGTAAATATATTTTCATTATATAGACATATAAGTAGAACCTTAATTCTTGTTGAAATATTTTTGTCCACATTAAATTGCCTTGATACCTTTACACGTAACATGTAAATTGAAACATATTCCATATTCCAAATCATCAGTTCTTTTCTATTGACTTGTACATGAGATTTTCATCAGTTGTATACTTTATAATTTAGCATGAATTTGTGTCAAATTTTGAAATTGTATATGATTCAAAATTTTCAACTTTCTTTTTTTCTTTCTCAGTTATTTTTTCTGCCATCACCAATTTTATTTCAATACAAGTTTTGGACTCAATTTGCCAAATTCAATAAAATTCCTGTTGTGATTTTGAAAAAAAACTGTAAATGAATAAAATTATTAATAAAGAATACTTATTTTTAATTATTTGTTTCTGTGTGTCTTTGTATACATATGTCAAGAATATAGATGCCTATGGCAGTCAGAGTCATCTGATCCTCCTTGAATTGAGTACTGATAACCAAAATTAGTCCCTTGGGATCAGCAGCATTGAGTCGTCTTGGCTAAACCTTTTCTACAGCAAACGCTCTCTCATCTTAAAGCAAAAGCACTTGTTAACAACAGGGTACAGGGCACTTGTGTGTAATCCATATTTTCTTCTATGAACTTATTGAAAACTGATTTTGGTGGAGAGAGGCTGGGAGGAAGATAACAAGAAGGAAGATAAAGGAGGTGGTGATCTATTTTCCAGGGAGTAAGAATGTTTTTTCAGCCTTCCTTAGACCCTTTTGTCTCATTTATATGAGAGTATATGGAGGAGTCTCTATTGGTTGGCAAGGTGGAGATCTAAGAAATGAAGTGGTTCTTCAGTGAAGCTACAGAGTTGTCAATTTAAGCACACCCAGTTCTCACAAAGCTGAGATAAGCCAGATCAGGCTTTTAGTTCCAACCACCAGGCTTCAAGCAGGCTGGGGTAAAATGTAATGACACTGGGGACCACTCCATGCAACAATTATAGGCGTGGATGCTGGCTTGTCAATCCTTGGTGCAAAGAGGGAGAAAGGCACCTGTGTAAGATTAAAATAATCTGCCAACATCTTAGCAAGGACTATGCCTCTGTGTTGACAATACAAACCTATGTGTTTGAATGAGAACTTTCAAGGCTGGGAATAAAAGAGAGGAGAGATAAGAGATAATAAATAAAATAAATAACACTATAAAAATAATGGATACCATTCATAGAGTCATTTTGCTAAGCAGGCTAAGTTAACTGTAAAGTACAACATGTTGTATATTTTGTTATTATTCCACCTATGAGCAATGTTGGATCCATTACTATATGCATTAAAAGACTTAGTAAAATTTACATGGGAATAAATGTACTTCAGGTGCACATGTTAAAACTAATACCAAATAAAGAATTTTGGAAGAAAAAGACAGCATTAATAATAGTTTATGGATAATAGGTATAAATCAGGATTGCCACAGGGAATGTAGTCTACAGGAGAGGGTCAAATTTCATTATTTTTTCCTTTTGAGTGAGTGGGGTTACTAGATATGGAACCTAGACCCTTAGCCTTGCTGAGCAAGTGGCCTTCTGGTAAATATGTCTACTCAACTTCTGTTTCTGGTGGATAATTTAATTTGACTGAGATATGATGAGAAATCTTTTATCCGGATATATTCATTTGTTATTAACAGAATATATCTGTGGGACCACCATACATCACAGACTTTATACTACAGCACTGATGTTGCCCTATGTAAGATGTGCACTGAAATCTAGAGAATATAATTTGGCTGAAAAGTGCAGAAGAGAAGAGGTGTAAGAGGGAAGGAAACATTTTCTAGAATAAGATACTAGTGCCTGAATACTGAGGGGAATGTAGTTAGACATTTCTAGCAGAAGGAAAGTCAGTGGTGATAGTGATTTAGAACTTTGCCTGAAGTGTCTCTTTTGCCAGGGGTTGAGTTCCACAGTTAATTTCTTAGTCCTTGTAAAATCTGGATGTATGCTTGACTATAGTTTTGAGATTTTTAGGGGAGGAGTTGATTGTATTCTTGATATGTCAATTGAGGAGTAATATCATAGTATCAAGAACGTGATTCAGGAAACCCTGGAAATAAATAATACATATGGAAGATGGGAAGCCAGGAATTAGAAAATAATACAGCTGTGGACAAGTGCCCTTCATGAATTAAGGCACTTTTCAGAAGGGAAGAAAATGCATTAACATGCACAAGCATTTGTATGTGCAACACACACACACACACACACACACACACTCACACACATACACATGTACATATTTCAATATATATACACATATACGTATGTATGTGTGTGTGTGTGTGTGTGTGTGTGTGTGTGTGTATAAAATTTCAAGGAAAGGTTGATCATAAAAATGTTAAAATTATCTAGCCCAGAGAAATGAAGCTAGATATATTCCATATGGTATTATACATTAAAACACAGTGTCAGCGGCCAATCAATATCATTATTGAGTGAGTAGTCATTATAATAGCAGACTATATTATTCTCGGCAATGGAAGTGTTAAACACACAAATTTAGTTAATTCTATAGTAAACAAAATAAAAGAAAGAAAGAAATTCAAATTAGTACTTTCTCAGCTATTGAAATGTCCTTTTCTTTCCATGTGTTAAGTATAAATAAATAATTTCAGTTCCATGCCCTTGAGTTGTTGTTTATTATTATTAAATAACTTACAGACAGTGGTGTATATTTATACCTACTGGTTATTTAAATTTCACGAAATGCATTCAACTCTCTGGAGAAAATGCACTAAATACATATAGCATAATAGTAAAATAATAATCTGATAAACAAAGATGAACTGTGTGCCTGTGCTTTCATACTGAGAGTACCAAGCGTGTTTCCCGGTACAGGTTGTTTATAAATGAGACCCCCAACTGTTGCTGGGAGACTCAGTCAGGAAGTGGGAGCAAATGGGGGATAATAATCCTGATTAAAATAGGAGGCTGTTTCTCTAGTGAACCAGTGTGAGTTACACACTCCCTAGGAACAAACTGCTCAGTCAGTGGCTCCTACTAAGTGCCATGTGCTAAATTACCTCTTTCCAGGTACTAAATGATGCCTTGATGACTTGGAAAAATTAATGGGCGAGAGGTTTAACCTGCAAGCATTTTAGCCCCTGTGAGCTAACACAGGATTCCAACCAATTAAGTTTTGGAGGGCAGCAGTAGTCCTATAAAGAATAGCTGAAAGATGCAGAGTTTTAGAAGCATTCTAGAAACTAGTCCCAATTGTGTAGTAAAGATGGGACTCCTCACATGGGGATGGCGTTTAGAAGCAGCGAATATATTTCCCTCACGGACCAATGGAATGGGCGAAGAGGATGAGAGTCACTATTTAAAACATAAACTACATTAGCAATATATTTTTTCACATTTATCAGTACTGATTAAGTATCTCTTAGTCTCTTTTTAAAACATGCTAAGTTGTGTGGCCTTTCGGGGTGCTGATAATAATCCAGGCAGCTTTCACACCAGGTCAAAATAATATTGCTTCTTTGTCTAGAGATATATGCTCTGCACGGAATCACTGTATATTCATCAGACACACACATAAGTCCAATGTGTAGACTAGAGGCATCATTGGATTTTAAGAGGAGAGTTTTTATTGCTATTGTTGCTCTTCTTCTTCTGCTTTAAACAAAGGAAGCCAGAATGCCATTTTGTTTAGTTTTATCTAATTATTTCTCAAGCTCCATGCTACAGCTGGTGAAATTAAATTAACAAAATTAAATTAATGAATTTCAGAGAAGGGCTTGTTTTGGAAGACTCCAGCCTTGTGTTCTCTGAAGCAAAAATAGGTATATATCATTTTATCTAAAAATATTCACAAGGCCTTTGGGGAGGGCACAAGTTTAAATTATACAGATTATTAGCATAATTGCTCTAGACTGTCTAGTTAGTTAATGTTATTGCTACATTTACAAAGCATTTTGTCCTGGAGAAACAGAAGATTAGATGTGAATGTGTGGAAAAATTCCACTGGTATTACAGCTTAAAAACAAATGTGCTCCCTCCCCCTTTTTGAAGCAATGTTCTATGCACATTTTCAGAATATAAAATGCTAGTACTTTTTGAATAATTTTGAGTAAATTACACATGAGAAGAAGAGAAAATTATATTTGCTATAATTTCTTCTAGGGAGAAAATGATTTGCTCTTAAAAAATTCTAAGCCACTTGAGACTCAGGCACAGCTTCCAAAGTTCCTATCATGAAGAGGTTTCCTGGTGTGCAGTGTCTAACTCATAGAGGCAAGGGGTGGTGACTATTGTTGCCACGGGAACCAGGTTAGGACAGCTAAAAGGGACAGAAAATGGCTGGGGCCAGTAAGATGGGAGGCATGTTATTGTGTGATGTGAATTTCTCTTGTATCTTTTTCATTATGTTCAATCTATACACACCAAAAACTTGGACTATTTTTATGTTACCTTTAGTTTTACATGTACTTTTTGCTTGTGGTAACTAGTAAGATTTCAATGCACACTATCAAACCTTTAAAAAAAATCAAGTACTGACAAAAATATATTAATATATTTTTATTCCAAAATGCTCTTAAAAATCTGTACATGGATCTCTTTTTTAAAAAAATAAAGTTGTAAAAAAAATAAAAAAGAAAGAAAATGATGGAATCCTTTTAGTTGAGGGAGCTCTCTTGAGAGATGTCTGCAGAGGTTACCAGAGAGTTTGGGCTCAAATTAAAATTTTGACTAGTGCATATACCTGTAATGGATCAGAATGTGTATTTGGTTTTAAATACACAAGTTTTGGGGGAGCTTAACAGTTGTGTGGACTTTTAAAGTGTATTATGAATTGCTCAGGAGCTTCTAAGTTCTAGCATATAGGACTAGATTTGAATGGGGGCTTTTCCTATTACTCGTTTTTGAACTTCTATTTGAGGAAATTTAAGTGTTTGCTAAATAGTGCATGCCCAGTTTAATTGTCAATAAACATTATATATGATGATATTGATGATGATTGATGATGATGATAATGATGACTAATGTCCTTAGTGTAGCAGCCAATAGGTAGCAAGATGCCAAAACGTTGTAAAAACAATAATTATTCTCAGTAGTGTAACATGATATTTTTAAAATGATAACCAACTTTTCTCTGTTGACACATATTTAAACAAGAGGAAGCTGAAAATATGTATGAGTAAGCATGGTCAAATGCCCCCATATCTTTAAATTATCATAATTACTGATGCCAGAAAGAAATTCATTAGAAAGAGAGGTTGTGTTCTTAGCAGTCTGTGTGCATTTCCAGGAGAATCAGGAGAGTTCTCAGGAGACTGAGGTCAGCCAATGACATAACACACAAAAGATTCCTGACACAACCCTTTTAATTATAATGAGGTTCTTTGTACATTCAAGTTTAATATTTCATAAACATTTCCTGTCATTAGATGATACAGATTTATAAGAACCTCTTACTTCCCAGAAGGTAAAATATGCCTAGTTTTGAGCATTGGGACTGAATTGGGACAGAATATTTCTGGGACAACACTGAAGAAAAAAAAAATTAATGATTTAAATTTATAACAGACTCTATGTTAAATTTAATTTTGGGGTTAGGGAAGTTAGTAGCAAAGGCACATGGAGCAGCTTAACAGAAACTGTAGTTTTCCTTCCAATTCCAGTTTCAACAGACACTTCCCCGTTTTCCTGAGAAATGGTTCTGTTAAAAACAAAGTAACTGAGATTGTTCAAAAGAGGAACTTCTGGATAAACATCTCTGTGTGGAGGTGAGTGGCTCCGGTCAGGTGCTAGCAATTTAGCCTAGGAGGAGTGCAAGCATGAAATTCTCTGCTCCACCTGTGCTTCTTTCTTAGAGACATCTTAGCTGTTTAAGGCACTGGTTAATTGAAAGAAGTTGTCCATCATTTCTTTATATTTATTAACATACTATCCATTTCTTTTGATTCTTTCATATGCTTCAGAAATACAGATTTAGCCTACTTTACCTATAAATAATTAGGCATAACTCTGAGAAGAATAATAAAAATTTCTTCTTGACAAGTTCTGTTTCTAGAACACTCCGATTTCTAATGTAGTTTCCTTCTATTTGCTGCATACATTCTAGTTTTTCCCTCTATCCTTATTTGAAAATTTCTAACACAGAATTTCATGCCAGATTGTTTTTTTTTTTCCTGAAAGCTAGAAGAAATCACTTCAAATTTCAAGACTGTGAAAATTGACTATGCCTGACTTTTCCCAAAATGACTTGCAGTGCTTTTAGCCAGGCAGATTCTAGGACCAGTCAGTTTGTGATCAAAACCTACAGATGGTACTTACTGAGGACTAGCCAGGAGGGTAGTTTTGAGAATGTCAAGATAAAAAAGAAAGAAAGAAAAAAAAAACAAAACTATAATTAAAGGTTATTTTGGGGAAAAGCCAGATTTCCCATCAGTATATCCCTGAGGTAGATATTTATACTAAAAAGACTTTTTAACATAGTAATTGCTGGCAAATAACCTTGCAACCCAATATGTCGTTTGCAGAGTCAAATGTCTATTCTTTTCACTGCAGGTGCCTAGCTTTCCGGGGATACCAGCCGAGGCTGTGATGTGGCATATTGACTTTTCTGGAGCATTGGGGGCTATTGTACAGTTGTCAGGACTGTGGAATCGTCTTTGCTGTCACAGCTTATTGTAGCTCCTCTATGCTGGCTAACATCTTTATGCCAAACCCATATAATATTCAATTGCCACAACATGGGGCTCATGTGATAATAAACCCATGATGAAGTGATGAGCTCTTTACCCCTTAACAATGTACAAGTGGAAATTTTATGCACCGAGGCAAAAGTAGCAAAATAATAAATATCCATAGTTTAATTTTCAGGCACTGCTGCTTATGGCATGAAATAAATAGCAGTTTGAAGTAATACAGTAGTTAAAGGGGTGGGCTAGTGGCTTGAAGAAGGGAATTAATATCCATGATTAAAATTGCATGTATCACTGCCAAGGGCTGTGAAAATATGTCAGTTGCATGACTGTCTGTCTCAGGGCCAGGGGAAGAACATTTGCAATTTAAAAATAATGACTCTCTTTTATTATATAAAACAAACCAAAGCCCTCACGCCAGATGATACTAACAAGACATAAATTCCACCCGTGTCTGCTTCAAAAATGATCAATGTTAATTATACATGTATTTTTATGGACTGTTAAGTACTTTAAAAATCTTTATTTAAAGAGCTATGCCAACTGATATAATCATGCATTTCTACAGGGTCATATTTCACATTCTTCACAGAATCCTATAAATTCTAGATCATAATTTTATGGTCACTGAAAACTGAATTCTTCTTTAAATTTGTATTTGCAATTTGCGTTTGCAAGATGCTTTGATAACAAAGAACTTTCCCTGTTGCTTGGAAAAGTGTCAAACTGTATTATTTTCACTATTATTAATTTGCAGTATTAGCTTTCCTAACTAACAATTATGTATGACCTTAATCTGCAACATGAAGTTTAATGTAGTGCATTAGGGAAAACAAAGAATGTGTAACGATAAATTTGATGTTTCTTTGGACTGAGAATGTCTGAATTTTAGAATAACCACCATAGATTCCATTTGATAGGCCACCCCAATATTCACAGTTGCTGTGACTTTCTGTCAGGCATTTGATACAAAAAGGTTTCAAACAAGGACTAACATGCAATTTGAAAAAAAAAAAAAATGAAAAAACCCTCACTAAATGTGTAGTACTTTTCCTAGAATTCCTGTTTTAAAAACACTGTCAATTCACCATGAAGAGTCATCCTCTAGTTCCAAAGCTTCTTGAATGTGATCTTTTATTGGCAGGGGCACATCTACAATAGTCTAATTTTCATGCTATCAAAACCCCAACACACTCTCTTGTTTTGTTTGTCTCCATCTGGGTCTCTTTCTTTCTTTCTTGAATACACTTTGTCCAGGCTCAATATTTGTGCTTTTACTTTTACCCTATACTCTTGAAAGAGAAGAGTGCTGTACCTTTTGTTTAGCTTAAAACTGTGTATTTGCTCTGCACTCAACAACTAATAAATCGTAAAGACAAGAACTGATTCCAATTTGAAACCACAAAGGGGGGAAATGCAAGTGGTCCCAAATGCCGGAGTTCCGTGAGTTAATTCCATCTGTGGAGGAACTGCAATCCCAGATTTTTATGTTCGTGAAATAATTCAAATGAGTCCTCCCTATTTTTAGCTTCTGGATGGGCCAAAGAGATTTTTCACACTGAAGATTACAGCCGTGGCTTTCACCAAACTGAAAAAACCAGCTTTAATGTGATGATCCACACACGACCAAGCTTGATGAGAAATGGTGGGTGTTGCTATGGCAATCCTATTCTTTGGAACTTTTTTTTTTCCTGTTGGCTTCAACTGTGACATTACAGTCTAAAAAGAATCCCATCGAAAGGTGCACTGCAGTGAAGACAAACGTGGAGCCATGGAAATGGCTCTCAGCATCTTTCCTTCAACAGAAGGCTGTGGACGCCTTTAGTGAAGCCACTCCAGCAAGATCAGAGATCAGGATGCAATGGTGCTGTCCTGAGACTTCATTGAAACCCTCGTGTCTCTTTCTGTTTAGAGTCATTGGGACACTTGTAATTCCAGGATTCACACTAGACTTACTATGTGAATAATGCTTAGGCTGAACTGAAAACTCCAAAGGGGTTGTTCTACAGAAAATGAAGATTCGTTTAGTTGTGCTACATTACTTAAACTTGCATGGAAGTAGGCTGCATCAGAGCTTCCTTTAAACCATAGGAAGTGAATACCGAATTCTATGTCTCTGCTAGACAAGAACACAGAGAGACAATAACCAACTTTACATTATTGATTTGTACATAGACCTTCCATTTTGGAGATGATCAGTTCAACTAGTTGCAGCCACCTCAATTAGATTCTGTATTCATCATCAAGAATGGATTTTTTTTTTATTAATTTCAAACTACAATCAGCTCTGTAAAGCAAACACTATTATCGACTTTATTTTGCAAACTATGAGTGGGAGAAACCATTATAAAGCTAAGATGAATCACCTTCTAAGTGGATCCAAAGCCAGTGTGACCAGGCAGCTAGGGAACGGTTCCTAAGGTTGTAAGAGGCATCTAGTTCCAACACATCTGAGGCATGGCTTTTTAGAAATGTTTAAAGTAGTCCTCATGGGATTCTGATTCTTTACTGAAAGAATAAATGTGAGAATGAATACTGTACTCTCTCCAGTCTGGCTACTCTTCTACCCAGACAATCTCTCTTTCTTACAAATTCTCTTTTTTAACTTTTTTAAAAATATTTTTATTTTAATTGGATATACATTTCAAATTTTCCTTTCCTGGTTACCCCACTGCAAAGCTATCTTATCCCCCCTTACCCTGATTTTTGAGGATGTTTCCTGCCCCACACCTGCCTCACCATCCTAGCATTCCTCTCCACTGGGGCATCAAGCCTTCATAGGACCAAGGGCCTTTCCTCCCATTGATACCTCTTCAGGTTTTTCAGTCCTTCCTCTAATTCCTCCATTAGGGACCCTGAAATCAGTCCTAAGGTTGGCTTTAAGCACTTGTATCTGTATTGGTCAGGATCTGGCAGAGACTCTCAAGAGACAGCTGTATCAGGCTCCTGTCAGCAAGCAGTTCTTGGCATCAGAAATAGTGTCTGGGTTTGGTGTCTGCATGTGAAATTCCTGTGTTCAGTCCAATGGTTAGCTGCAAGTGTGCTCTGTATGATTCTGGCAGAGCCTCTGAGGAGGCATCCATATCCGGTTCCCACCAGTAAGTACTTGACATTGGCAACAGTTCTTGGGTTTATTGGGTGCATATGTGGTGGATCCCCAGGTGAGGCAGTCTCTGATTGATCTTTTTTCCAATCCCTGCTCCTCTTTTTGTCCCTCTATTTCCTCCCGTGAACATTTTCTTCTTCCTTCTAAGAAAGACTGAGGCATCGTGATACCATCTATCACAACCTGATATAACCACAGTCACCAGGCAGAGCCATATGCTTTATTAGGTTTCCAACCTTCAAAATTGTAAAAGCTGTATATTGGGCATGTTGAATTTACATGTACCCAACCTCAATTTTTTTTTTATAGCACAAAACAGTAAAATATAATCATCATGTATATATCACTATATGGACTCCACATGTAATTAGCTGACGGTCTTTGATATTCAGGGTACCATTTTTGACACTGCAAAGCATCAGAGTTAAGCTAAATAGAATAATCAAATAAGCCTCTAACATCATCAAAGAAACTGTCAAATATTCTCTCATTTAACCAATCTGTATAAGTTAGTCCTTTCTTTTGGGTAGAACTAAACATGAAAATGTCAGCTGGGGAGAGGAAACCAATGGTGTTTTTCTATATCATACTGGGAATAGATCACTTGTTTTATAGACATGTAAAGAAAAAAATGGATGTAATTTGTCTTTCAATTTGACATGCCCAATATACAGCTTTTAGGTGGAAAATATACATAAATTAAAAAAAAAAGCTACTCTCTGATTGACATTTGAATTCTTCTGTCACTAAAGTATAATGTAGATAGGGGTGGTGGACATTTTATATGAGCATCCCAAAAGCACAGTAAGGAGAGTGCTGCGTGCAGCTGAGCTCTTGATTTCAAGAAACATGATAGCAAGCATCAGTGTAAAGGCACAGAGTCCCCAGAGCTCCTGTCCCTTGAGTCTGAAAATGAATGTACCCAGGGCTCATAGGAGAGTTGTGCTTCCTCTCTGCCCTTTGGATAATCTCTTCTAGTGTTTCCCTTCAGGAAAGACATGCTTGAAAAATGCATTGATAAAACTTGTTTCACAATAGATTCTTAATTATGAAAAAACATACAAAAATCGTTTGTTTATGTGCTGTTGAGATAAGGATAAAATGTACCTTCATATCTCTTTGCACATATGAGTGGAGAAAACGTAAATATGTAAATGAGATTTATGTGAAAAAATAAATATTTACATATTTTATAAGGTGTATTTTAACAAAATATTTGAATTTTATATGGAAAAGCTATAAAATGCACATATTGCTAAATATATGTATATTTTAGTTTATGTATATATGTATAAAACAGAAAAGTTAAACAACGAATAAGCAATGATTCACTGAGAATTAGATTATGGCAATCCAAACTTTCTTTTTATTTATTTATTTGGCATGTAACATAGACCACTGTTAAGCAGGCTGATGAAAACTATTGTATTTAGTAGATTTATGTCATACAGCCTGGCAGTAAACATTGATGTAGCCAAAGACAGTATTAAAGAGTTTACATTGTTCTTTCTCCATCTACTCATGCATGTGAAGACTACAGGCTTTATGCTATCATGCCTGCTTTATATGATGCTGGGGAATGGACTTAGGGCTTTGCACATGCTAGATAAGTATCCTGTTAATCAATTCACATCCTCATCTCTCCAAATTTTTCTCCTAGACCATGTTATGTTCTCAATGATAAGCATATACTAGCCCAAAAAAACTCGGAATACACAAGAAACAATCCACACGAATTATGAAGCTCTAAGAGAAGGCAGGCCAGAAGGTGGATGCCTCAGTCCTTCTTAGAATGGAGAACAAACCGCCATGGAAGGAAAGAATGGGACAAACGGAGGAGCAGGGATTGGAGAAAAGATCATCAAGAGACTGCCTTACCAGAGGATCCACCCCATATGCAGCCACTAAACCCACATACTATTGCTGATGCCAAGTAGTACTTACTGGCAGGAATCTGATATGGATGCCTCATCAGAAGCTCTGCCAGAGCTATACTGATACAGAGGAGGACGCTTGCAGTTAACCATTGGACTGAACATGAGGACGGCAATGAAGGAGCTAAGGAAAGGACTGTAGAAGCTGAAAGGCTCTGTAACCCCATGGGAAGAATAAAATTATCAACTAACCAAACTCACCACAGTTCCCAGGGATTAAAACACCAATGAGTTCATATGGAGAGACTCATGGCCCCAGGTGCATATGCAACAGAGGATAGCATTTTCTGGCATCAATGAGAGTAGAGGATTTTGGTTCAGGGAGGGCTCTTTTACCAGTATAGGAAACTTCTAAGGCACTGAGGTGGGAGAGAGAGGTTGGGAGAGGGAGAACATTCATTGAGGCAATGGGATGGGGTGGGGGGTAGATTGGGGGAAAGGAGATAACATCTTAAATGTAAATACAGAGAATAACCGAAAAATGGAAATAAAGAATTTCAAACTGTACATAAAAATATTAGTTATAACAGCAGAGTTCAATAAAGAGACCTGATGATTTTAAATGAACACTGTTTAAAGGATGTCATGAGTTATCAATGACTCTGACATGAACCCAGAAAGGATCAGTTATATGCTCCTCATTGGTTTCAGACTGACATTATGAACAAAAGAGTCATGGCAAGATTGGATGTCTGCAGAGTAGTAAGGAGAACTAAGAACTTCTGTCCTTCATCCACTCTGCCTCTGAGTCTGTGGACAGAACACTGAGCATATTTAGGTTCATGTATTGACTTATATGTGTTTCCCATTGGTCTGTGACTACCTGGAGATTAATGTAGAGTCCTGGCTACTTATCAAAATAGTCATTAAATTAATGATTGAAGAAACGAGTAAATTGAAACATAATAAAGTACTCAAGAAACTAGACACCAGAGAACCAAACAACCTTATTAAAAATGGGGTACTGAGCTAAACAAAAAGTTCTCAGTTGAGGAATATCGAATGGCTGAGAAGCATCTAAGGAAGTGCTCGACATCATTAGCCATCAGGGAAATACAAATCAAAACAAACCTGAGATTCTGCTTCACACCAGTCAGATTAGCCAAGATCAAAAATTCAGAGGACAGCAGATGCTGGCGAGGATGTGGAGAAAAGGGGAACCATTGTTGGTGGGGTTGTAAACTGGTACAACCACTCTGGAAATCAGTCTGGTGATTCCTCAGAAAATTGGACATAACACTACCTGAAGACCCAGTTATTCCACTTCTGGGCATATACCCCAGAGAAGCTCCAACATACAACAAAGACACATGCAGCACAATGTTCATAGCAGCTCTATAATAGCCAGAAGCTGGACAGAACCCAGATGTCCTTCAGTAGATAAATGAATACAAAATTGCAGTACATTTATACAATGGAGTTCTACTCAGCTACCAGAAACAATGACTTTATGAAATTCTTAAGAAAATGGATGCATCTAGAGACTATCATCCTGAGTGAGATAACAGACTACAAAAGAACAGACATAATATGCTGTCACTGATAATTTGATACTAACCCCAGAAAGCTCTGAACACCCCTGAAACAACTCACAGACTATATGAAGTTCAAGAAAAGAAAAAAAGAAAAGTAAAAACCATTATGCTTAATTCTTACTCACCAAGAAAACTTTGACTAATCCCAGGTTACATCTTGTTTTACATGTACTTTATGCTCATTGTAATGAGTAAGATCTTAATACACACTATCAAACCTCAAAAAAAAAAAAAAAAAAAAAAAACAAGCACTGACAAAAATGTATTTATATATTTTTATGCAAAAATGCTTAAAATTTGTACATTTATCTTTGTTTTTTTAAAAATAAAGTGATTAAAAAAACAAAATAATAAAGTTATAGTCGTGTTGGAAAAAAAAATTGTGACTGAATCTCCCAGAAGTCACTTTAGAGCTTTGTTACTATTTTTCAAACCCTGTCCTTCAATAATTTTCATGTCTACCATTTAAAATGCAAAGTTTGCTTTCAAGATAAGCCTTAGATAAGCATCTGGTACTCTCATGTGGCAGAGGTAGACAGATATCTCTAAGTTTTAGGTTACTTTAGTCTATATATTGAGACTCTGTTTCTAAAGAGAAAGAATATTATAGAATTTTTTATTTCTTTATTAATTTCTAAAAATACATATTTTAAATCACAATTGTAAGATTTTTTTGTATTCACCTGGGGCATAAATAATTGATAAATAACAGATTTCTACTTTAAGAAAAAGTGACTATTTAATTTGGAATGTAAATCAAACAGTAGGCTATTAAATATTGGGATCATTTTATTTCTAAAACTAAACTAGCCTGTCTTATAAATCAAAATGCCCTATTTAGGGGAAAATAATATATCATTTGTATTAAAATCTTACTTTGAACTTAGAACTAATATGATACTGATATAAAAGTTAACCAATATTTCTTAGCACTTCAAGGCTGAGATGGGGAAAGTCAATTTGAGACCAGCCCTGCCTTCATAGTGAGATTCTGTCTCACTAAACAAACATCAAATAAAAATGATCACTAACTTTCAATGATATGCTTGTTAGTATCTTACATCACGAATAGAGTTTGTTATAGAAGAAAAACAACTTAAAAACTATGAAAATCCCATATTAGTCAGTAAATGTAGGCTTATACACAGTGTGTGCTCTTGAAAAAACAACTGTTTAGCATAATTCCTGAGGGGGCATCTCTGCCTGGTTCCTGCCAGTAAGTACTTTTTGGGACCAGCTATAGTGCTTGGATTTGGTGACTGCATATGTGTTGGAATCCAGGTGGGGCAGCTTCTGAATGATCTTTTTTTCAATTCCTGTTCCTCTATTTGACCTTGCATTTCCTCCCATGAGGGTTTGTTCTCCCTTCTAAGAAGGACTGAGGCATCCCAATTTTGGCCTTTCTTCTTTTTGAGCTTCATAATGTCTGTGAATTGTTTCTATGTATTCAGAGCTTTCTGGAGCTAGAATCTCTTTATCAGTGAGTGTATATTATGTCTGTTCTTTTGTGACTGGGTTATCCCACTCAGGATGATAATCTCTAGTTCCACCCATTTGCCTACAAATTTTATGAATTCATTGTTTCTAATAGGTGAGTAGTACTTTATTGTGTAAATGTACCACACTTTCTGTACCCATTCGTAAGAACCTAAAGAGCTGAAAGGGTTGCAACCTCATGGAAACATAACAACATTATCAATCAACCAAACCCTCCAAAACTCCCATGTAGTAAAACAACAACCTTTGTGCATACTTTGAGAGGCCTTTTGATCCAGTTGTGTATATAGCTGAGGATAGCAGTGTCTGGCATCAATGTGAGAAGAGGCCTATGTTCCAGAGAGGGAATGTTTTCCCAAAGTAGGGGAATGCCAAGGTAATGGGGTGGAGAGGAGGTTCAGAAGGGAGTGCAGCTTTGTGAAGGCAACTAGAAGGGGCGGGGCAATGGGAGCAGGGCAGAATAAATGGATAACATCTCATTTGTAAATACAGAGTATCTAAAAAAAAAAAAGAAAAAGAAAAAAACAAAGAAAATACCCAACAGTTTTCTTGCAAGTTGAAAATGTTGCTATTGCTTATATATTGATATTTGAGAAATAAAACAAAATAAATAAATTGAGAATAAAATAATATTATATAAATACATCTTTTTCTTTTCCTTCTTTCCTTTGCTCCTTTTTCCTTCCTTCCTTCCTTCCTTCCTTCCTTCCTTTCTATCTTTTCTTTTTTTCTCCCAAGCATGGCAGTTCATACCTGTAATCTCAGAACTTGAGATGCTGAGGCAGGAAGATTTCTTTGAGGTCAAATCCAGTTGATTACATAGTTAGTTCCAGGCTATCTGGGCTAGAATGGATGAGGATATCTCAACTATTTTTATCTTTCCAGGAAGTCTCTAGTTCAAATAGGTATCAGGAGGATGTGCTAGAGTTCATTAAAATCCTAGATCCCTGATACTTGTTGTTCTCTTAAGACACTAGCAGTCTGCTTAGTTTCCTTTAGAAATTTGTTTTTAAATGCAATTTTTATTGTGTGTGCATTGCCTACACTAAGATCACATACCACATGTCTCTTTTGTGTCCATGGAGGTATGGAGACAGCCTCTCATACTTGGGGGTTGAAATTACAGATGGGTGTGAGATGTCATTTGAGTTCTGGGAACTGAACCCTGTTCTTCTGGAAAAGCAGTCTTGCTCTTAATTGCTGAGACATCTCTCCAGCCACCCACTTGAGTTTCTCCATGCTGACTACTCATGCCATTCGGCGCTGTGTATTACTTAAGGAGCCTGCGGAGGAAATGAGTTTTGTGAGAAACTGATATTTCCACATTAATCAAGAAAATTCCATTTGTTGTCAGTGAAAAGTCTGTGTTTTTAGTGTTGGCTTGCAGCTGAAACCAAAATAGATATGGAAAATAAGAGTATTTTGATGACAATGGTATAAATTACTCTTTCTTGATTTTTATTTGCCCTACAAAGCCCTTAAATAGAATCTATCTTCCAGGAATGACTGCATAGTATTCTTCCACAGGTGTGGAAGTCCTTCAGTTTCCGCCTTGTTCATAGTGATCAGGTGGCTCTCCAGGACCTCGAAGTCATCAAACTGAACTGTTATTTCAATCTTGTATTACCATTTACTTTCCAGGAGTTTATATTTTATCTCATCAACAGATTATAACATTATAGAGCATGCATGCATCTCATCTTTCACTTCACCCTTGGTGATTTTTAATTAATATAAAATTATTGTAAATTATTGTAAATGCTCAATGCTCACTGAATGCTGGTGGGTGATATAGGGTTCAGACGAAATGTCAAACCCAGCCCTTGCCTCTCATTTGGCTATTCAAATATAACTTAATAATTTAATTTGCAGTCATTGTGAGTTTCATACGTCCACTACATTGGCTTACATGTTCCATCATTTAAAAACTCAGCATTTCTCTACATATGAATGTGCTTGAACACATAAGGCATTTTTAATATGGCATGTTTATACTGTGGAGAATTAGTGGTGTTTGCATGTAAACCATGCTCAGGTCCATGTAAATAAACTATATAGAAACACCAAGGACATTCTAATTTTGAATTAATATTCAATTAAAATTACATCCAGGATGCATGTTGAAGTTTCACTTAATTTGTATATATTACCAAGTTTGAAAATTAAAAGTAAGATGCTAATATTTGTGAAGAAATAAATATTTTCTAAGTACTGAGTCGGTAATAATGATATTCTAAACAACAATGTTTAGATCTACCAGACCTTTCTTGATAATGTGGATTCAGGTAGGAGCCTTAAAACATTAAACATTATGCTTTATTACGTTATATATTCCATCCTAGGAGCACTTTAAATACCTTAGAAGACAGGGTGAAAAGCATTGTACCAAATCAAAGGGAAATCAACTGAGTACCATCTTCTCTACTACACCACGTTATCATTTTTAAACCTAAAATGATGATGCGATCAATGATAGTCAAAGTGGCACCAACATTTCATTGGGGAGGAGTGGAATACACACGTAGGTACATAGTGACTAAACAGAAAATGTGGAATTTTCTGTAGCCATATGTGCCTCTTTCCCTCTTTGTTTGAAGGACTTGTACACACACACACAAACACACACACACACACACACACACACACACACAAACACACACACACAAATTTAATACCCCACCTTTGAAGGATTTTAATATAGAAGACACTAGTATGAGGGCTTCCTATAAATCACTTAATGAATAAGAGAAAAAGCATGTGCTGTTTTTTTTTTTTTTTTAAATTGTTTGTGCTTATCTTGATGGTAGCCTTAAAAGCCAAGCTTTCATTTTTTTCAGAAAATACAGTAATTTCACATTTTTAATAAATGGTATATGAGAGACTTTAGAATTGTAGAATCCATTATGGAACTCATTTATATATCTCCAGTATTTGATTCCTAAGAGAACAAGAATTAAAGGAAAGTGGCTTCAAACAGAAACTGAATACTCAAAACAAATGACATCTAAGCCTTCAGAGAAATATGAGGGGCTTTGGGAGCTCTCTGATTCAAAAGAGCCATCTCTTCTGCACACATGTAGCAAAAAATCACTGGGGGAAGATGGCAACATCTGTTAAAAGAACACAACAAAACTGTCCACTTCTTTTGTTTCGTGGTTGATGAAGCTGTAGTTCACATAGATTTCAAATTAGACTTCTGACCACTAGTATTGCAGCCCCCATCCCTCCCCCGAGGTGCTATATGTTCACTAACATCTACTTGTTTCAGTCATTTCGTTATTTTCTTTTGTTCTCTGCTATCACAGGAGAGAAATTATCTTAAAATTATTTTTTCTTTTCCTGCAGGCATAAAAGTTCTCAGTCCCTTAGATTTTTCCAGAAGAAAAAAAGGAAGAAGAAAAAGGAATCAAAATGATGGGCTGGATTAGAAATAATTATTTGAATTGCGTTAATTTCAGGAAATTGAAGAGACAAAGCATATTTTCATTTAAGAGTAGCTCATCTTAAATCAGACCCTTCCGTAATCATTTTACAACTCGCCTGACCAGTGTCCACTAGATGACACTGTTGTATAAGCACAGTAATAAGTAGCACTCTTTTTGACAATAACTAATTTATCATATATATATATATATATATATATATATATATATATATATATATATATATATATATTCACTCTCTTTCCAGATGAAACTGGTTTAGCATTTTTAATTGGATATGGTTGATAACTGTAACTTCACGTGATTTAAGGTGAAACTATCCACAAAGGTTGACATGGAGGGAAAGAAAAGAAACATCTTTGCACAGCATTCCTCTCTTTACAATAAAAAAAATTCTTTCCCAAACCCACATATTTCACAGTTAAAATAGACCTGATTGTGAGCCTTTCGTGAAGCTGTGTTAGAACAGTGACCGAGGTTCTATTAAAGTCTGTTTTTCACATAACATTTTGTGAGTAATCTGTTTCTTCCATATCCTTTCCCAAAGCTTCTCTCAAATCTGTTTTTCCTCTTCCTTTCTTTAGTCCTTTCTCTCTTGTCTTGTCTTTTCAATTCTCCATTTTCATTTTGCTTGCAGACTGAGAATCATTCACGTACAGGGTAAAGTATGGGCAGAATCACTGGTCTTAAGGCAAGAGCCTTTGTAGCCTATTATTGCCAAGGTTGTGAACTTTGCTTGGGAAAGCTCACAGCAAAGCACAGGATGCTGTTGCACTTGATGAGGCTACAGCCATGAGGCAAACTGAACACCTGGGGCTTATGCAGATTGTGGACATAGAAACTCATGAAAAACCTACATATTTGTGTCTATTATGTGGATTACTAAGGTGTTCCCCAGAAAGTTGATTTCCTTTACCACACACACACACACACACACACACACACACACACACACACACACACATGCAGCACACACAAAATACCCCTTTTATACTTATGCTAAGAATTGGTTAAATTAAACTTATTTGCTCTGGTTTCATTTTAATGAGACAAGAGAAGTGGAAGCCTAGCTGCTTCCTACTATGTATTACAAACACTAATCTCATACTGTTGATCTGACAAATCTCAAAGGAAGAGACAAACCCAAATGATAATGACTCCAAGTGTGAGCGGGGTTCAAGTATTTGATGGGATGTCACATTGTCACCTTCTCTTATGATTTTTCCTTTTTAAGCCAGACAAGCCAAAGCTGGATAAGGATGTACGAGCTGCCTTTGCCTGCAGTGGGGAGCCTACTACATGCTACAGTGTCTGCAGTGCTGCAAGGTGCACTGTGGTACCACAGTGGTTGAGCCTCACCTAGGATGTCCTCCATGCATGGCACTTGCAGACCAGATGCTTCTCCCCAGTTATACCATTACAAGCATAACCAGGTGAAAAAAAAAAAACCAAGAAAAAGGAGCCTTGTGTTAAAAATCTGGTTTCAAGAAGTTGGACATCATACTAAAACACACCAACCTATTCTTAAAGGGCAAATTGGAGGTTTGATCACATGATCTTAGTGCAGAACTGTTTTTCTTTCTGCTTCATTTCACTTCCCCAGTGTGTGCTTTCTTTTCTTTTCTTTTTTCTTTTCTTTTGTTTCTTTTTTTGGTCTGTTTTCATTTTTGTTCTCTGATTACACCAAAAGAGCATACATGCTGTGCAACCTTAACAGAATATTATTATACCATAGAGAAGGCGTGTTTATTTTTTTAATATATGCCAACATTTTGATTCTGAGCACATTGTATCATCCTATGGAGCTTCAGAGTCTCCAGTAAACAATATTGCACCAGTTGCTATAAAGATTGCATGATGCTATAATACTGATAATTTTCATGGCAACTTTTATATAAAATAGGTATGCAGGAAATGCTACTTGTTGAATGTTCACAAATTAAATTCACAACACATACATACATACATATACATATATACATAAATACATACATACGTATGTACATACATACATAAATGAAAGCTTTTAAGTAACTAGGTGTTAGGAAGGAATTCCCATCAATGATGGATTATAAAGGGGTGACTCCAATTTAGCTCTAGGCAGAAACCAATAATCGCAAGAAGGAAGGACCACAGTTAAGTTGAAGAAAAGAAAATCTGGAAATGGTGTTGCAGGTAAACCTGAAAATGAAGGACAGCTAATACAAGGAGATCTGCTATGTCTTGAGTGAACACTGGATTCTGAGCCCCCAATAGATCACCTCACTCGGCTCTCAGGAATTCCTCATGAATGGGTTGATTGATACCTATTTAGTGTAGAAACCTGAGGCTCTTGGGATTCAAGTATCAAGTCTATGTGCTCAAAGCATGGTAAAATCTGGTGGGTCCTAAGAGTTTTCCCAGTGCCATAAAACAACTTCTTGCTCATCACATTATAGGCAGAGCAGGCAGGATTCCTGTCTATATGTCTTTGACTGTGCACTGATAGATGTGCTAGAGAATCTTCCTTTAACACCAAGAATGAAATTTCCACTAACAAGATAGTATTTACTGATAGCTAGTTGCTGCCCAATAAACAGTCCTGTGGAAAGGAAGAATTTCTGCCTCTGGGGAGGTAGCTGTGATCTCTAGAACAAGGTTTGCATGACCATGTACCATGGTCAGGTAGGGATATTAACAGATACTTCATCTACATACTCAGGAGCTATAAGGTCAGGAGTGGGAGGGGCAGTGAACCTTATAAGGCCAAAAAAGGAGTAAAGCCTGATACTTTCAGGGTATTTCTGCTGGGGTTGTTGGTGGGGAGAAGCTTTATGGCACCACATTTGGAGGGTGCCATAAAGTTGGAAATAGCCAACTCCTGGCATCCTCATGTATGAGATTTCTGAGGTTGAAGTTCCATGGACCCTCTGTAACCATGGACCACTATGGTCCTGTAGCTAGTGGTTCAAGATTAACTGTCAAATTGTGTTTAACTCAAAATGGAGCTACCTCGTTTCTGTAGTCATTTGAACTAGTATGTGTACAATAAGACCACTTGGCTCTGAATTAGAAATCTAACACTGTTCTATTATGCTCTAGCAGGAAGATATCACATGTATTCCTATCTAGTGAATGAACTTAATGTATGAGAAGAGACAGATCAGGCTGTATCCTTAAAAGATTTAGAGAAGGGTTAGAAGCCTCTGTGTCCTGTCACCTATGAGCTGTTCGGGATGTGAAGGGCCCTGAATGATGCACACTGAATAATTCTCAGAGATTCACATGCATGCATACACACACATGCATATAGCACAAATTCCCCCACCTCTTCTTTGGCTATTTGACCCTTCTTACCACATTTGCACACATCTGAAACACACAATGTCGGTCTTCTGAGCTACTTCAACCAATTTATCAAAAGGCAACCCAAATTGTGTAACTGCTTGTGAAATTGGAAGTACCTTGTTTGGCCCACATTTGGTGCTCAGTTTTGGGTCTCCATGTGTCTCCAACCTCATCTTCACAAACCTGAGGATAAAATAAGAACTCTCGGGAATGCCCCCTTCAGATACTGCAGCTGGGACTTTCTCCTTTAAGAGATGAGTGTTCTGGTGACATGAATGGCAGGCATCTTCTCACTAGAATCCATTGTTCACTTACTTAGTAAGAGGGGAAAAAAGAATTTCTGCTGACTTTCTGTAAAATTTTCTATAACCATCTAAATATCTCCAGCCATCCACCTATCTGCTGCCAACCTCCAGCCACTACAACATTGTTAACTCCTTCTGTAAAATTTCTTCTACTATTTATCTGCACAAGGTACTAGACACCTGGTCTCCCAGTGTGGCAGTGTCAAGTAAGAGATGGGGCCAAATACAGGTGCTGATGTCAGAGGACCTTCTACTCCGGGAAATGATTGATCTTGATTTCTGAGAGTTCATTAGTTCCATTAAAGTAAAATTTGGTTAAAAAAAAAAAAAAAAGACTCACTGCCTCTTTCTAATCTCTGGTGTCCTAACTACTGGGTGAACTTTTGTTTTGTCCCATATTTTCCTTCACCATAATGACATTTACAATGAAGCCTTTATAAGAATTAAATGGTTCCCAGTCTCAAGCATTTTAATATCCAGGACAGTTACCAAAACTAAGTTCAGTTTTTTATAAGGCATGTAGTCACGGGTATTTCCTTATAGCCATAGAAATCAAAACATCATTCTTTAATACATCAAAACAATCTATGATTATTTATTTTTTCAATTAAAGTTTATCTCCTTATTGAAAAAGCTATAGGCATAGCAAATATTGGGTAATTATAAACAGGATTATATTAAAGAAGTGTAGATCTTTTTCCAGGGACCTGTGGATTCTGATTAGGTGACTGAAAGCATGGATTTAAGTGAGGGTGTTTGAACTCAGCAATCTGATGTCATTAAGAGCACAGGTTTAGATACCAGAACTATTTTATCCACCTTTTTCATATAAAAAGACATTTCATAAGAATACTTTCAGGGCTTTGCCTTTGGTTGAGAAAGAGTATGATGTATGTTTAGACAGAGAGTTTTCTCAGGGGTAATTATACTTGGGAACATTAAACAAGTCATGTCATCTTTTTTAGATTGACATAATTTGTATGATATTGTCAGAGGATATATATTTTTCTAAAAAAAGGAGGTGGGACAAACCTTTTAATGTTGAGGATCTGAAGCATCAGGGATACCTAAATGTGTAAACATTTATGTAGAGGAAGACGAGCCTCCAGAGAGTTCCATGTCTCCCAAACATATGGGTGGTACGCCTTCTAAGCATTACAACACTTTATAATTTAAAGCCATTTATTACTTTTCCACACATAAATTGGAAATTTCTTCGTAGCATGAAATTTAATTTGATTAAAAAGAAAAAGGTTTGGAGGCTTTTTCTTGGTAATTAGTCTAGGATTTATAACATTATTTGTATGAAACTAAGATTGCAGAAAGTTGGATAGATGTTGATTGTAAAGACCAAATTTTATAGAAAAAAATGTAGAATCCAAGATTTTGAGAAACACACACACACACTTTTCTGAAAAGAGAGAAATTATTTTATGCTGAGAATTCTCAAGCAGCAGGAGTGCCAAATATATGAATACATTTGTGTATGCTTCATATATGTGTATGCATATATGCATGCTTTCTTAATTTTTATGGGTATATGATTCACACACTGAACATCTGGGCTTCTATCAGGCCACTAGGAGAACACAAGTCATTTTAGATTCTCTTCCTCCTTTTACCCACCCAATGTTAATATATTTCTCCAAAAAAAGGCCAAAAGAAAAATATCAATAAAGCAACCAAACAAGAAAGCAAAATAAAGCAACACCCCCCAAATGAAAACCAAATCAAACCCCACAAAACTGCAACCAAATGAAACCACACACATGAAAACAAACAAATTAAAACAAGAGAAAAACCAGTGGGGTACATTTTACATTGGTCAGTTACTCCTGAACATAAGGCCTTTCCTGGAATGGTTGATATACCCAGTGTCACTCCAATGGAGAAAACGGAGTTTTCCCTCTCCCGGTAGGTATAACTACAGTTTAATTGTTAAACTTTACCTTAGTGGTTAGCTATTCATTCATTCATTCCTTCCTTCCTTCATTCATTCATTCATGCATGCATTCATGCATGCATTCACTCACTCATTCATTTTAAAAATATAACAAAAGAAACCATGAGATAAAGCAAAAACTATCACATTGAAGTTGGACAGCACAAACCAATAAAAAGAAAAGAGCCCAAGAGAAGCCCCATAAATCAGATACCCATTCATTCTCATACTCAGGGATTGCATAAAAATACTAAACTTAAAGCTATAATGTATTCATGAAAGACCTTGTACAAGCATGTGCATGGCCTGTGGATTCTGATTCAGTCCCTGTAGTTCATACAACCTTGGCCCATGTTGATGTAGAAGACCTTGCTTTCTTGTTATCCTCCATTACCTCTTATACTGATTTCTCTGAACTCTGAGAGGAGGGATTTGAGTGAAACATCCATTTAGAGGTGAGTGTTCTAATATCTCTCATGCTCTATGTTATATGAGTTGTTGGTCTCTGTATCTGTTCCTACCTGATACAAGAGGAAGATTGTTGAACAGAGGATTCATCTATGACTATAACAGAATATAACTAAGAATCATTTTATCACTGCATCTATATGCCGATATTATTTTATTTTGCTTTAAAACCCTTGTTCATGTAGTCTCATATTCTTGGCCACACAAGCAGTGGTGAGTATGAATTACATTTGAGGAATGGGCCTTAAGTCAAATCAGTTACTGGTTGGTTACTCCCATAAGCTTTGTGCCAATATTACCCTAGCATATCTTGCAGGTAGCACACCATTTTTGATAAAGGGTTTGTGCCTGGTTTGGTGTTTATGTTAAACTTTTGATAGTGTCCAGAATAGTTTCCTATAACAAATACATTGGAAGACAAGTGTTAAGGCTCTATGTAGGCACTAGCTTGACATCTTCATGTTCAATATAGGAAGCCTAAAATGGGAATATCCTATATAGGGCCTTGATGTTAGTTTGTGGGGACTAACCTATAGTCTTACCAACAACTTGAATTGTTTGGGAATTCATATGGCACAATTTGGTAAACAACACAGTTACATAAAATTCACACCTGGCACTGAAAAATATATTTGGTGACAAGAGTTGACCAGTGTCTCTCATAATAATGGGATACTCTGTCTCCCCATTATTTGGCTGTTTTATTTAGATAATCTTTATGTAAGATTTTCAGATTGCTTTTACTAATTTACATGCATGTATTTATAAGAACAGAGAGCACTTTATGAATGTTCTCAACTTCACGAATCAGACAACTTGAGGAAATCGGTTCTCTTTTTTTCCTGTGTGGGTTCTGGTGACGGAACTTGGGTTATGATTTAGCTTGGTAGTAAGTGTCCTTACCACCTAATACATCATTATAACTTGTTAATAACTTTTGATAAACATGCTTGGATATGTCTACATGAACTTTACCCGAATATCTATATTTTGCCAAACACTGTAAATATTTAATGTTTAATGTTTAAGGGGATGAATAGATGACTGTCTGTGAAGTAAATGGCATCACCTACATGTTGTACCAAAAGTTCCACAGAGAGGTAACTCTCTGAGTGGTTAATTTTAGAAAATGCTTTTAAAATGTCCATTTATCAAGATGTGGGCAAGTTCAAGTATACACATTTTTTAATATGTTAGAAGTCATTACACACCTAGGGTTCACCAAACACTGGAGATAAAAATCCCTTGACTGAGAACATAAAAATAATCTGCTGAACAAAACATGTGCTCTTCTCTTTCTTGGTTCTCCCAGCTCATTGGAGTCCCAGTAGGAAGCCAGGGAGATACTGACTTCTTCTGTAACCCTCTGTCACTGAGTGCATCAGCCAAACACAAGCTTAGAAGTCATAAGACAAGACAGATATATGGATAAATTGATTCAAGATAGAACTCTAGACCTTGGAATAGAGTAATGAAGACTCAAGAGTTATGGTGGCAAGGTGAAAAAGTGGTAAGCCAGTCTAGAAGGCTTCGGTGGCAAGAGAAGAAACTAAAACATCAAGAACTGATTAAGGATGCATTATCTTGCCAGCTGAGGAGAAGCAACTTTCAGAAAAAATAGCGGACAGGATGGCTTTTGTATTGACTGGGTAATGAGAACTTTATCTCCATATCTTAGAGTTCCTTTGAGCAAGAGCTTTCCTGATATGAGATAATAGTGTAACTGAGCAATTACAGGGCAGCCTCAGAGACTATAAACTGACTATATCTATACACATTAGCAGACACACCCTGGAAATCCTAAGATTTATGAATTTTGTCTGAAGGCCTTCATTTAGATTGAAGGTTATAATTAGCTGGATGGGGTTTTATCTTTGTGGTACAATGTAAAATCACAAAGTGATAGACTCCTAGACAAAATATTAATAAATACTATGATTTGAGACTCTTTAGTTAGTGAAGGTTAAGGATAGATAGCATTTTTTAAGCTTTTAACTCAAATTATTTAAAGGGTATAATGGGTTCCACTTCTCTTGATGAGAAATTATTTCTTTCTTGTACAGAGCTGCTGAGTCACATATATTGAACCATAGCCTACTTGGAGCAATGGCATATTTTGAAACAGTGGTTTCCAATTTTTAAAAAGGTTCTTTTGTCCTGATTGCTTCCACGTATAAAGCAAGGAAAATGGAAGGGTGGATTTTCCGGCAGGTTAAATCTTTATTGCTCAGATGTTCTTCTGCAAACACAGAGGCAACACTGTAGATTTTTGCATTTCCTAGGGAACAGCTCAGCAATCTCGAAGAACACGAATATGGAAGTAGAAAAACAGACAGAATTGTAGGGTTCAAAGCTGTGAAAATTTCTCCCATAAGATGACATGAAGTTAGGAACACATCTTGAGGGACACACAAGCATGCCATTAATTTTTCTGAAGAATGGTACACAAGGTAACACTAGACATGTCATCAAACCTCTTTACAGTTCATATACTTTACTGTGAAGTGTGTTAACAGGCACTAAGTCAATATTTAACCATAGACAGGCTAGGGAGATAAATAAAATATTGTTGCATGAACTTACTGTTCATGCAAGAAAGGTATTAGAGTGGATCTCTCTCTCTCTCTCTCTCTCTCTCTTTCTCTCTCTCTCTCTCTCTCTCTCTCTCTCTCTGTGTGTGTGTGTGTGTGTGTGTGTGTGTGTGTGTATGTGTGTGTGTGTTTGGTGTTTGTGTGTGTATTTTTCAAAGTTAGAGAAAGAGACTGAGACTAAGACAGAGATTAAGATAGAAATGGATCCTATGCAGTACATTTTCTAAAAGAATCCCTAAAACGATGAGGATAGTGTTAGTTTCAATTTACTCCTTCTTTTGGATCATGGCATCCCTGTTCAAGGATGCTCACTTCTAGTTTGTCGAGACTGGCTGAGCTGAGAGAAATTTAGAAGAAACTCCAAGGCAATGAGTAAATATGTCTGGTTCTCTAAACACCGGTGCCATTGAGATGCAGTGAATGAAGTTGTAAGGTTGGACGTAACACAGATCAAGAGCTTCTAGCACCAAAGAAAACCGTGCTGCTGGTATCCATGTGTGCAAAGCTATAATACTGCACACACAAAAGCAGAAAGGAGCTTTACTTGGTTTTATATTTTCACTCACCAGTTTGCTGTAAGCCCCATGCTGCTGCAATCATACTCAAACTAGCTTAGATTATTACGCACAGATTAGATTGCCCGCCCATGAGGAAAGCTATCTTTTGGCAATTCTCTACTGTGTATCTCCTATTCTTCATATCCTCTAGTCTTGGTGGTGTGGTTCCTTCCAGTGCAGACAAGGGAACCCAAAGTCTTGCCTCTGTTAGGCAAATTTCTTACTGAATATCCTGCCAGCCTGCCATATACTTCAACTGAGGTGCAGCTTCTTTACCTCCTGTTTGAAAGGCATTGTAGGGACTGTAATTTTTGCTTTCCTACTTTCTCCTGCTACCAGACAGTGACCTAAAATCATCCAAAATGATAGCCTGGTGTCATGTGTCAATTCTGAATAACATTCCATTCTGTTCTCTGCTACCCACGAGCAATGCTCAAAAACCTCTGTCATCTGTCACCAAGCTTCTTATCCAATCTATCTGTGACACCTCCATTCTGAATGTACCATCTTTCTCATTGTCTTCAGTATTAAACCCACAGTCTTCTATTTCCTTTACCCAAACCATGTGATTCTTCCCCTGTCATTATACAAGATTCCATCTTAATTAAGAATGTTCCCATGAAGTTATATAACAGTGTCCCTGCTCTGTTTCTCCTCACCCACCTGTAATTCCATTAGTGCTTATGGTGTGACTCCCATGGAGAGTTCACTTCTACCTCTACAACACAAGTACATATATGACTTATGTAATAAATGGCATACTCCATTAACATGTGCCACTTATTCCACATTGTTCCATTCCAAGGTCACCCCACACACTGCTATACTTCTCTTTCTGTTTTGGATCATCATCCAACCATTCCTCAAATCCAGTTTCAAATGGCTTTCTTCACAAATCCTGCTCACCTCTCTCTTTTCTTTCATCATTCTGCTACTCTGCTTCTGTGGCAGCCTGTTGTGATATTTATTTTCCACTTTGATGCCTGTAATAGGTGGGGGTTCAAAGTTCCAACTCTTTTAATTCTTGCCTATTAGTTCTAGCTTACACCAAGTTACTTAACATTTTTTTAGTATCTAATTACTAATCTAAGTCATCAGTATTAAGAAGGTAATAAATAGACATCTATTCAGGAGACAAATGAAGAGAAACTTACACTTAAGTTGGTGTAATATGAGACAGCTTGTTATATACAGCCTGGAAAGACATTCTTTTCAAATTTCTTTCTTTCTTTCTTTTTTTCTTTCTTTCTTTCTTTCTTTCTTTCTTTCTTTCTTCCTTTCTTTCTTTCTTTTGTGTTTGTGTGTGTGTGTGTGTGTGTGTGTGTGTGTGTAAAACAGGGATGTCATCTCCTCTGGAACTAGAGTCACAGGTGTTTGGGACTTGTTCACTCTTGCTTTTCAGCTATTGGATGACCATTCTAAAGCTGTGTGGTAGTTTAGTAGATAAATGTTCTTGCTGTGTCAATGTGAGGACCAGAGTTATAACCTTCAGGATTGAAGCTAAATCCAGACCTATATCTGAAACAACCACAGTCTCAGGGAGATGGGAAACAGAATCTAGAGTATTTCTGTGAAACTTGTGTGCTAGATAGACTTATAAATGTAGCAGAAAAATAAGAAACCCTGTCCCAATTAAGATGGAAGTCAAAAAATCCACACCTGAGTCTGTCCTCTGGCCTCCATGTACAGCATGCCTTCACAGTGTCACAAATGTCTACACACAAAGGCGAGACAAACGAGAATGAATAATCCATCAAAAGAATCTTTTACCACACCAGTGCCAACCTGCCAACTGAGCAACAAGTCAATAAACATGGAAGGGGCATGTTGGCAGAGCCACAGAGCATGTCTGGACTTACTCATGGTCAGAGAGAACTTTCTGTTTCTATATCCATCTTTTCCGGCTTGCTAGCTTCCAATTCCAGTGTCCAGGGCTGTGCAGAATTCATTGTTGCCATTCTTTATATTTCCTTCCATCAGACCAGGCAGATAGCCTGGCTTTGAAGTCCCAGGAAGCCACATTGTCAGTTACCCCCGGAAGCCATGGAAGTATGCATGAGAGCAAGCATTAGAGACGTGGAGATCAGAGGCCACTTCAAAAGCAGCAGGAGCTAGCTATTCTTGTATTGAATATTCTCATATTGAAAGGGGCTCTGGTGTAGGCATATGGTGTGTGGACTCTCTACTATCTGCTTGAAATACATTTGTGGTTTA
Source organism: Micromys minutus (assembly GCF_963924665.1). Classification (NCBI taxonomy): domain Eukaryota; kingdom Metazoa; phylum Chordata; class Mammalia; order Rodentia; family Muridae; genus Micromys; species Micromys minutus. The sequence continues at coordinate 50,995,010 of NC_137973.1, forward strand.
AGCATCCAGAGCCCTCATTTGAGATCCCCAGTTTCCAAGGGAAAACTGTTTCTGTTCTGACACAGCATACCAGCATTTCCAGAGGAGCTATAGACCATGCTATTGTCCCATGTCTACAATTTTGGGCGTGGGGTTAGGAGCAGACCAGACCAGAATGGCAGAGAAGAAGGCTGGTGACCTCAGTGTTGAATTCAGGTTCCTGAAGTATTTATGATATTAAATGTACATTTGCATGTTGTATGGATCAACTTGTTAAAGTAACTGCTTCCCTTCCCAGTCAGAAAATATGCCACTTCTTTGACTTTCTGAGCAGCACTTTATAGGAATAAAGTAGGTTAGATGTGGACACCCTGCCCTGGAATTTCTCTGAGAAATGAATTTGACAAGGAAAAGGGAGAAAGGAGGTTCCCTTGACTCTGCTTACTGGGTGCAAAGTGATAAGCTGGAGATGGGAAGGCTTATTGAACCAGGGAATTACACTGCATGTCCAAGATAAATGAAGACAGCAAAATGCACTGTAAATAGCCTCTCCTGAGAAGCTCTTTAGGATATGAGAGGGGGCAAAAATAACTAATATATCCACTTCCCTTCCTCCAGGTAGAATTTTCTCTTGTTGTTTTCCATGTGATGGCTGTATTGTTGTTTCAACCACTATAGCACTGATGCATGGCGGCACTTTCTAGGTTGAAAAAAAGACCAAAAACTAAAATGAAATCTCCTTATTATTATTATTATTATTGGATGAGATACTGAGGAATTAGTTTCACAGATCTCTCGAATTTGATTCAGACTTCTCAGTTGGAAAAACAAGCGCAACACAAACAACCACATTTCCTCCCCGCTCCACTTGCATCCTGGTCCTATATTCCATTTCAGAATCAGAGGGGACATGTTTCTCAGAACAGAAATCAAAACACACTGGGCTGAGGGGAAACAATGGCTATGATTCAACTTCTACTTCTGATGTAAAAGTTAGACCATATGATAATGTAGTTGTGCGACATATTCAATTTCCATGTGTAACCTTTGAAATAAATTGGAATATTCCTTCCTTCTACTCCTGCCATGCACTGAGTGATGATAAACAATAATCACCTAAAGGTCACCCGCTCTGTAAGCTATGCTCTCCCTGAACGAAGTAGGAAGGACTACTCAAAGATATGTTTTGTTTTTCTTTCTCAGAGACATGTAATTTATTCATTCCTTTTCTTCCTCCCTTGGAAGCACCAAACAACACAAATTGTCTTAGATCATGTAGATTTGGTGGATTTCTGGATGTTTATTGTTTTTCTCTTTTGCTTACATTTTCCTTAAGTTGGATGATAAATTAGTAGAGCCTATTTTCTTGCTTTTTTAACCTGCTTTTTTAATTGAATATTTTATGTATTACACTTCAAATGTTATCCCTTTCCCAGTTTTCCCTACTCAAACCCTCTATTCCATCCCCCACTCCTCCTCTTCTGTGAGGATACTCAAGTATCAGGGAAGGGAGTTAAGTTATTTAGCCAAAGATTAATTGTCTATTTCAAAGCAAATGATTTGGTTTGAGCTCTCATATCTTTAAAATTCATTTATATTGACAGACATGGCTAAAAGAAGTCAGCAGACCTACTTCACTTGGTTTCCTGTATGAAACGTGTTCAGCTAAAAAAGTCTTTCAGCAACATTTTAACATATTTCAAAAGGGCTTACCAGTAATTTGCTATAGTAAGGTCAACTCCTCATTCAAAAGCAAGAAACCCTGGTTGGTAAAAGTTGAGCTCCCATACTCTAAGTTCTGTTTCTTCTACATTCAAGAAAAATAGACCAATCCATATCACTGTACTTAAAGATGTGCTACTGTAAGTCAGTTCCTTCTGCTGAACAATAATACAGGTAACTATCAGGCAACTATCCCCCTACAAGGTAGTAACACAGGCTAGGGTTTCCTTGACACACACCTCCTTATCTGGGTTAGTCTTATGCAGTGTAGATAGATTTAATACAGATTGAAGGTTTTGTGGAAGGAACAGTCAAGACACCAAGCCACATAAAACCTGTTGGGGAAGATTTGCCTCTGCTGCCAAATGAAAGCCTACACATCTCAAGTCCTATCACTGTTTAGTTTAAGAATGATCATAGATTATTTTTAAAATGTAACTGGTAAAATGAAAGTGGTCATCATCTTTTATTTCCCTATTTTCAAATTAAAAATAAAATCTTAACCCATTCAAAAGTTTGGTTATCATCTCCAGCTGTGATATACCACATTCTGTTTTTATTCTTTGAACTCTCATCATTCAACTGTGAGATCAGTTAAATAATTCTTCTTGTTACTCTCCTATTTTATTAGGTCTATCTCAAAATATTAATTAAATTTATAAAAATATGGATGAAATTAATTGATTACCAGGCACTATATCAATGAGAAGTTTTTCTGGTTTCTGTGTTATTAAAATAGAGCCATAAATTAGGAATTAATATTAAGGGAAACTGGGGATTTTTGGAATAGAAGGGTAAAGTCAGTAGTTACTGGTGAATGGAAAAAGATGTTGGCTGATAGCTGTCCCTCTGATGATATATCACACACTCTAAAAATATCACCACACCCTTAACATCCTAAATAAGCGCTCTAGCACTGAGTTATATTCCCAGCCTCTGAAATACTATCCTCATGCTGGTAATGTGATTTTAGAGAACTTCAGAATCTTAGCTGATGTTTTTTAGTCCATCTGTTCATTAAATGTATAATTCTACTATTGGGTAGATGTTTATATTATCTAGAACACAAGGTACTTGAAATGAAGAATTAGTAGTAGGCTTGGAGAAATCTGGCAGCTTTGTTGACCTCTGGCTCCCATTGTTACCCCCCATCAACCTGTCAGTCATTGAAAAGATAGAACATTCATTTAACTGAGGTCCAGCTGGACATGACTTTGGAAGGTAGGTGAACAGCTGTGGCCTGTGGCTTCTTGTTGGCACTGTTTCCAACTGAACTGTCTTCTTGGCTAATAAATAAGATTGGACACAATCAGAATCCTCAGTTTACATTCATATACTAAAAGACACAGTTATATCTCCTATGAAGTTCTTTTTGAATTGAAGTATAAGTAGAAAATACAATATGAAAAGACAAGTTAATTCACTTAATGTTAAAGACAATATAAACATGGACATATATCTTTGGGGAAAAATCATTGTATTAATGCTATGTGCAGGCAAACCAAGTAAAGATTCAGACAGAATACATTTTAAGATCTGAGAATACAGTTTTCGGCAAATCTGCTTATTTATTTATTTTTTCATTTCCTCCCCTCTTTGTTAAGCCACTTTCCTTGTCTAGCACCTATAGAATTGCATCCAGAAAATATGACTAGAGTTTATGAGTCCTACAAGAATTTGCATTTATTTTTGTCAGGAGGCTAACTGAAAGCAGGGAGCTTTCTGTGAAATATTCTAATTAATCCAACTCACCATATTTTGTATTCTGAAAATCCCATCAACTCAAATTCAGATCTTATTTTAAGGAAAGGGAAAAGAGCAGGAGAGTCCCAGAGGAGGAAGTTGGGAGGAATTAAAATGAAAAGGAAGTGAATATAGCAAAAGGAAAGAAGCCAAATGGGCAAATTCTGCATAAACATTTCCTTCTCATGCATTTCTTCGAGGAACCTCTGACCTCTGCCTTACTGAAGAGCACATCCTGCTGTCAAAGTACAATGTACTCATCCTGGTAACCTACAAACTTTCCCTGAATGTCTTCAACTCAGCTAACTTGCTAGCCAGTGCCTGCCCACTTCCCTGCCACCTTGTCTGCCACTTGCAAAATTGGCAGTCCCTAATGGCTGCTCACTGTGGGTTTTTCCACATATAGAGGACATCCTTTGGTGCTCAACAAAGCAGAAGAAAACAGGCCTATTTCCTAAGACTCTCCACAGGACTACATGTTCGACAATCTCTTCCCAGATGTCAGTGAACAGATGAATACTTTAGACTTTCATTTCAATGATCATGCAGCCACAACACCAGTGTGGTTGCTTGGAGGAATCAGATTAGAAATGAAGACATACCTGCATGATTTGCATTCTATTAAAAAGATATTTCTTACTCTGTGCTTAATACCTTCTCATCTCTGTACAGGTTGGCATCCACATCATACCCAAATGTCTTCAGGCATATATAGTACACTCTTAAAGCTTTTTAAATTAAATAAACTGTATTTTTGCACATATATGTATGTTTGTATCTTCTTATATATAAGGATGCCTGATATTGATGTGGGGTGCTTTACTCCATAGATCTCTTATTATATATTTGCAAAGTTTGGTTTGGATCCATAGTTTACATATTCAAGAAGTCTAGCTAGCTGGCTTGCCTCCAAATCCAGCATCTCTACCAAACAACACTGGAATGAAAATCTGCTATTACATCTAGTTGACTTTAATGTAGATGCTAGGAATTTGAATGAGAAAGCGCTTTGTCTACTGAGCCATGTCTCTAAATCCCAGTCTCACTTAAAGTAGGGTTGAAGGACTGTAGTTTTTGTAGAGGTTGTTCAACAATTGTGTGTTAACATTGGACAGGTAACATACAAATAGGAAGCGGTTTTGCACTTTTGCAACAGATGAGCTACATACCATATGAACAAAATCGCTCATGCTGCAAAGAATAGGCAGGACATGGTTCATGTGTGTGTTTCCCTTGTACATATAAAATATTAAAACTTTCATCATTTGACATCATATAGACATTTGTCTATAAATAGAAATCTGAAATAGTGCATCTTTGAAAATGAAGCCCAGAGTATTTTCACATGTACACATTTTAAGTTATATGGCAAACTATTTAAAATGTTATGCAGTTTAATTTTAGGAAGACATCATTTACCTTAAAGTTGTCTTTGAAAACTTATCAAACTTAGATACCTATGCGCTCTGCAGAGAAAATAAAAGACTGGCTATCTTCAGCTTGATCTAAATGACTGTATTTGAACAGCATCAATTGTAATCGATCTGTTTCTCAGAAGTGAGCTTTCAAACACCTCAAAGTTCATCAAAGGCCATTTTTACTAGGCATTATTACAAATAAGAGTATGTTCTTTTAAATTCCTTAGAATTGAGAACATGAGAATTAAATATTTTTAGTTTGATAATAATCACTCAGAGGTCATATTTTAGTCTTTTATAACTAAGGTAGGAAACCCCTTAGCCCAGAATGAGGCTATCATAACAGATATTTGTGCTGTTAGAACAAGATATAGATTGGTCTTATATTTTTCTTTAATCTGTCTAAATCAATTAGACATTTGAATTGTGGTTTTGCATTTCCAGGAAGCTTCATTGCTTTCTATTATCCTCATGACAAAAATAAACAATTCCTTTTGAAATCATAAAGAAAAATGCCTCCCATTGAGTTGGTGCTTTATGCTGTTATATGGGAGAACATATGTGTAATAAAAATGAGAAATCATGGATCAAATAATGATGTTGGAGCCACTTACATAAACAATAGAGAACATTTTGGATGAGCTCCAAATATCATCGCTATTGTTTAATTTCAGCCTTTGTTATGCATCTGCCCAGGCTAGTGTCAAAGATAATAATCTCACCAGATAGATGTAAAATGCACAACTAAAATTACACAGCTCCATTATTCTGTTTACACAGAGTTCTAAGCCTTTCTTTTCCAGCTGACTGACCCAAAAGAGCATTTCATACATTGAACTCCCTTGCAAATTCAATAGGCTGCTACCTATTTCTTTATATATATTAGGTGATTTTCTCCCAATACAGGTATAATGTAACTTAGGAAATACATGTGTGTGCTGGGTCTTTAGTGAATTTATCCTTTACACATTGCTCTCTGCCTTCACATGCAATTGTGGGCTGCTAAAAGGAATAAGTGTGTTGTTGAGAGTCACAAACTGCCAGTTAAAAGACACAAACAGGATCATAGTGCCAAGCACTCTTTTTGAGAAAATAAGAAAAACAAAGACAACTATGTTTCTCAGATTTCTTCACGGAAATGTTTCCTGTCACTGGGCACATGATAGAATTCTCAATTACAAAGAAGGCATTTTAAAGGTTACCAAATCTAGGACCAGGACTTTAAATGAAATCATTCAAAGACAATTTTCATGTAAATAGTAATAAATAATGGTAATAGAAGACTGAAAGAAGAAGGAGAGAAGAAAGGAATGGAGGAAGGGAGATAGATAGATAGATAGATAGATAGATAGATAGATAGATAGATGATAGATAGATTAAAGAAGAGAGAGAAAGAAGGATGGAGAGATAGAGGAAAGGAAGGAGAGAAGAAGAGGAAGAAACAAAGAAGGAAACAGATGAAGATAGTAAAAAAAGAGGTAGAAAGGAAGAGACAAAGGGAAACAGAAAGAAACAGAGATAAAGACAGAAAGAGAGGAGGGAAGAAAGAGGTAAAGAAAGATAGCGATGGAGGGAAAGATGAAACGTTGAATAAAAAAAATATGGGGAGAGAAATAGAATACAAAATTCTAACCAGAATGTTTTCCACTCGTATATTCTTAAAATGAGCTCCGAACAATAAACATTGCCCAATTTGTGTCTAAAGTAGAGGTAATGCAGAAAACTATGATTTGTGGGTGGAAAAAAAGATCCTATTCTTTTGTTTAAGTCCTGGATTGATAAAAAAAACTTTTGACATTTACTTTGTCTGAATGCAAGTGCACCGCAGTGGAAGCAGAGCTGAGCAGGACCTGCCTCTCCATCACTGACAGTTAATAATTAAATCAAACATTATATTCAGCAATAGAACATATGCATCAGCTTCTTTCAAATTGCATTTCCTTCCTGTTAGGTCCATTAGCGTAAGCCAGACTGCCTTTAGAAAACCCCTTATTGCTGTTGTCTTTCAGCACAGTTCCTGAAATGGATAATGTGGTGCGTATTATGGGCAATTACACAGAAATCCCCAGTGATAGGGCTTGAAAGTTACAGAATGAAACAGCTGGAACTACAGAGCTAGAAGCTAATCAGAAAAAAAAAACAGTTAAAAATATAAACAAGATAAAGGGGGAAGAAAGCTGACAAACAGTTTCACAAAAATCATTGTTCTTAGAGAGCCTGTCTGTACCTACAAGTGTCTCTGGCACTCAAGAATAAAACTATCTAAATCTAAACATGCCATTTTTAAATGTCTTTTTCCCCTCAAGTCTTTCAGACTCCTGACATAATTGCATGTAAAAAACAGTACTGAATCTGGGCATTTTAAAAAAAATGGTACTTTTTTTTTTCTCTCTAGTTTGTTTCTGTGGTCCCTTTATTAGTTGTTGTTTTGTGAGAATCTGGCCTTTTTCAAATTTATTTCTATAAAAGCACATACTGTGCTAGTAGGTAGGTTTCACATCACTAAATGAGCCATGCACATATTATTTTTCCTCCTTATTTTATGTTTGGGCTTCAGTTTGGACTCTGCCATGGAAATCTTTTAGAATTACATAATCTATTCCCCCAGTTGGTGAGGATTCTGCCTTAGAAATCAGATGCATTCATTCTATGTATACCTAAGGGGCATGTTTCATTTTCAAAGGAAAAAATATATACTCTTATTTTTTTCACTAACTTTTGGGAAAGAAAGTAATAATGGGTTTTGATAGTAAAAAAAAATGTAACTTCGTTTGGTTGTAAGCAAAGTGCAGTTTTCTCTTATGCCGATGAAGTGATGTAAATTTTTTTTCCAGTAAAAAGACTTTATAACTTGAGAAATAATGGAACAATCTGCACAATGACTACTGGGAAATGAAAGCAAAGTGGGTGCAATTTCAAACTTTAAATATAGTTACAAAACTATTTTCAGATTTGTTACTACAGTCATCTACAGAAATCTGAAGATACGGCTGGCAGAACACTGTATGGCTTTTAAAGAGCTATTCTTTTTTTCTCTATAAAGACATAGATTAGATAGTCATAGCCAGATTTATGTGCCTGCTTATGTACTTTTAGATGGCTTCAGTAGCCGATATTAATTTCAGAAACACTAAAATATCGGTGGGAGGAGGAAGCTGGACATAAAACATGCCAGCCAGTTTGATGACTCTGTCATTGAGTCCTGCTTCCCTTAAAAGCAGCCCTCTTATGTTGCTGTTAGTCTGCCCCTCTCCCTGTAAAAGCTTTATTATGATAGAGTGGAATGAGAGGAGACAGAGATGTTAACAAGACAAGATGTTAAATCCAAGGGAAGACTATGTCTCTCATTATAAAATGTAATGCTCGCTTTCACAGTAACCCCTTGCTTGTTGTACTGTATAAGATTTATTGGAGACCTTACAACGTAAGTGAAGACGTTCAGAATACCCAGTTGTATTTGTTAAGCAACAAACCTAGTCTAGGGAACTTCTTTGGAAGTTATATCCATGTATATGTGTCTGTTTTTCATAAGGAAATGGCAACCAGGATGGAGGGGAAAAAATAGCCAGAAGAACTTTAGTGTCTTGGGCAGAACGGTAGAGATTATAGTGATTGTGTTCATCATCTTCCGCTTTTATCTGAATTTATACCAGAGAGGGAGCAGGGGATATGATTCTACTAATTTCTCATAGAAGATTTTCAAACTACGTCCCTCTTGTTTGTATTCAGTAACTGTTTTGTCTCTATATAGTTTAAATGAAAAAATCTAGCACTTCTGTAAGACAGTCTTTACAGCACATGAGCTCATGTTCAGATTTCTAAGAACATTTTACACATAATGCTTAGCTATCTACTTCTCACCACATCACACTGAAATATAGAGATTACTATACCCATTTTAGAGGTGGAGAAAATTAATTGGAAGGCTTAGATGATTAGCCATTGACATCTTAAAGGGTAGAGTTAAGACTTGAAACCAGCAGGTCTAGTCCAGAATCCAGACTACTAAATAGCACAATAAATTACCAGTGCAGATAGATATATTTCAAATATGAGTGGTGCAAACATTTCAGGTATTGGGATTCAAATTTCCTAGACAATATGACATTTCTCTAAAGTGGGTTCTAGTGTGTCTAGACAAAAAGTATCACCCATTTTTCTTCAGAAACAGTAGTAAAAATTCTGCAATATTATTTTGGTGACTGTTATAATGTCGATAATGTTTTTATATTTACCTTAAATATTATTCTAAAAATAAACACAGACGTACCTACTAATATCATGCAAGATTTAGAGCATTTATCTGCTAATTTAAAATATTTGGCTTTGTGTTCTGAGGGAGTGGGCTCAGTGAGTAAACATCAGAATGCATTATGATTAACAATAGATGCTTTTCAGTCATAGGAACTGATTTTTGAATCCTCCACATTCATTTAAATGGTAAGAGACTGCTACATATAGGTGCTTCCTACAACCCCAGCATTGGAGCACTGACACAGGCAGATCTCAGAAGCCACTGATCAATAAGTCTAGCCTGGAGAAAGCCTGTCCCAAGACCGGAAGATGGGAAGAAAAAATCAACTGCTGTCCTACTCAGTCCTGTTCTTAGCATACAGACATATGCAACAATCCACACTTTCATGCATGAGCCACACACAAAACAGACTCCCCACAGATACACCCATGCACAAATACACACATACAAATATTTTGCCTCATTTTAATAGTTACTACACAGACAGCTTCACAAACTCTTGGCTGGAAAGCTCTTAAAGCAGCTGGAAAGATCCGCACTCCTCTTCAGTGAATCCCAGATTTATTTTAAAAAGCTAATTATAAAATATCCTACTATGTATAATAAATCAACTCTACCTTTAAGTTACTTAAAGATTATGAGGGTTTGTCCCTCATAAAATGTTTGAGTTTTAAAATGAAAATATTAGAGAAAAATATAGAAAAATACATTTGCAGGAGTTTAAGTAGTGTGCCCCTCTTAAAGGAGCCAAAACTCTCAGAATTCATAAGAAATGAGATAGTTTTCCTAAACAGACTAAAAACTGAAGCATATGGTGAACATAACATGAATTGGAAAAAAAACCTCAGATTACATTGTAAGGAAGTGTTCATTATCCATACAACATCAAAAAAAAAAAAAAAAAAAAAAAAAAAAAAAAAAAACTGGAGTGCATTAGAGAGATGGTGGACATTTGTGTGAGATTTTATCTTCATGCCTGATTTGCACTGGTGATTCTTTATAAATGCTTCTGCTGGGGTGTGCGAGACTGAAGTTCCTGCTTCAGCAGTGCCTGTTTGAGATTGTATAGGATGTGCAAATTTTACTTGTGTCTGTCACAAATGGACAGTTCAAGGTGTTGGCACCACAATTTCTAGTTTGTGCAGCTGTAATAAACTGGGCAACTTAAAAAATGTCCAGGGATAATATTTGGGATTTATACTTTTGGAAATTTTTGGAAGGATGCTGATCTGAAATAATAAATAAAGCTATATGATCTTTGGATTACAGGAAGGGTTTCCATGTCTATGTGAATGAAGACTGGTGTGCAAACGTTTATCTTTCCAAATTTCTTAAAAGGAACAGGAAGAAAAAAAATAAAGAAAGAAAGAATAGAATAAGTAATATTTGCAGACAATTGGTGAGAAATGATGTTCTATAGGTAGTGAAATGATCTTTCAGTCAAAACATAAATTTTAAGAGCCAAGAGATTATCTATTTTTCTCTTACATTGGCAAAAATAAAAAAGTGAAAATAGAACTTTTGTTTCTGGGAAGGATGTGTGAGAACATGGCGGGTGAACATCGTGAAGAGTTATTTAAACTACACATCCCAGGTAAGAAACTAGGGGCCCTGGAAGGCAACTGTCTTGTCAGAGTTACACTGCTAATAATCGACTGATCTAGATTCTAAACCCAGGTCGTCAGGACCTCGTTTTTATGACCACAATTAGACTCTATGGGCTTAATATTGTGCTTATTATATATGGGGCCAAAATGAGTTAATTTGTTACAATAGTGAGTTCTCTTTTATCCAATTTTTACTAATAAGAGTTAAGTGGCATGCCCTCGGTCTGAAATTACAGTGCAGATGTTAAAATAAGTTCAAAGGGCATTGGCTTCCATGCACCTGCTCTCATTTGCATTTTGTCTATTTGATGGCTAAACGTACTGGTAACAATAAGGTCACTGTAAATAAGGGGGGGGGGACTGTACCCATGCAATTTTAAAACCCCACATCCAAATTTATATGCAGGAAAATAAACTTCATACAGATCACAGAGTCAAAGGAATGAATGAAAGCAAAATATTCAAATAAAACGTCCAAAATAATAAAGCTATAAATTAAATTCTAAACAATAAGGATTTTGAGAAATGGGAGGTGGAGAGGGAGAGAAAATTATACCTAAATCATTTTCTGTTGAGAATTTACATGTGGTCCTTTATACATAGTATTTATTCTTTTAAAAATAGGCAATAAATACCCCTGGCCCCAGCAACTATTGTATCATTCCTCACGGATTTGTAATAATACTTTATATTAACTCAATGTATTCACTCTCAAATATTCTACATTCGTCTTTTGCCTTTTCACTTTGTTCTTCATGTTTTGACATTATTTTGGCACATCCCCTCATAAAAATATGTAAATAAGACCTCTCTCCAAGAAAACACTTTAAGAGCATATGAGAGCTACACAGAGCATAAGAAAATCCGTTCAACATGAGTGTGAGCAAAATAAACCCATTTCCTCTTATTCTATGAGCAAGTTCCCAAGAATAGTACTGCCTCTGATGAAGCAACTCAATAACGGATTTACTTTTATGACTTCTCTCAGTTAAAAGGGAAATATGTTTAATACGCATGAAAGACCATGAAATGACTTATAGCAAGAACATAAAATGTTCAATCATAAATATTTTTTTTCAATATGCTCAGGACTCAGCATTAACTCCAGGTTTACACATAGGCCTGCCAATTGGTCTGACCTTGTCAGTTGGAAAATCCATAAAAGAACCAGAGCAATTGTGCAATTAAACCATTATAAAAACGTTTAATGGTAGAACAAGCTGTTCAAACAATCCCTTAATGAAGACTAACCGAAAGCCATGGATAACAGGCAACAAGACATAAATTTATATTCATAGGTAGGCTTCCAAATCAAAGAGGAAATTTCTCCATATGTTTATGTATGTATACACACTCATATACATATATATTGACAACTATCTTGGCAAACATACAGGTATCAGAAACCCAGACAAATGTATTTGTCTTCCAAGCCACATTTATCCTGGATGTGTCTACCCTTTGGACGAAAATTCTGTGAGCTTGAGCTGGTGGTGTTTATTTTCCAATGAGTTGATCCCAGTCAACTAAGTCAGTGAATTAATATGTGAACAACTGAAGCTAAAATGACACCTCATTTTTACATTTATTATATTTTCAGTTTATATCTTTTCTCAGTCCTTTGTTTGTTCTCCTCTATTTATTACATAGTAAGAGAACATGTTATATTACATTTATTTGGTCTATATATGGCTTTAAATCTGTTGACTTTTGGCCATTGTGTATATATGCATATTTATGTATGTGATGTATGTGTGTTTTTGTCTATGTGCATGTATATGTATATTTTGTTCTGCTTTATTCAAATGATTTTCTTCTTTCCCTAGTCCCTAGAGTTAAAAATCTAGGTGACTGAATTAAAAATTGCCTATTTCTTAAAAATATAAAAGTTTATATTATACATACCTTACCTTTTAAATATCAGTATCACACTAGGTGCTCCCAACTTCTATACTCCTCTTTTATTTAGTCCAATATTTGTATTTTAAGGACATGTCAAATCAAACAATATTGAACCATGTAAAATATTCTCATTGCTCTATATAAATTTCTCTGGTTCCTGTTTTATTATCTCTCCCACCCCTCTCATTCTTAAAAAGTACTATAGCATATGCTTTATATATACACACAGCATAATTTGTGCATTATTGTGTATTTCTTCTATTGTATAGATATTACTTTCAGGATTTGGCAATCATGAATAACACTTCCATAAATATAAATATAAAAAACATTTGAATAATGGCAGTCAGCACTATTGCCGGATCACATTGAAAATGACACTTAGTGATATACAACTTCCTTTCAAAATGTAGTGTCACTTAGTTTTGTGTTAGTAGGAACTAAAATTCAGGTTACTTCATATCATAACTAGAATATTTTTGGGAAATTTTATTGTCCTAATATCTAGAGGGGGGCAGTAGAATATAACATAGTTGCTTTAATCTGCAATTTCCTAATTATGTGGGATATTGAACAACATATATTATATGTATACATATAATTTGAGGATATACATAAATATATACCATTTTTATGAAATTTACCCCAAGCTGTTTTTTAGGCTCAAGGCCTTCTGACTTAGCCTTCTCGGTTCTGGGATTAAAATGTGCACTATCCTAGGTAGCCTCAAATGTTTTGTTATTTTCACGTGAAATCTCCCATCTAGTTGATTTTTAAAAGGACATTGTTCCCACTTTCTCTTCTAATAGTTACAGTGTACCTGGTTTTAATGTGAGATCTTTGATCCACTGGCACTTGAGCTTTGTACAAGGAGATAAAAAAGGATGAATTTTCATTCTTCTGCATGCTCACTGCCAGGTGAACCAACACCATTTGTGGAAGAGGATGTCCTTTTTCCATAGTATGTTTTTAGCTCCTTTGTCAAAAATCAAGTGACCATAGGTGTGAGGGTTCATTTCTGGGTCTTAAATTAATTCTGTTCCATTGATTTCTCTGCCTATTTCTGTACCAATACCAAACGGTGTTTAACATAATTGCTTTGTAATATAGCTTGAGGTTAGAGATGGTGGTTCTTGCAGAAGTTTTATTGTTGTAAGTAGATTTTGTTATCATAAGGTTTTTGTTATTCCAGATGAATTTGAAAATTGCTCTTTCCAACTCTATGAAGAAGAGAAAGTGGAGAAAAGCTTAGAAAACATAGACATGGGGAAAAATTTCTTGAACAGAACACCAATGGACTATGCTCTAAGAGCAAGAATCAATAATTGGGACACCATGAAATTGCAAAGTTTCTGTAAGGCTAAGGAAACTGTCAACAAAACAAACTGGCAGCCAACAGACTGGGAAAGTATCTTTAAAAATTCCACATCTGATAGAGTTTTAATATCCAATATATACAAAGACCTTAAGAAGTTACACTCCAGATAATCAGACAATACCATTAAAAATGGGGCACAGAGCTAAACAAAAAGTTCTCAACTGAGAAATACCAAATGGCCGAGAAGCACCTAAAGAAATGTTCCACATCCCTAGTCATCAGGGAAATGCAAATCAAAACAATCCTGAGATGCTACCTTACACAGGTCAGAATGGCTAAGGTCAAAAACTCAGATGACAGCACATGCTGGCAAGGATGCAGAGAAAGAGGAACACTCCTCCACTGTTGGTGGGGTTGTAAGCTGGTACAAACACTCTGGAAATCGGTCTGTCAGTTCCTCAGAAAATTGGACATAGTACTACCTGAAGACCCAGTTATTCCACTCTGGGCATATACCCCAAAGATGATCCAACACATAAAAGGACACATGGTCTACCATGCTCATAGCAGCCTTAGTTGTAATAGCCAGAAGCTGGAAAGAACCCAGATGTCCTTTAACAGAGGAATGGATACAGAAAGTGTGGTACATTTACACAATGGAGTACTACCCAGCTATTAGAATCAATGACTTTACCAAATTCTTGGGCAAATGGATGGAACTCGAGAATATCATCCTGAGTGAGGTAACCCAGTCACAAAAAACACAAATGGTAGGCACTTACTTATAATTGGATAATAGTCCCCAAAAGCTCTGAATACCCAAGAAATAACTTACATACCTTATGAACTTCAAAAAGAAAGAAGGCCAAAATGTGGAAGCCCCAGTTTTTCTTTGAAAAAAAAAAAAAGGAAAAGAGAAAGGGGGAAATTGTGTATTCATCATATAGTAGTATATAACGAATTTTGTGAGCTGTAATAATATTTTATATATGAATATATTTTATATATTATATATTTTATATAATGAATAAATTAATTTTAAAAAGGACATTGTCTAGTTCCCATGTATCTGAAAATATTCCTAACATTGGAGTTTTGATATGTAATTGGATTTTAGGGTTTTGATATTTAATTGAATTTCATTATGATCTTATTAAATCTCACTTTAGTTTGTGAAAGCCTTCTTACAACATTGTTAGGATTTACTTAAGGGATGTTACAAAAATGCATATTTTGAAACTATGCAATGTATAATACAAATAGTTAATTTGTCATATGTTATATGTTATATCGGTTAGGCCCCTTTGTCTTCTCACACATATTTAACGCTTTTGTGAGCAGTTATCCCAGTCATAACTTAGAGGGACATGCTCCATTTCCCAACTATGACTTTGAATTCGTCTTTCAATCTTGTGAGCTTTGCTTCATCTGCTTTGAAAATGCAACAGTATTCTGGTATCTACATATGAAAGATCTCCATTTAGTGTCCATGAATTAGCTATTGCATAATCTTGTACCGTAGCTGTTTACATCTGGTAGTTTTCTTTGCTCTGTGATACCCTCTGCCAAAGCCTATCAAAGTTCAGCTTCCTCTTCACTCATGTTTTCAAGCCAATCTATGCTTATAGTTTTATCTTTTACTCTCCTAGATTTTTCTGAATAGAGATTTTTTTTTGAAACAGCATATAAGCAGAATTTAAGAAAAAATTATTTAGCAGAATTGTGTCAAAATATTTAGGCTTTTCATATTAAATATAATAATGGTTGGCTATTAGAACATCATTAGATATCTCTTTGAGCACAATGCCCACTAAGGAATGATAGGAAAACAGCAGAGAAAGCAGCACAGGGGATATTTCCTAAGATATTCAGTGAGATGTTCCTTTGGTTAGGGCTACCCACTTCCTATTGATTTGCTTGGATAGCACTTGAGAACAGGATTAGGAGCCCAACAATCAAGACCTTATCCCTCACTTCTACCACAAGAAGAAACATTGTAACAGTGTTATCTACCCAGAAGTACTTCCAGAACAGATACTAATTATCATAGTGCCTGGGGTTCAGACTTTCTAGGTTCTGGACAGTATAAAATAAACTTTCGGAGTATATATTCCATTTATGGTATCTTGTTTCAGAACCTTTAATGGGGTAAAACAAGGACCACAGGAAAACAAAACAAATCCAGGAAACTTAGAAGTTTCTCATCAGCTTGCCTTCCCCTCACATTTTGGATTTTTCTCACAGGTATCATCAGTACTTTTGTATAAAAAGTTGATCTCAGTTACAGGAACTCGTGGGTTAGAATGTTATTACCTCCACTTCATTGGCATCAGACATTATTCCAGACTCTTTCTGTTGCGGTGGTTTTCTTTTAATTACTGCAATTAATTGATTTTTTGTTTAAATATTTTTACACTAATAAGTTGTTTAAAAACCACTGAATTTTAAAATTTCATTAAATTATTTTGCCTAATAACATTCAAATGAATTTACAATGGTACATGTCTCTGATAAAAACCTAAAATATTTCACTGCATTTTGTCAGAATATGTAATGTAAAGGAGCTATGTCCTTTAAGGTAGACATTGGAATCAAGGGAACTGAATTCAGATGGAAAGATTATGTCATTATTTTATGGAAACAAATGGTCATTCATTTTCTAGGAACACATTTTAGGTATACAGTTCAGAAGAATATTATTCTGCATATCTACTTGTTTTACTTTTATGTAGAATATTTTTCCTGAGTGGTTTGGGTGATAATTCTGGTTTACTAGGAACTCTGACTAATGCCATAGCTTTGCTGCTGTAACCGTGTTTATGGTTTAGGTTTGAATAGTCACCAAATGTTATATGAAACATTACTTTTGATGATTAAATTTTATTTGTTTGCCCCATAAATTATTGTTCTATGACTTTGCTCTGTCAACATGTAGCAAAAGGATTGCAATCCTCAGAAAGCATGCAGAAAAGAATGAAAAATAATTTCTTTATTGTATAAAATGATGGTGACAATCTACAAAACAAACAAAAAAAACCTCAAAACACCTATGTAAACCTGAGCTGCAGACAGATGTCTCTAGGGCATTTGAGAACACATAGCAGAAGGCAGTAGACACCATCATTAGTTGCTGGTAGTTGCTACCCTTAATGATGTCAGAGTAGGAGGAAGATTGGAAGACTGAAAACTGCTTGGGTTACGGATCAAAGTAGAGTGTGACTTCAAGTCTCTGTGTTTTCCCCCACTACTTGTGCTAGGAGAAATAGAAAACCAAAAATTAGTGTGGGTCGCATAAAGGAAAGTTCAGCTCTCTATATACGAGTAGGAAGACATGAAAGTAATATCTTTGGGCATTGCCTATCCTTTGATGGGTTTAGACTGTTAATGAAAAGGGATTCTGTTTTCTGAGGACTAGAAAAGAGTGTACAGAGGAAAAAAAAGAGTCTTCAAGTAAACAATCCTGAAAAGCCTACTGTATCTTCATGAGGACACATCTACTGTATACTGTTCTAAACTGTTTAGAACTTGAAAGAGGAATTGGTCTGAAGATAGATGCATCAATTTGGAATAACATGCGGTACAGAGTGTAGGGTGAAATGGAAGACATCACGTACAATCTCCAGAAATTCCCACTTAGAAAATGGAGGAGGCAGTAAGTAAAGCACAAACAGAAGGGAGAACCAGCAGAAGTAAGTGGTGGTCCTCATCCCAAGGGAGTAAGATTTCCAATCGGACAGGCATTGGCCCCTGGGGCCAAGCACAAGTTTATAGCCGTGCCAGGGGAAGCCTGCCCATTGCTGGCTGTGCACATGACCACAGTCAGCATGAACAAACTGTGGCATGGGCTGCTTTTAAGGAAGTAAGAACCTGCATGTAGTAGTTACAGGATCTTTCATCGAGAATTTTCACAGAGATGGAATAAAAGGCAGATGAAGAAGTCTAAGGGCAGGTAGCTGGGGAGTGGTAAGAGAAGTACAAAAAGAAAAACTAAAAATTCAAGTGAAAAAGTTGTGGAAAGAGAAAGAACAGGGTCACATGATTTTTTCAAGATAGAAACAAAAAACAAACAAAAACATAAAACCCCCAAAATCCAATAACAGCAAAAAAGAACAAACAAAAACCCTATGTGTGTTAAAATTATCACTGTCTCTTAAAACTTCTGTGTTTGAAATGCTCCAAAATCATTAAAATTTGGCTCATTTGCTAAAGTGCCTGGTAATACCTTCTCTTAAATGTACTTTTGGAGACAGGTGTGTTTACTACAACTGAGCAGCAAGTCTACACTTCCAAGGTGGTTTTTTTTTCTCACATAATTATGATTTCTGGATTCAGCCCAAAGTTATTTTAAGTCATTTGATATAGATGACGAAATCTGGTGGATATTCCTTTGATTAAAAAATTTATTTTGTATGATAGATTATTAACTTATAAAATAATAAATTATAGAAAATGTTTCCCCAAATCTTTGCTGATGAATCAATTGGAATAATTTTGTAAAATTGTTTGCTTAGCAGTTTAATAAATATGTATAGAAATTCTGTTGAGTGCTGCACATTGAGGGAATGCTTTGACACATACCTCTCATTTAGACATGTTTTGTTCAATTTGTTATAAAACTGATTATGTAATGATGCATATTAAATTGTTATGATCCTACAAAGATATTCCTATAAAATAAGTCAAAGGTAAAATTGTACTCATGACTCAACTCTTCCAAAATTTATATTTGTATCTGGTCTGAAGCACTTGAGCATAACTCTGAACTAGTTTCTAATTCTGTATACTAACAAAGAAATTCTGCTGAATACAGGAAATATGAAAATTTCACAATTACCTACCAAAGAAGGAAGTCTCAATTCACTGTGCTCTGCCTGGTTTATATGTGCCACCAGATACTTAAGAACATTACCTCCTTGTATCAAAGGAACACACATTGGCATGCAGAGATTATGCTTACTTCTGGCATGTGTCTCTCATCATACCTAACATGTGTGCCTCAACTTCTCCATCACATCTCCAAGCATAGTCAGGTGGTAAATCTGCATTTTTTCACAAGCTTCCAGGTGATATTTATGCAGTGTAAAGTTTCAGAATTGCTGCTGGAAAAACTCAGTGAAAAACTCTTATCTACTACAAAAAATATGCTTTGGGTTGATGCATTATGAGCCCAGGTGGCCAGGTATGACAGAGAAGCAAGCAAGCAGGACAGTATACTGCCAAGAATATTGACGTTTTTGCCAGCTTGACTTGAATTAGACTCCTCTACACTCCTCATGGGCCCTAATGCTTAAAGGTAATTGACTTCTGTGATTCCCATCTGTACTTTCTGTAAAATGATGGTTATTGTCCTTACAAATTTACTGAGTATATTAAAAGAAAATATAAGCATCTTGATTATCTTTAAGTCCAGGCTCAGGTGTAAGACAAAGTACTTATAAGTCATAAGAGACAGCAGAAAATTATAGATCCTGGTGATCTGGAAACTGGAAACTCTTCTAGAGGAATAATAATAGAAATGAATTTCAATAACAAATTAAATAAACTTCAAAATTCAAACAAAACCCATTCTTCTGGTCCATTGTGACATAGAATCAGGTCTGTCCTTTGCCTTGTAAAGGTAAAGTTGGATGCCTTTATAAAGCAGGTGCCATGGATGCTAATGTCTGTTTTTTATCATATGGACATGTTTTCACAAACTCATGGTTCACATATCTAAACTAACCCAGTAGCCATATATTTTCTACCCTGTGTCTTGGAGAGCAAAGTTTAGGTTTTCTGAGATCACTCTCTAAATGCAGGTCCAGAAGGCTTTGACACCTCTGTCTATTAATCTGTTATTATGACCCCTTCTAGATTGCAAAATAGAGTACCTACAACAAGTGGGGACACATGAAATCTTTCTGTGTCCCTAATGTGGCCTTATCTTCTTATTTTCCTTAGTAGGAGCTGGAAGAAATAAAAATTGAGAGAGTATATTTCTGTTAATTATGAAGAAAAAAGACATTTTACAACATGAAACAAACCTACAGTTTTCTAAGCCAGTGAGCAAGATAGATTCACAGTCTGCAGTGAAGTATTACTTACTGAGGTTGTCTTTCCATACTAATAAAATAGACACAACATAATATAGAATGATAATTATTTTGAGAGTTGAATGAATACAAAATTCTGTCATGTGCTTTTTGATATTTAACTCTTGGACTTGCTATTTTGGTACACTTTATTTAAAAAAATTATCAGATAGTGTCTGGTTTTTACATTTACATTTTATTAAAATACATTTCTCTATTTGTATTTTCCCCCACTCCCATCTCTCCAACTCCTCCACTTATTTTTCTTAAGGTGCTTCCTCTCCCAACCACTGTCTCCACCTCAGCACCTTTGCATTCCCCTACACTGGGAAATCTCACTTTCACTGGAACAAAAGCCTCTTCTCCTATTGATGCCAGACACTGCTATCTTCTGCTACATAGGCAAATGGAGTCGTGGGTCTCTCCATGTGTACTCTTTGGTTGGTAGTTTAATCCCTCAGAGCTCTGGAAGGTTTGGGTTTTTTTGTTAATCTATCTTCCTGTGGGGTTGTGAACTCTTTCTTTCAGCTCTTTCAGTCCTTTCTCTAGTTCCTTCATTGGGGACCCTGTGCCTAGTCTGATGATAACATGCAAACATGCTCAACTATATCTGTATGACTCTGTAAGAGGCTCTGAGGAGGCATCCATGTTTGGCTCCTACTAGTAAGCACTTCTTGGCATCAGCAATAGTTCTTGGGTTTGGTGGCTGCATATGAGGTGGATCCCTAAGTGAGACAGTCTCTGAATAATCGGTTTTTTCTTCAATCCCTGTTCCTCTATTTGTCTCTGTATTTCCTGCCAGGAGAGCTTTATTCTCCCTACTAAGAAGGACTGAGACATCCACATTCTTTTTGAAATACATAAATCTGTGAATTGTTTCTTGGTTATTCAGAGTTTTTTGGGTTAGTATCCACTTATCAGTGAGTACATGTGTATTTTTTTGTGACTGTGTTATCTCACTCAGGATGATTTCTTATAGTTCCATTCATTTGCCTAGGAATTTCATAAAGGCATTGTTTCTAATAGCTAAGTAGTTCTCCACTGTATAAATGTACCACACTTTCTGTATGCATTCCTCTATTGAAGGACCTCTGGGTTCTTCTCAGCTTCTGGAAATTGTAAATATGGCTGCTATCTATGAACATGATGGAGCATGTGTCCTTGTTTATGTTTGAGTGTCTTTTGGATATAGGCCAAGGAATGAAATATCTGGGTCTTCAGGTAGTAGTATGTCCACTTTTCTGAGGAACCACCAGACTGATTTCCAGAGTGGTTGTACCAACTTGCAATCCCACCAACAATAAAGAAGTGTTCCTTTTTCTCCAAATCTTTTCCAGCATCTGTTGTCATCTGAGTTTTTGATCTTAGCCATTCTGACTGGTATGAAGTAGAATCTCAGAGTTCATTTGATTTGCATTTTCCTGATGACTAGGGATGTTGTGCATTTCTTTAGGTGCTTCTCAGCCATTTGGCATTACTTAGTTGAGAATTTTTTGTTTAGCTTTGTACCCCTTATTTAATAGATTCCCTGGAGTCTAACTTCTTGAGTTCTTTGTATGTGTTTGATAGCCTTCTATCAAATGTAGTATTGATAAAGATCTTTTCCCAATTTGTTGGTTGTATTCTATGCTGAACATATATTATTGTTCATTGTTCCATTACTCTACACAGAAGGTCTCTTATTTATCATTCATGTTGATTTATATTCCAAACATTACTTGACCTAGTAAAGTTATTGAATAAATTTTTATACTCCACCCTTATGTTTATGTCCCAACTTCTCTATGGAGAAGTATGTTCAGAAATTCTCAAAGTCATTTTAACTATTTAAAATTTCTGGGAAAGCTTTATGTTTAATTTAGTGAGCATTTATTATCTTTATTGTACTATAATATAAATATAATACATGTTATATATGTTACATACATGTTTGTATACAACAACATGTATGTGTAAATAATCAGTATTTTCTACAAAGGCATTAAGAGTGATTTTCAAAAAATAAAGTTTAGAACAAAATTGTTGACTGAATAAAAGAAAGTGTATCAGACATTATTAGTTTTGTGATTTTGCAAACATTTATGAAACTGCATCAAAGCAAAGTGCCTGTATAATCCATTTACAAAACTACTTGACACTTTCTACAAAGCAATTATGTACCAATCTCTGAAGTAAGAAATCATGCTTTTTTTTTCTCCTCAAGATTAAAACAATTATATGTTCACAAAAAACATCACAAGCTTAACATGTCAGGATGTTGTAACAGTTTATCTTACAATAAACTAACTGGGAATCAAGTAACTATCCACTAACAGAATACTATCTATACAGTCAAATATATATATATTCCTTTCAAACTCAAGGATACTCTCAACTCCATTGACTCACATTGATAACCTTATCACCTTTACATTGAATGGCAAACATACTGATACCAGGAAGAACACAGCATGGGGTTCTGATATATAACAGTCAGAGCAGAATTGACCAATATACAGCATGGAGAAGAAAAGCTGGCAGTTAGAATGGGGAATGTGTTCTGGAACTTCTTGGAATTTTTTAGATGATTTGGGTTGTGATTAGATATTTCTGACATGGATATACACATTTGCCAAACCACCTGAAGTAATCAGTTAAGACACACAAATTGTCAGGAGACTGAGGTTGGAAAATCAGGAGTTCAAGACTTCACTGGGCTTCAGAGTGAAAATGTTTTGAAAAAGAACAACAACAGAAAAGATTTGTGCATTCCACTTTGTGTCTGCTTCTCTTTTTGATTTTTAAATAATCCTGCTGGTAAAGAAAAATTTCCTTTTTAAGCACTCGCATCTTTTACTAATAAATTTTGAAATGACTTCAGTATTTGCTTATAGATAGAAAGTATAAGCAACTAATGTGGGTCTAAGCCTCAGGATCTGATAGTCAATCTTTTCCATTGAACATTTGCTTTCAGAATAGAAACCATGCATACATTTACATATCCATTCTCTCTATATTGTTACAAATGGCATATAACCTTTCCCCTCCTGAAAATTGCCATTTTCCCTGCAAATTGATAGGAGCGTCTATTTAAAATTGGTACAGGCAATAATATATGACTTCTAATAACTGCTTCCAGATAGCTATATAGTTATTTGTTAACCGTTTCTAGTTGTGGTAAACGTGGACAGAACTCTAGATCCTGATATTTTACTGATGCTTTGGATTGTCTTGGATAATAACACAGCTTGCTAAAATTATGATATTTAAGCTGCTTATTTAACGTCAAATTATTTATAGTAACAAAGTTTACTTGTTTTCTTACTTGGGATCATAGACAATCTTATGTGTGACATAGTGCTTCACATATGCTCATTTTGAGGAGAAGGTTCTGCTAATTTCAAGGAGCATCCTATCTATAGGCTTTGCTCCAAGCCTACCAGAAGCACTCCACTCACTTGTGCCGATTGTGTTGGTGCATTTATGGCTCTGTTCATCTTCAGTGATCTGTGGTCCCTTTCAACATGCAACCAACTGCTCTATTGATCTGAACTTTGGCCAGCAAGCAAAATCTTCTGTTTCTTTTCTGCAGTATTTTATTATCTGGCTGCAAGGGGCACAGGGTTGGGTAGAGACTTCATAGAACTGAGAATATGTTTTCATTTGGATGGACTCCTAGGGGTCCAAGACCTGATCTCTGGTGTTGTGAACAGAACTCTTAATTTGCATTGTATTGACAACAACAACAGCTTGCTTGGTCTCTCTGTCTGTGAGAACAGGAGTTATCCAGGAGTTATCCAGAATGTCAGGACACAGAGACATCTCCTTCCAGTGATTTGCTGTAAAAGAGTAGAAACAGTTTACAGAGATAAAGTTTAGACAGAAGACTCCATCTCTTCCCTCTTTCTCTCCCTCTCCCTCTCCCCCTCCCTGATTAGTTTAAGCTCACCAATGTTGTAGATTCTTCAAAACCCAAAATGGCATTACTAAGACTGAATACCTTAGCCAAGATCTCATCTCAATGTGACAAAAACTGACCACTAGAAATGGAGTTCTGTACAGTAATATTTGGGGACAACACATATATAATATTTATTTTCTGAATATGTATGTAAATAAATTATAAAAGTTATGAATTTCTTTCTGGAAAAAATCACAAACCAATATTCTTTCCTTTAAATGAGTGTTTCCCAAGTTTCTTGAATATGAGGCTTCAGTTAACAGAGATTTTATGAAATAAACTAAGAATGTAATGGTCTTTTATAAAAACTCTTCCAAAGAAATATTAGATTATTGTTACATTATTGTTACATTGATACATTAATTAGCAAAATATCTTTTAGGAGCAGATAGTGAGGAATGTGTGTGTGTGTGTGTTTGTCTGTGTGTGTGTGTGTGTGTGTGTGTATGTGTGTATTCCTGTATACATGTGCATGGTAAGTAGACTAAACCATTGTAAATATTCATATTTCTTCCAAAGTCATACATTTGTAGCTAAGAGCAGATGCTAGACTAAAGATAATACTCTGTAGCTTCTTCTGTGTTTGGGTACAACCATGTGATTACAGTATAGCGTACAAAGAGTGAGCAAAATGGATGTGTATGACTTACAGCTGGTGAATCTTGTCTAGAGAAAATGATGATAAGGCCCTAGAGCGGTGCTAAAATAAATGAGGAAGGAGAAATATCTTGATTTTCAGCTAGAGGACTTCCATCTGAGAACCAGGACCAACGCTCTGTGTTATCACTGGATTAAGGGATGAACTTGCGTAGAGTTTCAGCTGAACCACACTTGATGCATAGCTAGAATGCAATGTAACCCATTGTGATTTTCAGTAATCGCAGTACAATATAACCTGAGTGCTGGATGGGATTCTACACTGTACTGGAATACTTAGAATGTGGGTGGGTATCTATCAGAGGACAGTCAGAAAGAAACATACCCTTTCAACCAAACCAGAAACTGCTACGATGGGCTAGGAAGATGGCAACCCATGTTAGAAAATCCAAAATTTTGTACAATGACATTACCTACAAGAATTAAAAAGGCATACAAATCAGTAATAAACTTGGATCTCAAGAGGCAGAGACTAGAAAACTGTGTGCCAGAGTTTATTTCTTAATTTGAAAAGCTATAACAATAAGAAGGTAAACAGAGTTTACCTCTTTCCTTTAAAGCAGGAATTCCAGGGACATAAAGATCTTCTTTATTGGATTAACAAACCAATTACTTAATAATATCAAGGGTAAAAGATTAAAACATGGAAGATTTTGAGGAGCAAAGTCCTGTTTACAAAGCCCATCCAAGCAAGATCAAGTCAATGCTTTGGTTTTCATCCCCATGTTAAAATCTATTAATTAATTTCAGAGCAAAGCCCAATTACAATAGTAACAATCAGCAATTCCTTCTAATGGAGCAATATTGATTAGAAAAAGGTTTGTAAGTCAATATGTGTTTAATGAGAGAGAGAGATGTGGGGTGGATATGTAGAAAAAGCAAGAAAATACATGGAAGTAGGTTAAAAACAAACTAATTTTTGAATGTTTACATTTATGTCTGAGAAACTTGCTTAACTGAATATCTATCAACATAGAACAAAATATAATTTACAATATAATAACCATTGATTTTTGCATTTCTGGGTGTACCTCGTGGTCATGGTGTACATACAACGTGAGTACCAGCTTGAAGAAGCCAAAGATCAACTCAAGTGCCATTTTTGGACTCTAACATTGTTTATTGTGATTGTCGCTTGTTTTGTTTGAGACAGTCTTTCTAGAACTACATAAGTAGACTAGAAGTATAGGTGAGTAGGCCTTTGAGCTTTAGGAATCAGTTTGTCTCAATTTCTTCAGTGCTTTTATTCAAATCATATATTATGATGGTGGCCTTTTAACACTCTGAGGTTTAAGAATGAACTAAGGCCTTTGTGTTTGCAAGACAAACTGTAGACAGACCATCTTGTGTATTGGATGTATGCACCATCTGTCAATAAAATACTTGGAGCCTATAGAAAAGGGTAGGATGGAAAGTGGAACACCCCAGAAAGGATTCTGGGACAGAGCCTGACACAGATGAATTGGCCCCCCTCACTGCCAAAGGATTTGTAACTCAAAGGAGGATACACAGAACCTAAGCAAAGATAATTGCCACATGGCCGAACTTAGATCAGAATAAATGGGATATTAATTCATGGCTAATCCAAGAATACACTAAGTCTTATGGCTAAGGTGTTTTGTAAAATCTAATTTTTAGTCTCAGATTTGTTATTCTGGGAGCTTGGAGATGGAAGGAAAAACTCGGTACTTACAACAAGCACATAACTGAGTGATCTTTCCTCCAACCTCAACTTCTAGACGTCTACAGCAAGCATGAATATCTACTCCAAACATAACATATATGGAGAATGAAGAGGGAGGGCAGCCCAGGAGGAAAGAAGTGGAGACTGAGGAGAAAACTGACAACCACACTTCCTGGCCTGGATGCCTCCTGGCTTGCTTGGACAAGAAATGTAAACCCATCCCAGAATTTGGTGATTACAGGTAGCATTGTCCTACTTCTTAAAGGTGCTAGTAAGTTTCTATTATTCCTGAATTTAGACTTACAGTAAGGTAAGATGGATATGTGTGGTAACTTGAATATGAGGGAGTTAATGTGACTTGTTTTGACCAGCGAAATAAACAGGATAAGAATCATGGTGTCATGTTTGAGTGGAGAGCTGCCTTGTTGTTTATTAGGATCCTTGTTTTCTCCTGATTGGCTGGCAGTAACGATAGTACAGAGGTAAAGTCAATCTCAGCTCTCATCCTTTCCTAAGGTTACCTTAGAAGCTTGCCATGTGCGAGAAAAGTAAAGGGTTGTTGTTTTATGGCAATGCGATGTTGTTATTGTTATCAAAATGCAGTTCAGCCAATTTAACTGTTATCAAATTCAAGACAGAGTAACAAAGATGCCCATGAAATATCAAGTTCAGACACAGGAAGAATGTAAATGCTGTGCTGGGCTGTAATTTTCTAATCATAGGTTGTGACTGCATTGTTCGTGGGCCACAAAATAGTACAATGGGGTTTGCACTCACTTTTGTTCTAGGAAAGACTGAAAATATCATATGGCAAACTTAGGTGTGAGTGCATGAGTGTTTTTAACAGAGTTTAGAAGAGGAATGAATGTAAAATATATTTCCTTGTGTGACTCACTATCAACAGCTTGAAAGCTACTGGCCTAATTGGAATATTTCACTGATGTATTTTCCTGTGAGTAGTAATTCCCAAAGGGTCTGTGGCATGGGGACATCAAAGGGTCACATTCTCAAACTTTTCTGCTCAAACATTTGTTCTTAGGGTTCGGTGGATTTTATTAATTTTTTTAATTGAGTTGAAATGAAATTGATAAACCAACTCGGGTGATATATAGAAAACTATGTCAAATAGCATCGAAGGAGAAAGACAGAATTAGCATATGCCATGCATATTATAAAAACCAGGATAAAGTTAGTGGCTCCCATGAGCTACTGAGTTTTATGTTGTGACAGAAAATATTGTAAAATGATAATATGGTATATCTCTGAAAACTTAATAGGGGGAAAGATATGATTTTTATCATTAAGTCATGCCAGATGAATACATTATCTTTAATAGTATTCCCAGATATTGGTTCGAGTTATGTTAAAGACAGTGCCAGGATTTCAAAAAGACCTTTGACAGAAAATTCTCTACTGTCAAAATGAAAAAGATATGGTTGAGTTATTTATTACTAGTTAGATTTTTAATAATGATCACCTCTGAAAGATGTTGTTAACCCTTTAATTTGAAGAAAAACCCAATAATTTCAATATTTTCTACTTGAATGAATGATTTTGGTTTTCCAGAGATCAGAGGAAGGCCTACATCTTTTATTGGTGACATAAAATTGAGGAAAATTAGAAACAAAAAATATTATAAATTATTTAAAATGCTTTTGGAAGAATAAAATGAAGGGTCAAACATTAAATCTACAGCTCAATAAATGTAACTTCGGCACCTAGAATCTTCAGACATGGAATAACTCAGACTTGACAGCTTCATGGATGCCCAGATCTATCTATGCTCTGATAGTTACTAGTGATCAGCGAAAACATCTTTTATACCATTTTGAGAAAACTGAAAGCAGCCCAGTTATGTAACTATGTTTTTTACCAGATTAATAAAGGAACATTTTGAATAATATAAAATTTAAATATTTGCCCAACATCACAAATACAATAAATAATACTGATTACGATAAAAATATAGTAAGAATCTGTTATAGACTCTCTTCTGTCTGTCATTATATCAGATTAATGCATGTCAAAACTACCAGATCATATGCCATACTTTTGAACTGAGGCAATAACTAAGCAATATAGTTCCAAATTGGGAATATCTACCATGCTGGGAATATGCTTGACCTAAAATGTTGGTCGAGAGACTGTAACAAACAATTGAAGAAAATTTTAATTTATAAAGTATATTAAGATATTGGCAAACCAAGAATCAAAGGAAATGATAATATGCTAATAATACCTGAAAGCCAGAGTTTAAATAAAGAGTCAAGATCACAATAGCTCTTTTAAAACACTTTAACCTTTGGCATTGGAAGAGAAAGTTTCTCTTTGTCAAGAGAATATGTTTAATGAATAGTAGATTTCTACCTCCAAATGAATTGTAATTCTTTAATAATTATAACTGAGGAATAACTGGTGAGTCGGATACCTTACCACTACAATTTAGCACTATTTTTGTGTATTGCAGGATGCATCATAAAATACCAAATATTTCATAGAATTTACTGTGTGCATAATTATATTGCTAGGGTTTAAGCATTTCAGGTTTGAAATGTAATATTTCAAAATATTCTCCCACCTATGTTCATGCAGGCAATCATAACTAAATGCAATGGGTTACACACAAACACCGTTAAAGATATGAAAGGCTGAGAAGGAGACTCTGAGAAGGAATTCGATAGGTGTATACCAGTAGATAAATGGGGGACTTTTGTCAAACATATTATATGTATTGAATTGGTAAAGCAATGAATAAATGTGTAAAGTGTAATTCATGAATATATGAATACTTATAAATATTTTAAGGTGTAATAAATGAAAGAGGAGAAGCAATGTGATGCTCTTACTCCTATCTGTTCAACCTACTTGGAGCTACTTGCCCTTGCTGCCTACCCAACTTGTCAGCATCTCAAAAAAGGTCTTTGAAATTATTTACTTTAGGATTTGTCTGGGACTTGGGAATTAGGACAGGCATTAAAGAGGTGGGTTTTTACTCTAGAGTGAATGCTTGGAGGAAACTGGTAATTCTGCAATCTCCACCTTACTGAGTCCTGTCTTGAGGGGAAAAAAATGAACTAGGGCTTCCTGGTTTATTTTGTAGTGAAGCCAATACTCTCCTAGCCAGGAGATATAGATACTTTGTTTATTTCTGTAGCAGAGATGGTATGTTTATTTAGTCCATATTCAGATGTGACTATGCCACCATCCCTTGTCTGTTTCTTTGGACGCAGTATCTTACTAGCTAGTCTAGGCTGACCTTATAGATTTCCTGCCTCAGTGTACCAGGTTCTGGAATTACTGGAATTTCCTACCACTTCCAGCAGGATCTTTTGTTTTATTTCTTTGTTTTTATTCTTTTTTGATTCATGACAATCTCAGAATGCTCTGATATTTGCACTTTTACAGTTGTTTGTGTTAAAGAAGGAGAATAGGGTTTTCTTCATTGAAAATGTATATTTACATACAACATATTCTGATTTTGGTTTGCTCTCTACCTGATCCTCCTTCCAGATCCTCCCTGATTCCCCATTAACCTAAATTCACACCCTTTCTTTCTCTCTCTCATTAGAATATAAACACACATCTAAAAAGCAGTAGCACAGAATAAAAGAAGATAAAGCAATAACAATATTAGCTTTGAGTTTCAGGATGTGTTTTTTCCCTAATCCGGTTGCTGTCTGTAATAGCAGGTCCTTTGTGGCTCCAGTTGCTGCTGAACGAATAGGTTTTATTTCCACACTCCATAGACAAACTGTTCTCTAGTAAAATTGTCATGAGCAGAGCCAATGTTTCCTTTCTCTGTATATTCCAAAAGAGAGCCTTATGTTTTAGAGTGAACATTCATAGTACTATTGGATAGTGTGTGGATTACTTGAGATGTGTTTTGCTTTGTTGAAATCGTCTGAAGGCCGTGGTCACATATAGCTAACTTCTACTCTTGAATTAAAAATAAATTTATTAAGGTAGACAGAAATTAGGACAAAGTTCAGACTCTGAAATGTTTCCTATGTGTCAAATATTTTGTGAAAAATAAACATTAACCAAGGCTTTGATTCTTGTATCAAATCCAATCTTCCCCACCCCATCCCCAGACACACCTGCCAAACCAAGGATGAAGCATACAGGATGCTGCAAATGTAAACACAGAAACTGAGTAGTCTCACTTGTCATAGCTCAGCGGTGTGTGCTTACATCCCTCAGTGTAGAATCCTCCCCAGCGAGCTGTCTGAATTGCTAGTCCCTCTCTATTGTTTATGTAGCCAAGCAGGCCCAACAAACACACATAGGAAGGGGGCTGTGGATAGACTTATAGATATATGTCATACTTAACATCCCTGAAACCAGTAAGTGAATGGCACTGGTGTTTCCACTGATCAGCCTCAGAGGTGGCCCTCCTTGGTGGCAGGTGAAGGTTCTCAGGGTTGCCTGGGTTCTTATCCCTCAGTGTCAGCTCATTCAGTCACTACCTGCTGGGAGGAAGCTCAAGTTTTGGCTATCAATTTTTTTAAACTTGGAAACACCATTGAGAGGTCAAAAGCAAAATTTTTAACATCAGTCAAAGGCCAGAATGAGGGGTGGGAGAGCATACAAACCAAGCACTTTGGTGGAAACTTTCACACAGTGTTTCCTGGTTAAAGGGAGCTGAAGATATTGAGAACAATAGACTAAATGGAGAGCCACAAAGGCAATGAAATGAGGTCTTCTCTTGACTAGGTGGGGAAGTTTCCTTGGTTAAACTCCACAGAGACAATGGAATGAGGTCTTCTCTTGACTAGGTGGGGAAGTTTCCTTGGTTTAACTCCACAGAGACAATGAAATGAGGTCTTCTCTTGACTACATGGGAAGTTCCCTTGCTTTAACTCCAGTTCAGGGTTTTGAATTTTTAAGTCTAGACACATGAGAATATTTGTTGGGGCAAAATAGTCTCCAGTCCTTTTCTGTTATCTCTCTCTCTCTCTCTCTCTCTCTCTCTCTCTCTCTCTCTCTCTCTCTCTCTCTCTCTATCTATCTATCTATATATCTATCATCTATCTAATCTATCTATTTATCTCTATCTAGAGATAGAGATAGATAGTGTGTGTGTGTGTGTCTAATTCTGTGTGATTATAAAATAATATTATCTGCCCTTCTTTCTCTAAACCCTCAGCTCCTTCTCAAATTCAGAGTCTTTTCTTTAATTATTCCACACACACATACACACACACTTAAGACAATACAGTCTGCTCAGTTCATATCATTCAAAACTGACCATTTGGTATTGGATAACCAATTGGTGTGCTTTTACCTGGGAGAAGACTGTTTCTCTCACTATCAGCATTTCTTCATTGCTTATTGTTCTTTGTATTGAGACCTCCTGGGATTTCTTCCTGTCCACATGAACATGTCTTTCTGTTCTTCATGTTTAGCTCATGTTTAGGTGATCATGTTATTGAGCCTCTAAAGATGTTGCTTCTGACATTTCTAGGAGACACCACCTTACAGCCACCTCCCTGTTCTTCTGCATCTTACTCTTTCTACTTCCTTTTCTAATGTTGCCTGCTCTTTAGGTGCAGGAGTTTTTGCCATAGTTGCACCAGCTATGGTGCCTATGACTCACAACAATAAGGGGATGCTACTCAAACCCTGAAGGGGCAGTAGTGGCACAAACATTATCACTAACCAACAGCTCTCCAAATGGAACTTAAGGCCTGCTCAACAAGAGGAAAACCATACCTGGTACTGAAGCCTCACTGCTATCCAGGCCTAGGGATAGTGAATTTATGGGTCTTAGAGGAGAAACCACAACCTGTGGTTTCTGAACAATCCTAATCTAACTATATTTTTAAAAAGTGCCTTTATATCCACAAAGAACTGTTGTTCTCACTCCTTATCAAGAAAACGTTTTGCAACAGGGAATTATTGCAGAAAACCACAACCTATCAAAATGCAGAGTTGTAGAGCACAGGTTTTTCTGTTTTAAATAAATGGAGCCATTGCTTTAGATGTTTGTTTCTACTGTGAAGCAGTCTTAGCCCATTAAAGTCCAATAGTCCATCCAAGATTTTGTTCAAGTAGGATCCAGATACCAGGTCAGGCAAGCCTTAAGCAGCTTTGTGTCAGAGAGATAGCAGGCTATTCATGGAACTGGTCTCTCTTTTGTCTGCCTGCTTGCTATCTTGGAGGCATTAATGATAAAAATTTGCATTTCCATATTTTGCTACAATGGCCCCTGTTTCTTCTGAGCATGATCTCAGGCCTACAGAAGCTTTGAAATCATTGACATAATTTATCATATTGTTCTCTACTCAGTCTCCTTCCCAGGCACAATGGCCTCAGCCTTTACCTCAGAGATAACTGCCTGCTTTTTGGTATACCCTCTGGCATCCATCTCAGAAGAGGCAGGAGGAATATTAGAGTCCCAGCCATGCCATGGATTCCAGATCAGTTTGAAAAGGCTGGGCCAAAATATTTTCCTCATGCTCAAAATACTGTACAGCATCTGTTGAAGTCAGTGTGCCCACCAGCTTTATTGGCCTTACCGAGGTTCTGTTTAGTGTGGAAGAGATCTCACCCTACCCACACTCTCTCCCCATAGTCTTTTCAGCATCAAATGAATAGTCCAATATCATGTCTATTCTTTATTCTTTATTTTATTAAAGCACAAGTTGCTTAATGGAAGGGTTTCATTATGAATATATATGTATAATGTATTTTGATGGTGATTGCCTACCCTCATGTGCTCCTTTGTCTTCATCCCACCATTGTTGATGTCATCTCCCCACCTTGTGTGCCTTCTACATCTGTATTTGTAGCCCATGAGCTTCATTAGGGTTGATCACATGAAGAAGAGTGATGAAGTTATTTACAGGAGAATTTTTCAGTGAATATACTACTGAAGAAAATGTTTCACCCTCCCCCTATAACTACCAACTGCCTTTAGATACTCAGGGACATCTGGGGCATCTTGAGATCCTTCTTGCTCCATGAGATGAATTGATAGGGGCATTCCTGAATAGGCCATGTACAGGTGATCACAGATTCAGTTCAAGAACGCAGTGGCCATGGAGTCCCAGAGATACAGTGTTCCAGAATGTAGTATCCCTTTCATCATTTCTTGCATTCACGTTGCTCCTTTTTATAAAATGTTGCCAATGCATCAGAGGCCGAAGACATCAATGTCCCACTCATGGATTGACATTCAATATTCACATTGCTTATTTTTTTTTTATACAGGAAGACCTTTGTTTTAAATTCAGTACTATTAGTATGTGCTATGGAAGTTGGAAAAGTTCAATAAGTTACTTCCATAGAGATTTTACTGTTATATCTATGTTGTTACTATTGGGAAAAAGTGATCTCAAAAAAATGAGCATTTGTATTACTTGATTTTCATGGGGAGATATGAGAAATTGTCTATTTACCCTAGAGAGGGTAGTAATAACAAAGTTAAGAAATGTGATTTTTATCGTAGTGCAAGGAACATGGCTGAGGGCTTTATTATAACATCATTGACAAACCAAAGACAGATAAATCACTCAGAAGCACACTCCTAGCATGGTTGAAAACCCATGAAAAGTGTATCCCTGGAGTTTTCATTTTAGCTTTTTGCACCTCTACTTGTAGGAGACTCTTTCGCCCCATCAAGTACAACTGTTGACATACATGCAGCATGCAGGTATCTGTGGACCTTGAAAGATTTATTTGCTTGCTGAGCCTTGTAAATGTCCTTTACCTTCTGCGTTCTGTGACCTTGTTTATTTTTGAGTCCTATGTTTCTTCTTCCTCTCTCTAGCACGTAATGCCTGATTCGGGAGTAATGGCCATGCACTGGAAGAGTGTAGAAAGCACAGTTTGAAAATAAATTAAAACTTGGTTTATCCTATATTTTCAAAGTTACTATGTGATATTCACAATAAGACCATTTAATTATTAAATCACTTACCCTGTATGTGGCACTGGGCCTTTTACATAATACTTTTCAAAGTATTATAATCAACTGGAGAGTTATTGATCCTTACTAACTTTTCCACACATGAAAGTTAGGGCCTATAGAATGATGTGACTTATTCAAAGTCACACAATTAATAGGTAGGTGGACCTGCAAAACTCCTGGGCTGGATTTGTAACAACAAAGGTATGTTATAAATCATTATGCTCTCTTATTTCATCTCTCAAAGGACATCCATTTATTCAGAATTTGTAAGAATGCACATATACAAAGTTGGCACAACATAACATCTTTGCAGATGGTGACCTAGAATCTGCTAATATGTTCATCCATGCTAAGACAATAATGAGTGTACGGAGGGATCCATCAAGGGTGTGGGAACATTTTTCAGGGCATCTGGGGCCCATCAGCATCAAATCATTTAACAGAGTGCAAACAATTTAACACCGAGAGTCTCTCAATTATCTCCTTGCAAAGAAATAAATGGTAAAGGATAAATCTTTACCCCATGAGCAAGTGAAGCACACTTCCACACAGCTTTTCCCAATTTGACATCACTAAGCCATGAATGTTCAAAAACATGCACTCAAACTTTAATGTATGCCTATCAAAAATTTGATAAAGATGTCAAAACTAGGAGCACCTCTATAAAACTAGCAAAAATGTCATGGGCTATATTGTAGATGACCGACAAGTGTGTTCATTCAAAAAACTGTTCTATGGATGCTTATAACAGGCATCTGACTCCTTCCTCTATCACTCTTCTTTGGTTTGTGTGTGTGTGCGTGCATATGTGTGTGCGCATGCATAAATATTCTTGTAACTTTAGAGGACCAAGATTTAAAAGTTAGACATATCTCAGGACATGTGTGTGTGGGGGGGGGCTGTTTCTATTTTTGCCTCACAAAACAACAAAAACAATAATCACCACTATTCTCATAAGGATACATATGATAACAAAAGGAGGAGCTTGAGTTTAACTGCAGTCACAGTGAACAATCCTCACCTCTCTTCAGATGCTTCCTCTGCAAGACTGTACAAGAAATAGTACGTCATGGCTGATCATTACTTTTGCAGTATTTTTGACTCACAAATAAGTTCACCAACATAAAAATCATCTAGCCAAACAAAATAACAAAAGAAGTCACAGGCCGTGACATACTATTTCTTCTACAGTCTTTCAGGCAACCCTTGTTATAAGAAGTACACTCATTTTGAATTCCAGTTACTACTGTAGCAACCATTT
Source organism: Micromys minutus (assembly GCF_963924665.1). Lineage (NCBI taxonomy): Eukaryota > Metazoa > Chordata > Mammalia > Rodentia > Muridae > Micromys > Micromys minutus. Next base: position 51,030,479 of record NC_137973.1, read on the forward strand.
CCTTTCATCTTATTTGAGGTTCCCTCTTACTTTATTTCCCTTTGTTTCATCATTCCTACTGCTGCTTCTCTCCTCGTTCATGTGCCTCATGTGAATACTTGAAAAATAGTTAATGGCCCAATGTAGACATTTTCCCTTGAAGCAACGATCTCCTGCTCCAAGTAGACCACATTGGGGGGGGAAGGGGAGGAGGGAGGGAGGGAGGAAGATCACCTGCTCCCCCCAAATCCCAAAGCAAACCAGAGGAAGCAAGGCAGGCAATTGCCCCAGTCCTAGAATGTACCATTCTTCAGATATTCGGACTCCGTTTCTTGGGCAACTGAACTAGATAATAAAATTTGGAAATTAGATAAATTTATTACCTGCAGACCTTTTTAGCTGAAAAATTAGGGAGATGTAATTTTGTATATTAAGCCACATGTATACACATACTGATAATTCTTGTTATATAAAACTCCCTGTATCTATAACCTAAACATGAATTTATACATATTCATATATACATAACTCTTAGCAATCATTCACTTTCATATAACATTGCTTCCTTCCCTATGTACTACAACGTATTAATCTATTTTCCTCTACTCTAATGAAATATTGAGGTAAGTTGATGCTAGACATCAGAGAGGCTTCTTCATTCATTGTGTCAGGGATCCAAGAGCAAGGTCTGAGTTTCAGGGCATCTGGGGCCCATCAGAATCAACCCAACCACTGGGTCAGTGGTGGTTGGGACTTATGGCAGAGGGCTACAGATATCACACAGTGGAACACACCTAGAAAACATGGATTAAATCCAGTAGGAGAAAACCAGGGAGGCTTACATTCTCATGATGCTCTCAGAGGGCACAGAAGCACTGAACTGGTAAAGACTCCATTCTCTCCCACCATGCTGTTTCAAGAGCAAGCAAGTTATAAACACAAACATTTCTTGTTAAAATAATCATAGTATTAGTATCTAATAGCAGTGAATTCTCCTTTTGTGACTTCACCCCAGTGACAGTGTTGCCTGCCGTTCAGTCAACAGTCATAGGAGTCACTCATGAAGAGAAGCCTACCAGCCTCTGGGAGACTAGCACATGAAACTGCGCTGGAAAAATCAACTGAATAAATTATTGCCCCAGAAGTTTAGAAAGCAATAGAGATATTTTTGTTCCATTACATGTAGGAGGAGAGAACATGGCACACACATTTTATACACTCTTTGTATGATTATTATTTAAAATGCTGTGCAAGAAATCTCCCAGTAGCTGATAATGGCTTCAGATAAAATGTTCTTTGTAAAGCAATTTCCACTATTTTCCATCTACACAAATTTAATGTATTCATTTGTTTAATACCTGACTTTATATTCACTTAAATGCAGTATTATAGTTTGTAGCATTTTATTTCTACAAGAAATTGACTCTATGAATCAGAATCTAAAATTCTAAATCAAAAAAAAAAATGTAATACTTTGTACGAAAATAGTGTGGAATAGTAAATCATTGAAGTATTTAATCTGATCAACCAATTATTGAACAACATCACTCAATTATTTGATATGATTGGGCAATTTACTTAAGACACATATTCAGACCTCTTCTTTGAATATTTTCCTTTTCTTTAGCTCTTATGGCTCAACAAAATGAAAGGTGACATCATTCATGAAATCTGATAACTAACTCTATGATTTGATCTCCATCTTTCTATGTATTTTCAGAACATCTTATCTTACCTCTCTTATAGCCCCTATAATAGTAAGAACTACCTTGTGTTGAGTCTCAGCAGAGTGACAGACCCAGCCATTGACTTGTGCTCTCTGAATTAACCTTTCAGCAAATAAATCTCTGAGGCTGTTTTGTTGGTGGTGATGTTTTGTTTTGTTTTGTTTTGTTTCACAAATGAAGATGTTGAGACTCAAAAAGGTAATGAGTTTGCCCCCAGTGAAGTGGCTAATAAGTAACAAAGGCAGAAAAGATATGACTAGAGAGAATAGAGGGGATCCCTGTGCAGTATTTAGCCTGCCAGCAAAGAAAAGAGAAATTAAGCAGGAAGAGGTAGCCAGGAAAAGCAAGGAAGGAATCTCAGATAGAATCACAGTCAGCATGGTATAAGTTTGGTCATCTGTGTGGCTGATTTAAATTGTACTATATAAGTCTCTATAAGGAAGTTGGATCTAAATTTTGATCAGTTTCTCGGTTTATTGGAAGTAGCAAATGAGCAGCTCCAGTATCAATGAGAAAAACAGGACAACTTTGAAATTCTTACTTCTTATGTCCTTCATCAACACTGGATTGCACTTTTAAAGAGCTGCCTGGTGATCAAGAATTTAGATGTATATTTTCCCTCAATTTCAAGGAAGTTATTGTTAATTTTCTGTTTATTATTTGCTTTATACCAATTGTGTGTGTGTGTGTGTGTGTGTGTGTGTGTGTGTGTGTGTGTGTGTGTGACTTTGAGCAGATTGGGACTATTAATTTCGCAGCACTATTTCAGAGAGAAAAATGGGTGTTTCTTTTAGCCTGACTCCACAATGCCTCATGATTTCTCCTGTTAGAAGAACTGAAGGAGATAAAGAAGATTGCAACCCATCAGAAGAACAACAATATCAACTAATCAGACCCCCAGGGCTCCCAGGGACTAAACCACTGAGCAAAGAGTACACATGGAGGGACCTGTGACTCCAGCTGCACATGTAGCAGAGGATGGCCTTATCCAATCAATGTGAAGGAGCACCTTTGGTCCTGTGGGGGTTCAACGCCCCAGTGTAGGAGAAAGCTAGGGTGGTGCTGCTGGAGTGGGGCATGGGTGGGGGAGCACCCTCACAGAAGAAGGGAAGAGAAAGGAGAGAGGGGATGGGGGGTTTCTATAGGGAAAACATGGAAGGGGAATAACAATCAATGTGTAAGTAAATAAAATAACTAATAAAAATTAAAAAATTAAAAATAAAATGAGAGTTCTCCATTGTCTCCAGTTCACAGAGACAAAGAAATTGAAGTTTTTTTTCCAGGGCCTGTGTTTGTCAGGGCCTGCCTAATGGCATTGAATAAATACAAAAATGTTCATTACTATATGAAAAGCAAAGTGAACCAACAGTTTGTAAACATGGAAATATAGTCATGTTCCACTGTTTCTATGTAGCTAACATAAGATGTGTGGATATTGTTTACAGTCTAGGAAGTGCCACATAGCTGTAAGTTACAACGATCTTTCTTATAGTCAATTGTGTAACATTTGACCAATTTTGCTGGCATTGGTACTTTTTTCACTCTGAAGAGGAAACAAGAGGTAAGAATGAATTAATCTACCCTGAAAATGACAAGGAACCAGGATTACAAAGAAAAGTGTGGTGTATGGGACACAACACTGTCATTTGGATTCAATGTGTCTCTGGTGGATGGGAACCAGAGCAGCTGTGATAATTTACATGGAGCTCACAAAAGTGCTGTGCTATTAAACAGCCCCTCTCGAATTAGTGGGGGAAACCCAGCCGCTATCCTCTCTTGTCCAACCCCAACTCAGGTAATTCTGTCCCAGTGGCATGTCCTTTGGGTCAGTAATAGCTTATAAACAAAGGAAAATGCATCCAAAGCTGTCATGGGGCTGTTAACTTAGTGAATGCTACTTTATTTTAAAACATTAGAAAACTGCTTCTGTACGTTTTGTTAAACCAGAATTTGATTTTTGTCTTTTTAACATATGAATTGATATTCATCTTAAAGAATGTTAAGATGACTTAAAATATTCATCTAAACTCACTCTGCTCTACTTTAAAGGTTTAATTTGATATTTGATGATGCAGAATAATTAGTTTCTGGTCATTTCGTGCCAGAAAGGTGAATTCTGTTAAAAACTTGCTCTCTAATTATTAAAGTCCCATTTCAGTGGTTATTTTAAGTAATATAAAGTTAATAAAAAGCTATGATTGTTTTAACAACTTTTTGAAACAACCAACCACTTAAAGGTTATCCAAATCAAAATCTCAAAATGCTGCCCAAATCGTCAGTGCAACCTTCACATACTTCGTGGTATTTGAATCCTAGAGGAATATAAGAGCAAATAGATGAATGGCCCGACTTTGAATACATTACATTATTTATGTAGTCAAGTGTGGGCATCATTTTATTTGCAAAAATAAAACAGAATGTCTATATGTAAGAATTGAAAAGTACATTCTGAACAAGCAAATGTCAACAAAAATAGATTTAGAAAATAACAATGAATCTATTCTCTTTTTCCATTAAAGAAATGGTTTCCCAGTGAAGAGGCAACTATGCAACAAATGATGAACAAAAGTAGCTCAATAAAATATATTTTACCTAAAATGTGCAAATATAAAATGGTATGTAGTAGAATGATTCAATTTATTATATAAAAGTATATTGAATGAGGATTTTTTTAGGTATATCCAGAGTGCTGGGCAAGTATCTCAGGGCATGAGGTGCCAACCTAGTTATGTCTGATGTCCTGGCTTTAATTTTCAGCCCCACCCATAATAGTGTAAAGGAGATACAAAAATGCGTGGAGGGAAATAATTAGATTTAGCAAAGGTCAAAATGTATGTCAGTAATCAATAGAGGCATGAATGAGTAACTATTCTTTTATTTAGTTAGTTTCATTTATTTTTTTACAACTTTATCTTTAAAAAACAGAGATACGTGTACAGATTTTTAAAAGCATTTTGCATAAAACTATATGAATATGTTTTTGTCAGTACTTGATTTTTTAAAAAGGTTTACTAGTATGTGTTACGAAGTTTTACTTTATAAAAACGCTGCCCATAGCTTAAATGTAATAAGAATTATGATCTTTAGTCCATGTACACTTCACTGTGGAAGAGGGCAGTTCATGGGGCCCTACTCATTCCTCAGATACTCTTAGTTTGTAGTAGATGGGGAGAAAGTGTGTTAATGGTGTAGCCACTAATGTTTCCTGTGCTCAGTAACTTACTCTTCTCTCAAACTCTGTCAAGCCACTGGGTGAACTGCTTGTGTTGCAAAGAGAGGCAGGAAGGTAGTAGACAGAAGATAGTAGAGGGCATCTGAGGAAGGAGAAAGGTCTGAACAAGAGAGAAAAGAGAAACTATAATGGAGGGACTGAAGAGCAAAATCTACATGATATACATGAGTAAAGGTGTCAGTGACTTAAAGAGGATAGAGGTAAATAAATGCATAAAGTTTCTGAGGATGCTTTTTTCCTATTATGGTAGTAGAGTTTCATATGTGTCTGTAATGAAAAGCTACCAAACAAGGAATATTCCAAGCAATATGAAGTGCACCCAGGGCTTAGGTCTCACTGTGTCTGTGCCTGTATGTCCAAGGGACAAGACCACTGTGTTGCTGTCATTGTCTAATTAAAATGGCTAACACTGCACTCAGTGATTATTTTTATTTTGGCAAGAAGCTAAGGAGGTGGCTTTTTATTACAGAAAAGGAGGAGGCTAGAAGAACTGTTTTAAAGGACTTTTATACAGCTTACTCTAAGTATCTCATATCATAAAATTCAAAACAATAAGCTATTAATAACCATGTTTGCATAACCTTATAAATAAGGCAGTGTACTTTGAAAATCTTATATCATGAAGATTTTTTTTACATCTGTGTTTCTCCTTGTGTATGAACAGGTCTGCACTAGTCTGCATTAATTAAATGTAAGTAGATTTTTCTGAGCCTGGATCATCATTAAGTCTGTGGTCCGGATTTAAATCTGCAGTAAAGCATTTCTCCATTAAGACTTGTGCTATTGTGTCATATTTCATATACTAGTTGTCTCTTAATTAAATCCATGATGGTCCACCAGCACAGGCTATTACAGTCACTATGCTTTGCACTTGACGTATTTATGAAACCGAGTCATAGGACTGTAGACCGATACTTGAACTGCTCACTGAGAAATGCTAATAAGATTTTGACAAAGGTAAATGGGAACCTTCTTCCCCATTCTCTTCTCTCCTTTCTGAGGATTTATTTTGATGCCTACAGTTCACAGCTATTTCTGATTTTCACAAGACTACCTGAAAGGGTTTTTCATTGTAGGAAAAGAGCAAATTAACAGTCAATGGAAATCTCTCACGATATTAATTTATAGCATCAGCTGTTCATAGAAAGACTGTGTCTCCCCTGAATCTTGCTCTCTTTGGAGCTACAATCTAGATGCATGTGTGTCAAGCCTTTAGGTATTCTTAGAGGAAACAGTTTACAGGGACTGAAAAGGGAAATCAGCCCTGAGCAAGAAGGCAGTTAACTTTCGATGGGGGTGAAAGGCAGTCCACAAATGCCAACTTCAGATATACTGGATTTCTGTGGTGTTCACCAGGAAGAATGATGTCTCTGCCCGGGTGCGTTTCCAGAGAACTTATTAGAGCAGAGGGTAGAAAGAGAGTTTATAGTTTATTTTGTTTGCTTTTAGTGACCCACGTGAGCTCTTTTTTCGTTTCTCTCTGAAATGTTTGCAACCTGGCAAGAAGGCATTTGAAAGGGGACAAATGTGCTTCAAGGAGCAAGAAGCTTGAAGTGGAGAGGACAGATAAAGCTAGCGAGCCCCTACTTCTTCAGTGACCTAACACAAACAAGAACTTTTCTAATGTGAATAGAGGGAAAGAGTCCATGGCCTTTAAACACATTATCTACTTCTTATTTCATTTGGTATATGCTCTGCACCTTTTCAAAATAGGGCTTTGTAATGTGTCATTTGGTTCTGTATTTTTGGAGAGTTTTTTTTTTTTTTTTTTTTTTTTTACGGACTGCAAAGTGAAAGGTGGCCTTAAAATAAAATAAAGTATTATTATAGTACTTGTCTGTGCTGAACAATGCAGGGAAAAAATAATTTCTGATGTCTTGTCAAGAATAGGAGCTTTAGTCAGGCAGCGCAACTAAACACATTAAATCTAATAAAATCACCCTCACGTACTCATGACACAAGTAGTAATTAAAATAACTCGTTTCAAAAAAAATTGGTCCTATACATGAATACTTATTGGCAATTATTTCTTAGTTCTTCAAACCAAAGATAACATAATTTGATTCTCACACAATTTTCTTGTAAATGCAGTTCGTATTGGGTTTTATATGCAGCTCAAGACTGTTAATTGCCGTTTTGAGCTTCTCAGTAAAACAGAGTTCAATGTGTCGCTTTTCTCAAGCATGGAGCTACGTTGGAGAAATGCTTGTCTTAGTCTAATGAACCGTGAATAATTTACATCCCAAGTCCTAGTTTTCAGTATAAGTGGTCTAACTTTTTCTGAGGCGTGTAAAGCCAGTCAACCTGTGTTATGCATCTGATTGGAGCTGGTTACTGGCTTTCTTTGAGATGTTCTGTTCCCAGTTAGGTTTCCCTTAAGGTTGCTTTTTCATTTGGATCTATTTTCCCTTTGTCTTTCTTGACAGTGTATTATAAAGAAAGGATGTTTATTTTCCATATTTGAGAGAAAATATTATCTGAATGATAATATTTTCTAAATCCCTTACCTCCTAGCAACCTCACTTGATAACTTCCTGAATTTACAGTGACCAAGCTGCTCTGTCAGGAAGAAAAAGGGCTCGTTTTGAGGTGTGAACATTTCTCATCCCTGAACGAATTCCAAACAAGAGATGCGATTCCAGCAAGCTTCCAAGTGCTCATGCACTAACAAACTCCAGCAAAGTGTTCAGTACCGTGAATCAGCACTAGGCAGGGAACACAGCATCAGTGAGTCACCCACAGGAGGGGTTTTATCTCATGTAGGAGCATGATGGACAAGTGAACTAGTTCAGTGTTCGTCATACATTTGGTCAAAGTTTATATCTCCAGAGAGGCTGAATTTTAGACGGAGATAAAAATGTAATAGTGAATATGAGATAGGATATATAAAGGAAATTTTATATATATATAAATTATATATATATATATATATATATATATATACATATATATATATATATATTATATAGGGACAATCTAAGTTTAGCCATTGGTTGTGACATACGAGACTAACTCTATAGAAGATGGCAACACACTTGTTCCATTGCCAAGTGCAGACTGACTGACTGAAAGCAGCACCACAAGGAATGGCGATCCGGATAAAATGAGAATGGGGAGATGCTCTGAGATCCTGTTGCCTTACAACCTCTATAGAAGAGATCTCTGCCCACTGCTACGTTCCTGCAGCCAGCCCTGTGAGTTAGCTCTTTATCTTCACAGGAATGTTAAAACCAAACAAACTAACCAAAAAACAAACAAACAAAAAACAAAACAAAACCTTTGTAGTACAAAATGAGTAAAAAGACAGAGAAATTGTTGAAAACTTAAATCTAGAGAATATCCAAAGTACATAAGACTTGGAGTCTAGCTTACATGTAGGAGGGTCTCGTGAGAGACCATCCTTAACTGAGGAGCTTATTGGCAGTTACTAGACGCTGGGGGGAGGAGCTGATATTTCATCATTGATGTAAGCTATCCATGCTCCAGTATATAACTCCCTATCACATGGTCAACTTCAATCTTGCTCCTAAACCTTGTGGGTTGTTTTTAAAAGTCATATGAAACTAAAAGCTGGGCTTTGGGGGAAGAAGCACAGTTCCAGAAGAGGTAGAAGAAGATAAAAGAGGATGATGAGGGATGAAGATGACAAAGGCATATTATAGATGATTGTATAACACTCTACTGAGAGGCAGATGCTCACAGCCAGCCACTGGTCTGAGCACAGGGACACCAATGGAGGAGTTAGATAAAGGACTGAAAGAGCTGAAAGGCTTTGCAACCAGACCCAAAGAGCTTGCAGGGACTAAACCACTAACCAAAGAGTACACACATAGGTACCTGTGGCTCCACCTGCATATGTAGCAGAGGATGGCTTTATTTGCCTTCAGTGGAAGGGGAGGTCCTTGGTCCTGTGGATGCTCGATGCCCCATTGTAGGGGAATTCTAGGGTGGTTAGGTGGGTGGGAGGGGGAGCACCCTCATAGAAGCAGGGAGGTGGATGAGAAAGGGTTCCAGAGGGGAAGCCAGAAAAAAAAATAGCATTTGAAATGTAAATACATAAAATATCTAATAAAAAGAAGAGAAAAATCAAATCTCTTTTCTTTTTTTTTACTGGTTATTTTATTTATTTACATGTCAAATACTATACTCTTTGCAGGTTTTCCCCCTATCTTATCCCCCTGCTTCTTTGAGGGTACTCCCCCAACTACCCATCCACTCCCATGTCACATCCCTGGCATTTCTCTACATTAGGGCATTGAGCCTCCACAGGACCGAGGATCTCCCCTCCCACTGATGGCAGACAAGGCCATCCTCTGCTACATACAGCTGGAGCCATGGGCTCCTCCATGTGTACTCTTTGGTTGATGGATCAGTCCCTGGGAGCTCTGTGGTGTCTGGTTGGTTAACATTGTCATATAAAAAGAAGCCCACTGATAAGTAAAAGGGGATTCCATTTTCATGTATGAAGTCGCCCTAGACTATTTTTAGGAAAACTTGGAATTAGGGTATGTCAAGGGAACTGCCAGGCAAAGCCTAAATGTGAATACGTATGTGTCAAGGGTCAGTGTCTGAAAAGGAGGGATGGCGATTTACAAGAGACTTAAGATAATATTGATTTCACATTTCACATTAAAGGGGCAGCAGTAAGAAAGGAGGCCAGGAGACCTAACCTCAGGACCAGCACAAAAGAAATGATGGTATATGTTATAGACATTCAAGGTCTGAGTAAACATGAGTGACTTATGATCAGGGCCCACATGCACAGGAAATATATGGGTCATTAAACATTGTTCAGTTCATGCTATAACTATCCTGCTCTGCGTGTAAGAGACAACAATTATAATAAACAAGAGGGCATATCTGTGTTTCAATAAAACTTTATTGACAAAAGGAGGTGCCTGGTAAACATAGACCATGACCTAATATGTTTATATGGAATAACGACTTGGATGGGTAGGCAAGCATATGGATACTTGGATAAGAAGATGTAGAGATGGGTGATGGAGTTGCTGGTATGTTTTGCTTTTTATAAACACATCCTCTTGTTATTGAAATTTGTTCTTGCCTCCACATGTGCATGTGCACACAAAATAAATACCTTACTAACAATTTAAAACACTGGGTTTATATTGTTGTTGTTGTTTGTTTTCCAGAGAGCATTGATCTGTGTAACATCCCTGGCTACCTTGGAATTCACTATGGAGAACAGGCTGGCCTCAAGTTCACAAAGATCTGTCTGCCTCTGCCTTCCTCACATTGAGATGACAGAAGGTAGGCACCACTATGCCTGGTGATACCATTTTTGTTGTTCTTGTTGTTTTATCTCCTATCAGGATGAACATTAAGGTGTTGAGCTAGTATCTGACCAAAATTCAAGTTATCTAAAAGTCTGAGTTCAAGGAAAGACTCCTTAATTGTGGTCATCTCGAGAAATTTTTTAAATGTATTTACATAGTTTCTCTTCTGCTAGACAGAGAGTGTAATTTTTGACTTATGCCACTGTGGTGAATCTCATCACATGAAAATCTGTATGGATTTATGTTAGAAACATTCTCTACTAACTAGAATAATGTAGCTTGGACAATTAAGAGGTCCATCCTCCTCTGAGCCAGGCCAATTACCTTAGTATTCTTATGAGCATTTGTGTATCACTCCTGTGACTGGTTTCTCACATTTGACAACTCTCCCTGGTCTTAACGTAAATATCTATTCAAATAGATCACTTATTTCCTTTAGCATTTAAAATATTAACCTATAGCATAAACAATCTTTTTTTACTTAAATTTAGTAGATCACTCCACAGTGTGAGACTGAACATGGGGATCATCGGACATTTCCAGAAAGTCTTTGAAAATGAATTTGAGAGGGCTGCCCCAGGTCATAGGCAGTTCAAAATGCATCGGGTCAGTTAGAAGTTCAGTGACTCATCCTGTGGATGCAGAATTCATTTTACTACATTCTTGCATTGATGCATCTTAATTTCAAGTCACAGAATCTGTCAGCACTGTTTAAGTAAATCCAAGCTTCAGAAAAGCAGACACTCTTCCTTCTCTATCTCTCACTTTTTCTAAAAATTGAAACCGCTACAAAGTTGGAATTGTGAATTGTTTCTCTTTTACTTTGTTTTTGTTTCACTTGAATTTTTAAAACTAAAAGTTGGCAGTGATGTTAAAATGTATTGGCCCACTTCAGCACAAAAACAAAAATCTACAGATGGACTTAGAATATTTCACTTTTATTCTTATGCTAGAGTGCTGGACTGCTGCTTAAGTAGGAGGTGTGGAAATTAATTATTCTTCTTCCATGTGTCCCATGCTCTCCTGGCTTCTGTCACAGATGAGCACTCTGCACAGTTTTGTAAGCAGCATGCTGCTTGTGTGCCTCATTCCCTGGACAGACTACTGTCTAACATGAGGACTGGCTCTTCTTGTCCTGTGACTCATTGACTCTCCTTTCCATGTTGAGGACCGAACAAGTCAGTTTCTCCACAATTCCTTTATACAGGAGAGCATTTGGCAGCCATCTCTTTGAGATTATTGATAAGAAGGAGCTGGGGAAAATGTCATGGACACGGGAACAAAACAGAAGAGGAGTCAACAGAGTCAATATTGTTTGAAATGCCAAAATGACAGCAAATAATGTATATGCTAAGTTGAAAAGAAAGAGTAATGTTCGAATTCAAAATGAAGAAAGATTTATAAACATTTCAAGCCCGGACCACCTTAAAGTTCATCTGGCTCAGTGTGTAGATTTGCAAGGAAGATCATTAGTCTTGATGGTGCCTAGATTTGTAGAGTAGGATCTCACATCTCTTCAGTTATTGTGAGGTGACCCTGATGATTGAGCTCTGAGATAATCCTCCTCCAACATTTCTTATGCAGTCACAAATGCATTCCACCATCTTAACCAGGACATGGGCTTCATCTCCACTTTACTACTCAGAAAATGCATCCCCACAGCTTGCAATCGAGTAATAGCTATCTCCTGTCTTCAGCTCGAAGTTCAGACTCCAGTGCACATTCTGCTTTAGGGAACATTTTTAAACGTGAGTTTCCTGAGTAAATGCTACCTAAAGAAAGCTGTATTTATGTTTCACTTAGCGAGCCAGACCCTTGCACTCCTCTGCACCCTGGAGAAAATTATTTTTGCCCTCTCTTGGATTTCTTTTCCCTCAGAAGTATCCAGCTTACACTGTCATCCCTTTTCATCAAAACAAGCTTTGCAATGTATTTGCAGTTGTTTCTGAAGTCTCTTCTTATCGTTTGGGCACTCTTGGTACTTTCCACACAATCTAGACCAAATTTCCATTTTTTCACCACTTTCTATTATTTTATAGACTTTACTGGAGACTTCCATTAAGATGAGCACGTTGGTCACACAACATTAGTAACTTGTTAAACTCCTTTATTCTCAGTATGGGACTCTTGTAGCCATGCTTACTGGAAGAATGAAGGTAGACACATATATGTCTAAGTGATCATACTCTCATTAACTCCTTTATCCCAATTTCCGTGTTTTCAGCTCATAGCTATCACTGTGCAGACATTTTCTAGCTTCCTGCAATCAATCCTCTTCTGGTAGATGAGTATGCATTTCCTAACAGTGTAATAATTCCCAGAAACTCTTTAATTGCTTTCATTTTCAACTGTAACTCCCAGGGGCACACAACAAAGACTGGGTATGTGCATCACAAAATGAAAGGGAGGATTTGGCTGTCTGAGCTTTAATTGGATCAATGTAGATAACCAACCCAAATAATTTAATTTTTGCAAAAGAAGGAAGCAAGTTTGTCGTCTGGCATTGTAATTCATATTTATATTTTGTGTAAGGAAACATGAAATCTGCCAAAGCTGTATGGCTGCTTCAGACAGAGTACTCTTTAGAGACTGTTTACATGGATCATACTCTTGAAGTTTGCTGAGTTTCCCCTTTAGCATTTTCTGTTCTCATTCAGTGACTGATGAGGGGATTTTTTTCCCTCCCAATAACATTATCACTAGAAGAAGGGACAAAGATACTTCTCAGATGAAAAGAGTTCTATTGTGATATAGGGGCAAAAAGAAGAAAATCTGGATTTACTATGAGTGATGGCTCAGTTTATCATACAGCATGTCCTAGAAGCAACACTGTTACAGTTCCTACTGACCTACTAGGATGGAGGATGGCATGTACTTAATATGTGTAATGAAGGGCTGTAGACATGGCTCTCTGGGAAAATCACTTAGACATAAACACAATGAAAGATACAGAGGCCAACTCAGAAGCCAGTGAGGTCCACTGGCCAATAGTATAAACTCAGCACTCGGGAGGACACAGAGACAGTAGATCCCACCTAGCTAGCTAGACTAGACCAGCTGCAAGTCACTATGAATAAAGTGGAAAGGAACAAAACCTGGTACCCAGCACTCTCTTCAGCTGTCATCACACAAAACACATGCACGCACGCACACACACACACACACACACACACACACAAATCTTGGCTCATACCCCTTCATTGTTGGTGGGGTTGTAGACTGGCACAACCACTCTAGAAATCAGTCTAGCGGTTCCTCAGAAAATTGGACACTATACAACCTGAAAACCCAACTATTCTGCTCCTGGGCATATACCCCAAAGCTTTTCCAACATATAATAAGGACACATGCTCCACCATGTGTAAGGAAAAGATGACGGGGCACCAATGAAAGGAAAAGTCACTGAAAGGAAAAGTCATGGGGCACCAATGTTGTGAAAAGATGTCATTCCGAGTCTCGGCACCAATGTTAGGGGAAGGATGAAGAGAGTGGGGAGGCATATGGCTCATAGAGGTGTAGCAAGGCCTGGGGGCAAGGGAGATGCCTCCATGTTCATAGGAGCCTTATTTATATTAGCCAAAAGCTGGAAGGAAGCTAGATTTCCTTCAACTGAGGAATGGATACAGAAAGTGTGGTACATTTACATAATGGAGTAATATTCAGTTATTAGAAACAATGACTTAATGAAAATCGTAGGCAAATGGATGGAACTAGCAACTATCATCCTGAAGGAGGTAACCCAGTCAAACACACACACACACACACACACACACACACACACACATGGTATGGACTCACTGATAAGCAGATACTAGCCCCAGAAAGCTCTGAATACCTAAGAAACAATTCACAGACATTATGGAGCTCAAAAAAGGAAGGCCAAAATGGGGTAGCCTTAGTCTTTCTTAGTAGGCAAAACAATACACTCATGGGAAGAAATGCAAGGTCAAATAGAGGAACAGCCATTGAAGAAAAGATCACCCAGAAGCTACCCACTTTGGGATCTACCGTAGATGTTGTCACCAAATCCCTACACTATAGCTGATCCCAAGAAGTACTTACTGGCAGAAACCAGATAGAGATGCCTCCTCAGGGACTAGGTTAGAGCCATATAGATAGATACATGCTTGAAGCTAACCATCGGGCTGAAATTGCGAACCCCAATGAGGGTGCTTAAAAAAGGACCTAAGGATTTGAAAGGTGTTGCAACCTCATGGGAAGAACATTATCAACCAAACAGACCCTCCAAAACTCCCATGGACTAAAACTCCAACCTTTGTTCACACATTGAGAGATGTATTGATCCAGTTGCAGAGGATATGCAACAGAGGATAGCATTGTCTGGCATCAATGTGAGAAGAGACCTTTGGTCCAGGGAGGGTGGTGCACTTTCCTAGGAATGCCAAGGCAATGAGGTGGAGAGGGTCATTGGGAGAGGGATCACCTTCATAGAAACAAGTGGATTTTGGAGTGGGGGAAAAAGTGATAACATTTGAAATGTAAATGCAGAGAATATGCAATAAAAATTTAAAAAAAGATGATACACATTATCTAAAAAAGAAAGTTATGTGCATAAATCATTATAACATTTTAATGAGAAAAAGTTTAAAAAATGATTCAAGATTTAGTCCTTGAATATGCCTCATGTACTTAGTAAGTATCAGAGTATATATGTATTATCTTCTGCAGATAAAAATATTTTTTCCATTATGTACATAAAAATTTTGAATGATGTTTATTGCCATTGTGTTTGCATTTTAAAAAGAAGAAAAGAGATTACTAGCTGTCTCTGTCTCTTTCTGTACTTCATTCTCTCTTTCTCTTCCTTCCTCACTTCTATTTCCTTCTTTCGTTCCTTTTTTTTTTCTTTCTTACTTTTTTCTCTCCCTTTCTTTTTCCTTCATTTATTTTATTCTCTTTCTTTTTTCTTCAACCCTCTCTTCTTTCTCGATTTCTTTTTTTTTCTTAAGTGAATTCGTTTTGCCATAAAGAAGAGATTTAAGAGTTTGTAAGATTTTTCCCAAACCAATGACAACATAAAATGTATCAAGAAAATGTGGCAGTGTATAATGCAGATTTTCCTCTGTTTTCCACACTTCTCCTCCCTAGAAGTTTTCAGGATAAATTCTTCTCTTGAGGTAATTAATGTACCAAAACTTAAAGGGCTGTGGTTCCTCTTGATAACAATTCTTTTCCATATTGGAGGTAAGGAGGCAAGATACAAAGATTTGTGGGTTGGGTTCTCTGTACTACTTTTCAGGAAAACACTTAATTCAACAAGAATTAACCTTATTTAATCATCAGAGGCACAAATTCTGGTAACTTTTACTTTTTCTTGGTTCTCCACAGTGTATTAAAGAGCAAGCTTCGGAAATGGCTCAACTGGTAAAGTGATGGCCTAGCATGCATAAGGACCCAAGCTGTACCCTCAGATTCTATCTTAAAAAGCTGCCTATGGTGACATGAATATGTAATTCTACTGCTGGGTTAATGGACACAGGAACTCCCTAAGGCATGTGGGCTTTCCAGCAAAACCTAAGAACCTAAGGGGTTATTTTCAAGCCAAACGCAAAACCTTTCTCAAAGATATTTTGGACAACATCCCTGAAAATGACACCCGAAGTGAACTCTCGCCTTCATTCTTGTGAATAAACCATGTACATACATAGACACACTCATGTACATGAGTGAACAAATGGCTGTCTAATTAGTGTCAAATCATTTGCAGCCAGTTCTTAATTTCAGGTGGACTTTCCTAAGATTCTTTTATTATTTTAGCTTTCTTTGTAACTCAGTGGCAAAATTATTCCAAGAGTTCAGCATTCTGGTTATGAAACTAGATTAGCCTTTTTTTCGGATAGAACTATCTCAACTACAGAGAGTTCTCTGGGACTATAAAATAAGATAAAGTATCATCATCTTTATAGACTGTCAAGGTTTTAACTTACATATTAAAATTATTAATCATTTGCCTCATCCTGTACTTCTTTTAACTTTACCTTGAGTGGTTTTTATTAATAAGAATGTGCATTGAGACCACAACCTTCACTTTATTTTCTTAATTTCTCTACAGTACATAGAAAATTTCTATTTGTCCATTATTTCCTGGCACTTCCCTGATGTTTGAAAACATGCTAACCCTTAATGTCTTTATTCTTTTATCAGAATAAACATGGCCTGATTGCTCAGCAAATCAATCCATGAAGTAGCCAGCCTGTCCCATGAAAAAAAGGAGTATTTACTGTAACAACAGTTAGCATTCAGCAGACTCATATCCATGGAGTATTGAAATATAAGAATTCCTGTAAAAAAGTAGTTTTTAACTTCATGTGGTCTGTGGGTTGTATCTTGGGTAATCTGAGCTTTTGGGCTTATATCCTCTTATCAGTGAGTGCATACCATGTGTGTTCTTTTGTGATTGGGTTACCACACTCAGAATGATATTTTCTAGTTCCATCCATTTGCCTAAGAATTTCATAGTTATTATTTTTAAAAGCTGAATAGTACTTCTTTGTGTAAATGTACCACATTTTCTGTATCCATTTCTCTGTTGAAGAACATCTGGGTTCTTTTCAGGTCCTGGCTATTATAGACAAGACTGCTATGAACCTAGTATATTTTGTGTCCCTGCAATATGTTGGAGCATCTTTTGGGTATATGCTCAGGAGTAGTATAGTTGGATCCTCTGGAAGTACTATGTTCAATTTTCTGAGGAACTTCCAGACTGATTTCCAGAGTGGTTATACCAGCTTGCAATCCCACCAACAATGAAGAGAACTTCTCCTTTTCTACATCCTCACCAGCATTTACTGTCATCTAAGTTGGAAGACTGAAGAGTGGATGATTCAGCCCTTCCTAAAAGTGTTCACAGGAGGAAATACAGAGCAGAGACTGAAGGAAAAGCCATCTAGAAACTGGCCCACCTGGGGATCCATCCCATATACAGACACCAAACCCAGACAGTATTATGGATTCCAAGAAGTACATGCTGACAGGAACCTGATACAACTGTCTTCTGAGAGGCTCTGCCAGAGGTTGAGAAATACAGAGTCAGATACTCTCAACCAACCATTGGACTGAGAATGGGGTTCTCAAGTGTGGAGTTAGAAAATGGATTAAAGGAGATGAAGGGATTTTCAACCCCACAGAATGAACAACAATATTAACAAACCGGATCCCCCATGGCTCCCAGAGCCTAAATTACCCATCAAAGGGCACACATGGAGGGACCCGTGGCTCCAGCACCATATGTAGCAGAGGATGGTCTTATGAGGCAACAAGGAGAGTATAAACCCTTTGCCCTGTGAAGGCTCAATACACCAGTGTTGGGAAATACCAGGGTGGTGAGATGGGAGAGAGTAGGTTTGTGGGGGAACACTCTCATAGAGGCAGTGGGCAGAGATGGAATAGGGGGATTCCAGAAGAGAAACCAGGAAAGGGGATAACGTTTTAAATGTATGTAAAGAAAATATCTATTACAAAAGAGTTTTTAGCCAGGATTATTGCTAAGTTTAGATTCCTCTTATGAAGATATTACAATGTAATGAGTGATATACAACACCAGAGAAAATCATTGCTTTACAGTCTGGTGACTGGAATAGCCCCACGAGTTCTAGAGTCTATGTTTGAAATCCTTCAGCTTTTAGAGAAATGTCTTTCCCAGCCAGCAACAGCATCAGGTTTTTCCTCCAGAGTAACCGCAGTACCATGTCAAACAGGAAAATGGGCTTCATTGTACCTGTGGTTTGATGTAATGGTTGTTAGGCATGGGTCCACAGAGAGAAATTTCACATAGCTCAGAGACATTCAACATCTTCCATAAGCTTTGACCCTGTTCTACCACTGTGTCCATATGCTAAAGGGAAGATGTGATTGAAGGCTGTCGGATTCCAAGAACAGCTGTCACTGGGGTTTATTCTATCTGCTGGCTGATGCGCTTATCAAAAAACCACAAACCTTATATCGACTCATGTTCAGGTCTTGACTGTTCCCATTATAAAAGAGAGAGTCAGAAAATAAACACTTGTACCAGTTTCAGCTTAATGCTTTTTAGAATTGTGTTGGCGAGACAGCAAATCAAATATTCCCTTCCTTTCTACTTTTCCATTAAAACAAACAAACAAAAATCAAATAGAACATCAAATCATAGATCTCTGTGGTCATACTGCTAATGTTAGAAACTTCAGAATTGGACTGAAGGAACAGATGTAATTTTTTTAGCTGGTAGAGATATGTAAATCAAGCAGAGCTCATGGACTCGGACAAAAATGAGAAATAAAATAGAATGTGTAGAAATATATTCTTTCATGGGTTTCTTAATGCAAAAATTTAAAAATTTTTACTACAACAATTAAACACTACATTACACCTATTGTGTAATTATGGGATAAATTGTCATAGATATGCTGGTTAAGAAAAAATAAGAGAAAAGATTAAGATGTGTTTCTCAAATTGTCCAAAGAGAAGATTATATGCAAACTTTACAAATATCTAAATGTAACATGATTACATTTGCTATCTACATGTCTTAAATGTTTCTGATTAAGTCTCACAAAGTTGCTCTGATCTTATTACCATAGAGTGCTGCTGTGTACTTTCATGGAGATGACCCGAGTTTAGATTAATAAGAAAAGTTAGTTATATCTAGACTCACACAGTTTTACAAATTAATGTAAACATACACAGCATGATAATACATAGTAGGATGACACATAGAAAACCATGCTACTAAGGTAAGACAAACCCAATCACTCCAGGTGGGTGTCTAGCTCCATTGTTCTTGAATGCTCATAGAAATGATATGCTTTATATCTTTCATTCTGTCTGAACATCAGGTCATACCCTTGCGTTGTACCTAATGCATTTATGTGCTGCTATATGAGTGCTATCCATACCCTTACTGCACTTCTCTAGTAGACTACATTTAGAGACATACATTTCAACCATCTCAGTATTTGAACATCCAAGTTTCTCTTGGATGTGTCTATATTCATTGGTTGTATCTGTACCTCTACTGTGTTAAACCTGAATTTTGTATAGAATACAGGATTCCTAAAGTGAAAGGTGAATTATTAAATACTTGTATGTGACTTTCTTCTCATCAATTATTTTTCTAACCATGTTTATAGGTGATGAGGTTCAAATGTACCCACATTTCCTGATAGACAATGGTCTCCAATAGTGGAACATCCATAGCTTCCCAGTTTCTCTTTTCTATGTCAGTGGCCTAACTCTCGTTACTAGGTTTTTCTTTATTGTTTTGTTTTGTTTCTTGGTTTTTGTCTTTTGGTTTTTTCTTTGCCGAAGTTGAGACATATTTCTTTTTTTTCTGGAGACACTTTAAAATTAATGAGTAGACATCAACTTTGCCAACATCACTGCTTTTCACTGTGAAACCCAAGATATTGTTTATCATGGATTTTTCCTCACTACATTTCCTTTTTTTTCTCTTTGTGATCTTGGTTGTCATATTTATACTGTCACAATACTGTTTTTTTTTAATGCCATCACATTCAAAGTTAAAAATGTCTTTTAAAATATTAACTGATGTGCTGTATAAGTAGAAAGATTCTTCTGCTTGTCCACCTCTCCAGTGAGAAATATTCTACCAATCTAGAGCCTACAATGTCCAAGCCAAAATATCTCATTACAATAAAAGCATCTATACAGCAATGTATTCTTCTAAGTGATAGGTTGGTCTATACCAATAGCATGATGTTAGTGAGACTGTTAAAACATATTTCTGCTGTCTAATTCTGATGCAAAATGTTCTTTCAAAAAGATAATTATGCCTGAGCTGGATCTGACCTGAAAGCTTCCTTCCTCAGGACTACTAGAAATAGTGTAAAATTCTACACTATGGAAGCAACTAATAAACCTATACCATAAAGGTATAATAGTAGCACCTACACCTTAGTGAGAAACAACAGGTCATCTCTAACTGGACTTAAGATTTGTCCAACAAGGAAATCATACATTATACTGGAAACCTAGCTAACTCTGCATGACTAGTTGAATCATGGATCATGAAAGAAAACTAGAACTGCCTCTTCAGTAAATCAGCATCTACACCATTCTAAATATTTATCGTCAGACCACAGAGAAGTGTAGCTCCCAACACTCATCAAGAAAATTTCTCTTTGTCACAGATGAGACCCTTACAGAAAACCACACACATCAAAATGCAGAGTTGTGGATATCAGTCCTAACTGATACATCTACAACACAGCTCCTGCATGTGAGGCTCAGGGGTAACTAGGGACAAGAGGAGAAAAAGAGTGTATAAGCCAGAGGAATAGAAAGTTTATTATGTAATTGTATGTGTTAATAATATCACAGAAGCTACACAAATCAAGTTTCATCATGATGTTTCAACCCTAAACTAAGAACAACAGGAAATAACTCTTCTCAGAATAGGAGAAATATTCTACCCAGGGAAAGATCATACCAGTTAATTACACATTATCAAATGATTATTCCTGTATATATAACACTTGACAGAAAAAGAGACCATAAACTTAAGAGACAGCAAGAGAGCAAATATGCATTGGAAGGGTTTAAGTGAGGAACAGGAAAAGGAAAATGGTATAATTATATTAATATGAAAAATAAAAAATACTAATAAAAAGTTCTTTTGTCTAGGTATGGCAAGAAACATGTGTTTTCCAGGCTCTTACTTCACAAACTGTTCTGAACAATTAGTGGTTCTAATGTTAGTCCTGCTTGAGCAAGGTAGTGTCTATGCCTTGTAGTGTGACAAAATTTTCTAGGAAACTGAACTCAAACAGTGATATTTTACATTCTTTCTTCTTTCTACTCTATCTGAATGCTGATGGTTACAGCAGAAGGCATAGTTCTCAGGCCAGAAAATCATCTATGTTTATATTTGAGAAATTCTATAGTATTAGTGGGTGAGAAAATATGAAATCTAGGTAACAGAGACATGAGTTATAAAAAAAGAATGAATAAAGTTAATTATTTTTCTATTTTCAACCCCATTATTGAGTTTAATCTTATTTTGGTAGATAATTACTTAAAAATATAATTGAAAGTGAAACTGTGATATCAAATATGAAGTTCCATAGCCCACAATGGTTATTCTGTGTAGAAGTTCATGAGAAATACACTTTGTGTCCAATTTAATTATGCACATTTTTATCTCTGAATTTTTCAGTCAGTTTTTTATTGTATAAAGAAGAAAGGCACCTGCTTTTAAACATTTTCCAGATTGTTACAGTTTAAAGGTTCTACAAATCTTTCCATTATCCTTTTCTACTCCCATTTATTCTCTTATTTTGTAATAATTTATGGTCAGTTAATCATCCTTCCCTTAGGTTTCCTGTATGGTATCTAAGATTAAGCTTCTTTATACACCACCTGATTAGGCTTCTGTCAACCACGGGAACCTGAATCCAAATCTTTTCATGGATTAGAGAAGCTATACCAATCAAGTCTCATCAACATGACTGCACAAATATGAAAAAGGAAAATTTCAATAGATATGCTAAAGTGAAAGATGGAAGACTCATGGCATTTCAGTTCTAGACTAAGAACTAATGCTAGGAAGTAGATAGACATCTCTCTAACTGATCAATTTGACATCAATTAGAGAGATGTCAACCTAGAATCTCTTTTCCTGGGCACATCTTCCTTGTATTTACAACTTTTAGTAACATACTAATATTTGTGATACAGCACTCCCTTCAAAATAGTAATTTTCTTTCTGGAGTGTTTTCTAGATTCTATAGTCTGACTGTTGATAGCCTCTTAGTGCCTAATCCTTCACTGGTTCCCAACACATTAGTGGAAAATTGACAACCTCACAGGAACAAGATATTCTCTTCAAAGAATATTTGTAAATCAGGAGAGATGTCAAAGGGCTTAAGAGCAAATACTCTTCTTCTAGAGGACTGAAATTTGATTCTTAGGTCCAATGTAAGGTTGTCAACAAGTGATCCAACAGCATCTTTGGATTTCTTCCAGCATATACACTCACATATACAGATATATCCTTATACATACATATCTACATAATCAAAATATTAAAATAAATACCTTAAAATATCTGTTGAACAAACAATAAGAACTTCTGTCTCTCTAGAAATAACACTGAAAAATCCTATCCCCTAAAGCCAATGTAAACTGTGTGTGATTGTATAGATACATATTTATCAGACCAGAAACTCTGTGATCTTATATTAAGATTGTATTGTAGTCCCTGACTACAGTGAATTAGAATGTATGGTAGCTAAGTGGCTGTGCTAGCTGGGGGACCAAACTGCTTTACAAAGCAATTCCTGTAAAACACTGTCTTGGTTTTCTGATCTATGAAATGGGGCTAATAACAGCCTTTTATGATTGGTGCTATGGTTTGCAAGTCTTTGTGGAAATGCTCTGAAAAACACTGAGAAGAATATAAACAAGTTATTATCTTATTTTACATTTTCCAGTTAGTGGGTTGATTACGTGTTTGTCTGTTTCTTCTACATTTTACATGTGTAAATATGTAGACAAATAAAAAACAAATAAGGGAACATTGTCCTCAAACAGTGCCCAGACCAAATATCTTTAGTGTTCTTTATTATGCTCCTAAATATTTAATAGATTATTAGTAGATGCAAACATAGAAGACACTATTTCACATTTGCATGTTAATGAAAAAAACATGAATTATACATTATTTGCAATGTGGAGTAGTGGAAACAGTATTCATTTTTCATGGCCATAAAAACTTTGATTGTCTCCTCAAACACACATCAAATCCTCTTCTGTAAGGATGCCAGAAAGATGTACAAGCTTTTCACAAACCATTGCCAGAGAAATTAGACAGATTTTTTTTCTGTGCCGTTTTGAAACATGCTGGTGGGAAAGTTCATTTAAAACACAATAGTTTTAACAATGCCATTACTAATGTATATTTGGTCATCACTAAGAAAAATGGCGATTTAATATGAATGTTTCATTTTAATAAAGGGCAGAGGAAACAAGCTTGCTCTGAGTCAGCAGGAAGTGGTTATACACCAGAGAACAGCCTGATTGTGTTAGAGTCGTCCAGAACACTGAACAGTCCAGAGACTGAAAAAAAAAAAAAAAAAAAAAAAAGAAAAACTAACTGGCTTTATTCAAATGATTAGGCTCAGTGCAGCTCAATAGTGAGATTCACACATTCTCTTATTATTTCTTGACCTCGTGCCAAAAACTCCCACTTATAGTAATAATTAGAATTAGTGTTTCCAATGCATGCCCACATCTTCCTAATAAACAGGAAAACAGAGGGGGGGGAAGCAGTGTCACTTAAAAACTATACAATTAGTGAACAAGTTTTTTACTGCGTTTGATAACAGAGCTCACTTCCCCTAACTCTTTTGCCTGACACTCATGCAGTCTCACCTCCTGCTTCCAAATCACATGTGTCTTCTCTAGTCCCACAACACCTCTATGGAAGAGAGGCTGCTTTTCATCTTTCATTAAGTTCTGAGAAACTCCTTGTTGTTACCTGGTCTACTATTGACTACTGTCGTTCAGATTATTTTATGCTTTGGGTGCCGTGATCTAGGGAACTGTACATAACTCAAATATAAAATCACAAATGTTGGAGTTAGCACATCTTACAAAGTTCCTTGTGCCCACTCTAAGGAACATTCATAAGGCACAAGGGTGTGAACAGGTTGGAAGGGGCCCATGAAATCTCAGATGTGTAGGACATGCTTCTGACTCAGCTTTTCAACAGACATCTCGCTATATGTATTGCATATCCAGGAGGGAAAGAATGAAGAAGATTCATGGCCTGCCTAAGTGTTTAGTAGCATCATATTTCTGTCATTATTTTGACTCACAGGAGCCTAATGCATCCATCCAAAGAGTTTATCTTTAGTTATTGGGGCATATTGGCAAATCAAATAGCAATAACAAGTGTGAAAAATCTAATATTAGAAAAATAATGCATATATTTATATGTTTAATATATATTATATATCATGTACATATGATTATCTATTTAATCAAGTATGATGTGAATTTGCTCTTATAGAGGTCAGGGATTAGAATTCTCGAGTCTAGCCTGTACTCCATTTCTCTGCCCTGAGCAACCACTTCTATGCCTATATGAGAATCTGGTTGGACAACTTAAGTAATGTGGGAGAGAAAGATGCTTACTTCAGTATGGTTAAGTTTTACTGCTGGAAAGAGTTGAGTAGGGTTACATTTTAATGAGTCTTGAAGTCTAGGTCAGATTCTATGCAGTCAGTAGCAGCTCTATTTGAAGCCATGAAGTGGGTTATGAAACTCTCAATACCTAGAGCGTCATGAAACTCCTTGGATGGCTTAGAAACCTGTTCTCTAACTGGTGCTGTTGCCCTTGCTAGTAGATCACAATCTTTTTTTTATTTATGTAAAATCTCTTCATTATTTTATTTTATTGAGGTTATCATATAGTTATATGACTGTACCTTCCATTTCCTCCAATGTAGCCTCTTGAGTTTTTCAAGTTTATGAATATATATCCTAAAAACCCAACTATCACAAATGCAACCATTTTTACTCAGATGCCTTTCTATACAATTCCCTATCATGCTCATGTACTTTTGCAAATCCTTGGTGACGATTGTTCCTCTTGCCTCTAAGCCAACTTTACCCGTACACTGGGCATTTCTTGGCTTTTGAGTAAAATTCGTCACATTGAATCCTATACTAAGCTATTTTCATTTTCAATTGCTGTTTCTTGGTTCAAGTGAATTGTTTCCATCTACGTTAATGGTTCCTAACCTTCTTAATGATGCAATGCTTTAATACAGTTCCACATGTTGTGGTGACCTCCCCAATCATAAAATTATTTTTATTGCTACTTCATAACTGTAATTCTCTTAATGCTATGAATAATAATGTAAATATCTGTTCTTTTTTCTGATGGTCTTACATAATTCTATAAAAGGGTTGTTTGACCCCCAAGGGGATCATGATCTACAGGGTAAGAACTGCTGATTTATGCAAAATGTTTATTCCAAACTCTGCAAGATTGTTGGTAGCTCTCTTTAGCACTTAACAGTTTGCACTGAAAGGTGTTGAGGCCCCATGATACTTATCAATTGACTAAGTATTCCATTCAGCAAAAGCAGATAGGAAGAGATGGCAGAGGGACACAGATAAAGTTGAAAGGTTCAGAAGACTGAGTTCTTTGTAAATCATTCTCCATTGTGTTCTATGGCTCCTGGCTTCTCCAAATCCATCCTATCCAAGTGCTGTCTTCTCTCCATGATATCTTCTCTCCTAAGACGATGTTAATGATGGTGGTGATGATGGTGTTAATGGTTAACACTAGTAACTAGAGACATGTTTGAAATATATATGTCATTTAAATCCTTACATGTTACTTTGGAGTAGTCTGAGTAGAGTGAGAAAGTTTACTTATATTCGAAGATCAGTTAGTGTATTGAAGCCTAAATTAGTACCCATGCTCAAGTGATTATTGATGCAACAATAATGATCTCTCCTGTTCTACACTGGGCTTTATGCATTAATACCTTGGCAGAGAATAATTCATGCTTGATTTGCTTTCTTTTTAATCTAGTGTCTCCTAAACTGAATGCTGGTGTAGGGATTAAGGTATCAGTGAAATGTATTGGTTAAACCATTCTCATCTTTCCTCCATGAAGGTATAGATCAATCAAGTTCCATATAGATACATCATGTCTTGAATTCAGGCATTCTCTGCTGTAAAATTAGTAATGCAATCTTCAGTTTATGAACTTCACCTGAAGTTTGAGGTGTTTGAAATTTCATAACATCTCCATGTGATATGTACTATTTGCTTCCATTTTTTTTTTAAACCAAGGAAGATGTTGCACACCGATGCCTTAGTATCACTCCCTGCCACCCAGGCAGCGATTACACTACTGGGCAGTATGCTTGATCACTCTGCCACACTGTTGGGCCCACGGGACAAAGAAGGCTAGTTTCAATGCCCTGTATGTAAAACTGATTCTAGAATGGCAATTCATTTCCTGCTGGGATATCTGGTTTAAGATGACCCCTCCAATAAATCATCTCCCATTTTTGGCAATTCTAGTTAGGACTTTATTTTTGTGATAATTTTTTTAATATTAACATGGCTTCAAAAGCATACTCTTGAATAAATTAAACAACCCATTTTTACTTGTTACCAATGAGCCACCAACCAAACAATACATTAATCACTCGAATATAGCTGTCATTATCACTTTCTCCTCTCCCAATAAGAGAAGCCTGATAAAAACAGATGTGTCATAGAAAATCGTGCAAAGAATACACTGGCATTTTTTATTTATATTTTAAGCTTCTTGTTGCTGTTAAGATCGCGAATCACATAGTTTTATGCAGCCAAAAACTTTTCGAAAACTGCAATAGCTTAAAGACAGTGTGAACTTTAAAAATGAGTAAAAATAATCATATAAAGACCCCCAAAATCAAAAGTGTTTTAATGAGACTCTAAGATGAAAGTTTAAAATGGAAATTTTTTGATAAATTTTTGTCTAGAGAAGCCAACTGGGAATCCGTCCCATGGGTAGGTATCAAACCCTGACATTATTACTGATGCCATGTTGTGCTTGCAGAGAGGAGCCTAGCATAGCTGTCCTCTGAGAGGCTCTACCAGAAGCTTATTGAATCAGATACAGATACTTACACACACCATTGGACAGAAGTAGGAAATGCCTATGGAACAATTGGGAGTTAAGAACCTAAAGGGGATGGCAACCCCATAGAAAGACCAAGACCTCCTGGGAACTCTCAGAGACTAAGCTGCCAACCGAAGAGCATACATGGGCTAATCCGTGGCCCCTGGCATATATGTGTCAGAGGACAGCCTTTTCTGGCCTCAGTGGGAGAGGATATGCCTAATCTTGTAGAGGCTCAATGCCCCCAGGGAAGGGGAATGCAAAAGAGCTGAGAGGGTCTGTGGTACTGGGATTATGCTGTCAAAGACAAAAGGGAAGGAAGTAGGGTGAAATACTCTGGGAGAAGGACTGGGAGTGGGCAACATTTGGAATGTAAATAAGAACTTTTAAATATAAAAATAAAATGAGATTTTAAAAAAAGGGAAACCAACAAGTGAGGATTAGATAGAAATTTGAGAATAAAATATTTTAGTAGCTAGCAAATATCCAGATGATAAGGCAGAAATCAAGTTATATCTCCAATAAAAGACCTTTGGAGGAAAAAGAGACAAAGGTATACCTATGTATGTACTTTGAGTTTGACAGCACAACTTCCTCTCACAGTTTTCTCCTCCTGCAGGTTCAAGGAATTGTGAGCACCCCTTTGTAAATCATCACCTCACATCTATTTATTATCTTCTAGCTCAGTGCACAATACTATCTGTTACACATGGATACCAGCAATAATACACAGGGGCTCTGGCATAAGAGACTGGCAGCTTGATGCTCATCTGCCTTCTGAGCCTCATTCTGCCACAAGCAGTTCCTGCTTATATAGAAGCCCCTGAACAATATAGGTAATGCAACATAAGCCTTCGAATGCCTCATAGACACAGAGAGAATGTTTAACCACCATAAGACAGCCCAAGTTTGAGATTACCTTTATTTGGTTTTTCTTTTGAGAGGGAATACTTTCACAGGACTGTTCTAATTACAAGATACTTGAATATACAGAGTACAGTTTTGAGGAATAAAAGAAAATGAACTTCACATATGATCTGAATGCCAAAATAAAACAAACAAAAACAGATGAAGAATCTAAGAATCCACCAGAATGCTTTAAAAAAGTAGAGACATGTAATGCACAGCCCACATACCGACAAGGCTGATGGAGTCAGGCTACAGAAGAGCCCAGACATCTGCAATTTGTCTCAGCTCCTCTGATGATTCCAGTTGCAAGCACAAGTTGGGGAACAATTGGTGTCTGGAGACACCTCAGAGCTTCGTTGCTTTCATATGAGGGTATCCGTGAAGACTGACTCTGGACACTTCTGATCAGCTCCTAATATCCTCTCTCTCCTTGCTGCTGCTGACATGGAGATTATTGATAATAATTAATTAAATGTTGAATTGGACATGGCCTTTATAAGTATTTAGTGCTACAAGATAGAAAATAAAAATGAAACTTCAGAAATCAAAGACTTTGGGGGTCAGTTTTTGGTTCCAGTCTGGCTTTTAGGGAGAAGAAGTGTGCCTAATATCAAACAGATACTTCTGTGTCTTCTTTCTCACTCTGAAGCTAGCTGACAGAAGAAGAAAATATGTATTGCTGATTACTGGAACTGTAAGCATTAAGGCAATGTTTTTGAGACAAAAGTTAATCTACTTTGGATTTTATCTCATCTTCCACCATCTCTCTGAGGTGGGAATGAGTTACTGTATGAAAAAATGTATTCTATCATTTATGTCATTGTGCTCTGGTATTATTCTAAATTTTCATTATGCCCCAATTCAATGAAACTAAACAAGTCTATTTTTCCAAGTGCTAAACATCTATGATTCTACAAACAAATAAACAAAACAAAACAAATTAGTAAAAACAGAATAACATTTGTACAACCTGTATTTGTCTGCTTCTGCTTGTTTACCCGAATTAATATGTTTGCATGTGAGTGGTGTATGCATATGTATGTACGTGTTTGTGCATGTGTGTGTACATGCAAGAGCATGGTATGTGTATATGCTTGTCTGTGAGTGTGTGTACTCCTGTGTGTATGTACATTTGTGTATTAAGTGTGTGCACATATATATGTGTATACATGTATCTGCATGTCTGTGTGTCTATATATATGTGTGTGTACGTGTGTGTGTGGTGTGTTTGTGTGTGTGTCTGTTTTTCTGTGTGTGTCTTTATGCATGCAAATGTTCCTAAATGTATTATGTGTATGTGTGTGCAAATATGTGTATACCTGTGTATGTATGTATGTATGTATGTATGTATGTATGTATGTATCTGTGTGTGTATGTATGTGTGTATGTGTGGTGGGTATGTGTATGTTTCAGAGAGCAAGACAGTTAATTGACATTGCCTGGCTTGATATTCTTCCCACTAGCTTTCCTCACTAGAGATCCCACAGGTCATGGCTGAAGAATTCACAAGAAGATTCCTACTTTTCTAGAAGTGCTAGATCATCATGACCCCATAAACTCTGCCCAGTGCTAAAATCTAACTTGGTTTTAAGGCTGAAAGTCAAAGGCATGAGTCGGGTGACTGTGCTTCTCCCTAAAATAGCCCACAGAATACAATTCTCCTTGCTGTCCTGTCTAGACTGACTCACTTAGAAACAGAGCTGCCAGCTCTAGACAGACTTTGTGGTCAAATTTCTAATAGGGGATTTGGGGAGGAAACCACATTTCTTCATATATGACAGCATTCAAGGGCAGCAATAGGAAATGCTTCATTCTGTCAGAAATTGTCTGCCACTAGTGCTTCCTGCTCTACTGTATGAACCGTTAGCTCATTGTCTCTGTGTGCTCATTACAGTTGGGTTATAAATACATGCAGCTTCTCCAATTCAGAAACAAAAACAGAAATTGAAATTTGCAATTTAGGCCAATATTAAAATCTGGCCACAGCCAGTGATTTTTTTTTTTTTTTTTTTTTTTTTTTTTTTTTTTTTTTTTTGGTTTTCTAGTCCCTCCATTGAGCTTTCTGTACTGTACATTTACTGTGGGTCACACCTTCTGTGGGCAGGCTATGTAAGGACATGGAAGAAGGAAGCTTGTTTGCTCTCTTTCTGCCTGCGTGCTCTTGTTAGTGAGTATACCTTCACTGGCATTAGAGACTACTTCTTTGCCATTCTGGACTACACTAAAGAACAGGTGAGACATTCAAACTTATGAACTGAATGATTATTGAATTCTTACACCTTTCATTTGTAGAGAGCTATTGTTGTACCAGCTGGAACATAGTCTGCAAAACATTTCAATAAACCTTTCACATCTTTCACATAGACACACACACATACTCACACACAGATATATAGATAGATTATATATACATATATATATATACACATATATATAGATGTGTATAAATATACATATTTGAATATATTTATTTATATAATATTACATATAAATTCTTTCTATAAGCTCTGTTCCTCTATAGAACCCTGACTAATACACTTCTCTTACTTGGCCTTACTAACCACTACTGGTCCTTTTGTCCCATTGGCTGTTCCTCTTTTCCCAGAGCTCCATCCCTTTCGGGTTCAGACACTGTGGGTCATAGTTTTTATTCTTCCTCTCTACCGATATTTGTCTTTCTTTGTGTCACTTGGGTTTTATACATTGATTTTCCAGAAACACTACAGAGTCTTCTGGTGGCTCTATAAATACTTCTGTCTGTGCTTTCCCACCTGACTGGGAGCAGTCCTAATTTCCTCTAGTTCCTAGAAAGCAGTGTGAGTGAGACAAATGCTCTCACATGCCCACCTCCTTCAGATGGACAGTCTCAGGGAGGAATGAGTAGCGTGATGGAGACCGTCAGGTAGAGGTGTTGGCAGGTCTGTGATGAGCATTTGATTCTTCTGCCTCCATGGGCACCAGGCTAACAAGCTCTGTACGGACATAAATGCAGAAGGGAGGAGGAGGCGGTGGTGGTGGTGAAGACAGGGAGCTAAGAAGTAATTCTATTTTAGGTAAATTTATTTTGGCTAGAGCTATACCATGTGACTAAAGATATGTAACTTTTATAGGCTGAATGTCTGTTGCCTCAGAAGGGTTTATACATTTTGAGGGACTTGAAAGCAAGGATTCTACCAATAATAATAATAATAATAATAACAACAACAACAACAATAATAATAATAATAATAATAATAATAATAAATTTTTGTTTCCCCTCATATTTCTAAAGTGGCTTTGATGTCAGCTGGAAAGGACAGAATGAGGTAAGTAGTGGCACAATGGCCAATGAGATGATGCTGACTTTGCTTAGACTCACAGTGAGATGAGCCACAGTAAAGAAGGATGCTCAAGGAAATAGCATGGGGTGAATGTGCTGAGACCATTATTGCCCTTCTCATTCTCTTTCCCTTGCTGGGCTCCAATGGAAGAGGAAAGTATTAAAAAAGGGGAGCATGTGGATCCCCTTTAGAGCTGCATATGTTAATGTGGGTAGAAAAAGTACATGAAAGAAATGTTTTTTAGGTTAGGTAAGGGTTAAGAAAACATTTTTTTCTTCTTAAAGGGGGGAGAGAGAGAGAGAGAGAGAGAGAGAGAGAGAGAGAGAGAGAGAGAGAGAGAGAAGACAGATCAACAGGGAGACAGAGAGACACAGAGAAAGACAAAGAGAGACAGACACAGAGAGAGATTACATATGTCAATGCCTGTTTGCAGGAGGTCAAGCTTCTCTCTCTCTCTCTCTCTCTCTCTCTCTCTGTGTGTGTGTGTGTGTGTGTGTGTGTTTGTGTGTGTGTGTGTGTGTGTGTGTGTGTGTGTGCATATATATATATGGAGGCCAGAGGCCAACATCAAATATTCCTGTTTAGCTTTCTGACTGATTTGTGGAGACAAGGAATCTATGTGAGCCTAGATACTGCTGATTGGCTAGGTTGGCTAGCCAAGGATCTCTGAGCATCTGCCTGTTTCTCCCACTCATCTCCATCAGCACTAACATGCCACAAGGCTTCGCTTTTCACATCGATGTTGCACAAATTAATCCAGGTGCTCAGGGTTATTCACCAGGGGCTTTATAAACCAAGTCACTTCTCAAATCCTGAAGTCGGATTTTTAAAACACGCAAATACTTAAATTTTTTATGTCAAATTGACTGGGCTAAGAGATGTCCAGATGGCTGATAAAACATGATATTGAGATATCTCAGAGAATATTTTGTAATAAATTATCATTTAATTGGTAGACTATGGAAACAAGTTCTGCACTAATAATCATGGGTGAGTATGATCCAATCATATAAAGGCATGTTTAAAATAAAATTGGTGGGGAGAACAGAAAGTGAATTATTTTATGTTTTCCTGTCCTCTGATGATGTTCTCTCTCTCTCTCTTTTTTTTTTTTTTTTTTTTTTTTTTGCGCTATGATTGACTTATACCTCCTCTCTTTCTGGTTTT
The DNA here is from genome assembly GCF_963924665.1 of Micromys minutus. Lineage (NCBI taxonomy): Eukaryota > Metazoa > Chordata > Mammalia > Rodentia > Muridae > Micromys > Micromys minutus. The sequence continues at coordinate 51,062,759 of NC_137973.1, forward strand.
CATCCTCCAAAAATACATAGGTCAATTTTTTATAACAAATCTGATGTAGATATATTTTCTATTGACTATAGTTTCTAGAGAACCCAAAGATAAGACAAGTCTTAAGGATTTTCTATATGGTCTGTCTTAGGCAAGTTTTGCATTGCTGCAACTAAACATTTTGACCAAAAATCAAATTTGGGAGTAAGGACTTTTTCAGCTTACATGTCCACATTTCAGCTCATCACTGAAGGGAGTCAGGACAGAAACTCAAGCAGGAAAGACACCTGGAGGCAGGAGCTGATGCAGAGGCCATGGAGAGGTGCTGCTTACTGACTTACTTTACATGGCTTGTTCAGACCACTTTTTTAATTAAATTAATAAAATTATTCACTGTACATTCTGCTCATAGGATAGGAAGTCAACCCAATGTTTTATAGAAGCAGAGCTTTCATCACAGTGATGGTATCACCCACAATAACCTGAGACATTCTCTGCTCATCCTTAACTGAGAAAATGCTGTGCAGTTTTATCTCATGGACATATATCTTCAGCTGAGAATCCTTTATCCCTGATGATTATAGCTTGTGAAATTGACCCACAAAACCAACCAGCACAAGCAGTTACTGATTAGGCAAACTGGACAAATGTAAGACCTCTAAAGCGCTGACTGCAGTATCCATTAACAAAGGAGAAGGCTAGCAAGAGCAGCTGGTATATACAACGTCAGTAAAGAGAACACTACATATTTTTCATGTTTGTACATATTTAATTTTGAAAGTATTTAGTTATTTATTCCTGGCAAAGTATTTAAATCATTATATAATTTAATTACCAAAGTATTTGATTAGTGATCAACGGGGGATAGGCCAGACGATTGCTGTCCTGGGGCTGATAGTTATGGCTTCTATAAGAAATCAAGTTGAGCAAGCCACGTGAAGCAAGCCAGCGAGCAGCACCCTCTATATTTTCTGTATCAGCTCCTGTCTCCAGGTTTCTGATCTGTTTAAATTTCTGTCCTGACTTCCTTTAGTGATGAACTAAAATGTGGAACATAATTATGAAAGTATTTGTTATTCTATAGGTATTCCTCGGTCGACCCGAGATGGTACTTGAATGAATATTTTCTCTGTGACCAGCATTTTCTTTTCAGCACTTTCTATTCTTGTTCCCAGTGTCCACCTCTTCCTAAATACTTCCAATTATTTGGTCCTTACTTTTAGCCCATTACTGACCTAAGCTTATTCATCTTTACAACCACATGATATAATAGGAATTATTTGATCCCTTCAGTGGAGAAGACCAAAACATAGCATACACAGATGCAGCAATTCTGTAATGGTTATCACAATTTTCAGACCCGGTATTTCATTATTCACCGAGATAGAGAACCTGCACATCATCTTCATCCCAGCAGTCAGACGATTCCTTGCTTTGAAGCACATGGGTGTATTATCACTAAGAAGTTTTGTTCTGATCCATGCCTGTGAAAATCAGGCTGGAGAAGCTCTGTTAGGCTCCTTCCATCTGTAGCTTCCTCTGCTTCTCTACCTGAGGAAAAGATAGAGTACAATTCCTGTGTTCATAATGTTTCTTTCTTACTCATAGTTTGGTGTCAGTCTGAGCTCTACCATCCTAGTGGGAAAGGGATCAGTTTGTTATTTTTGACAGCTAGAAGTCTATTTGCAAAAGGTAAAACAAAAATAAAGCACTAACAATAACACAAATATGGCAGCTCCAAGAAAATATTTAGGGAAGACAGGGCTCCTTACCACCCAAGGAAAAATACTGGTTTCTCTCCCTGTCCCTGTCTCTCCACCTCAACCTTTCCTTTTCTCTCTTCCTTGTTCTCATCCTCACTACTCTCTCTCTCTCTCTCTCTCTCTCTCTCTCTCTCTCTCTATCTATCTATCTCCATCTGTCTTCCTGTGTCCCTCTCCCTCTCCCACCTTCCCTTCTCTCTTTCTTTCTCTCTCTCCCTCCCTCTCTCTTTCCCTTACTTCCTCCCTCCCCCGTCTCTCTCCCTCCCTCTCTTGATTTTTTGCATTATTTATAATGGCTAGCTGAAGAAAGATACCCCTTAGTTTCTTTGTAGTCTGATGTTCTATAATTAAATTTTGACTCCAGAATGTGAATTTCTTTTACTTTGCTGGACATTGCATTTTTTTTCAGTCAGTTTCCTGAGCTCAGGATTTCATGTTCAGTGGAAAGCATGGAAGGAGGAAATAAGAGATACCTGTGTCAGGTAAACTGCACCATGCCTCAGAGGCCTCCCATTTGGGTCTTCCTTTCTAGTGCTGAAACCAGATAAACTCTGAAAGCAGGATGGCAGGTGTCTTCTGATATTTCATTTGAATCAATTTTTAGTGAAGAAATTGCAAATAACACTCACGAAGTATATTCATTTTTTCTGGAAGTCCACAAACTGCTTCAACTAAAAACATTTGGGCTCTGAATCAGCTTTATTTCTTGTCATTTTGCTCTTTTGAAAATAAAAATTCTCATCATAAAATAGCATTTGTTCTTATTATTCTATACATTAGAAGTTGACTGGTAATTCACACAAATTAAATTAGAGAGCCCACATTTAATTTACTGATGGCAAACTGGAGGATTCAGCAGTTTGGCTCTGATAACCTTTAAAATGTATTAATTTCACTAGTGATTTACATACAGCTTTATTTCCCACTGTGCTGGCCTCATTTGCCAAAGGAGAACTGCCCTGTGGTTTTTCAATTTGCTAACCAATCAACACAATATAGGCCTCTTTTTCCTCTCTTTACATTTTATCATAAATTTGAGACTTCGATATTGAAGAAATTGTACCAAGAAATCTCACATGGCTTTTCTATTTCTGTGAACATTGAAAAAAAATATGCAGAAAAAAGTTATTCCTTGGAACTAGGGTACTACTTCAAAATGATTGCATTCAAACAATTTCTTTTCTAGTCATGATACTTGGACATTATCAAAATATTCTCCCAGATCTACCCAAAGCTCCTAGTGTCTATCTATCAATCTCTCTATGGAATACACCAATGACAAAGATTGGAGTGCACATAAACTGCCCACTATACCCTGAAGGAGCCAATGCAGGCTCCAGGCAAATTGCTGAGTTTGATTCTACTTCTTTCTTTTCAAAATGTCACTGTGCCCCAGAGACAGCTGGGGGACCCCAAGGTTTAGAAAACCCCAGGCTTTACTGATCAGGTATTAATCCAGTTTCTGAGTTGAAGATATGGCTCAGTGAATAGGTTGCTTACCATAAGCATAAAACTTGAATTTGAGGGCCCAGAACCCAAGGTTAAAAACTGAATGTAATATCTACTATCTGTAATTCTATTGATCCTCTCATAAGATGGAAGACAGAGACAGGGGACTGGAACCTCCGAGGCCATATAGCAAGGCTTAAGTATTAGTGCTACGTAAGAGAGTTTATGGAAAGCAACCTGATGTTGTTCTCTGACCACACAAAGTCCATATGCACACACACATATATGCACACATAAAGACACCTACACAAAGAGATGCACACACACACATACATACACACACATAATACAAATACAATGAACTTATTTTGTAACATACTTACTATTTTTGATGCTATAATTGCATTTCTCCCTTCCCTTTACACCCTCAAATCTTACTATATACTCTTCTTATTCTCCTTCAAATCTATGGCTTCCCTCTTCACTAACTGTTGTTACTAGCATCTATGAATCTATGTCTTAGTTACTTTTTCATTACTGCGAACAGACACTGTTAATAATGCAATTTCTATAAGAAAAGATTTTATTTGGGAGTTTGCTAACAGGTTTAGAGGGTTAGTAGAGTTCCACTATGGCAGGAAGAATGACAGCAGGTAGGTAGGTACAGCACTAGATCTAAGCAGTGATTAACAGTAAGCAGTTAAGAACTTACATCTACAACCCCAGAGAGTCTGAATCTCTGCCTTTAAATACACGGTCTGACTAAGCCACACCTCCTAATCCTTCCAAAACAGTTCCAAATGAGGAGTGAAGACTCTGATATGCGAGACTATGAGAGCCATTCTCATTCAAACTACATATATATGCACATTACTAAGTATAAACTGTTCAGTTCAACATGATGCCCAAACCTGAGCTGAACAAAGGCACATTAAACAATACTAATAGGCACATTAAAGTGAACAGTAAAAAGCCCATGTGATCTCATCCCTACATAAAACATTACAGGCAACTGAGGAAAGCTGAAATTCATAGAAGTTGTTTTATCCAAGGGAGAGCACCTCAATTGCTTTGTCCAGTGCCAAACACTTGTTTTAAAAAAGATTAGAAACAGATTTCTAGTTATCTTAATCTATGCTAATCCAACAGACAATAGAAATACATACTTTCACTAAGGTGAGGGAAAAGCAAACCTTGCTTCAAACTATATAGCATTTTCAGGGCACTCTTGGATGAAGGCACTGAAATTAAACTGTAATTTGGAAGTGCAAAAAAAATGTATTTTTCTACAAGTGAATTCAATGAAGTGCTCATTTCTCCTTATGAGAGGATGGTGACAAGATATAGTTTGTAGCAAAATGCCTACTGCTGGTGCTCGGTGCTCCCTGTTGGGAATACAGTGTAGAATATTTAGCTGAACCAATGCTCTTGAGACAAAAAGACAAGAATTTTGGGATAAAGGAAAAGGCAGATGATATCTTAAAGTGAACAAAGATAAAAGCTGAAACACAAGTAGAAAGGGGTCTAGCCATTTGAGTAGAAATGCCTTCTTTCTAATAATCCTTAGAATTATGGCAAGAGGGAACTCCACAGAGTAACTCCTAAGAGCTGCACTGGGGAGCAGAAGGGAGAAAGACAGGCAATGACAGCAGAAGCAGCTTCTTGGAGACGCCACTGTCTACACCGATGAAATAATCCTCGTGAAGAGCCATTAGTTTAAATCAATGTAATTTTTATTATTTGGCATTTTGTTCTATCCACATGTTGTCATGTTTGAATATTGGTAATTGTAACCAACATGTAAGGTAAAAAAAATATGATGTGCTACAAAGTGTATTTGTAACAAAGTAAGATATAAAAGATATAAATGTTATTAGTATACAGTGTGGCTGTAATCTTTTTCATGTGTATGTTTATTACCAAATCAGGTTACTTTTGAAAGTTTGTGCTTTCTTTGCATACTGTCTTATATATACCTCCCCACTCCCAAGGATTCCTCACTGTGCTGTTTCATTAAAAAAAAAAAAGCATTGTTTACTTATTTATCAACACTGTTATGGAGGCCAAACTATACATTACTTCTGTGTATGTGTATGCATGTGATGGAGGATCAGATTAGATCCCTTGCAGCTGGAGTTTCAGAGGGTTGGGATACATGTGTGCTGGGAACCAGACACTTGTCTAATAAAAAAGCAAGCAGTCGTAACAATCCAAAATATCTCTGTAGCTTTCTTTTTTAAAATTAATTTATATCATCCTGAGTGAGATAACCCAGTCACAAAAGAACAGACATAATATGCAGTCACTGATAGTGGGATGCTAACCCCAGAGGCTTGCACTCCCCCAGAAACAACTCACAGACTGTATGAAGTCCAAGAAATAAAGAAAACAAAAAATATACATATATTCACAAAACAAGAAGACTTTGACTATTTCCATGTTGCGTTTTGTTTTGCATGTACTTTACGCTTATTGCAACTAGTAGGTTTTCAATGCATACTGTCAAGCCCTTGAAAAAAATCAAGTACTGACTAAAAAACATATTCACATGGTTTTATGTAAAATTTATTTTAATGTCTGAAAAAACAGTACTGACAAAAATGTATAATTTTAAGCAAAAAATGTTTAAAATCTTTACATTTATCTTTGTTTTGCAAAATAAAGTCGTTTAAAAAATAAAAAAAATTTATGAAATATTATTACAGCTAACAAATTTTTTACATAATAATATATAATGAATACCATTTTTTTCATTTTCTTTTTTTTTCTTTTTTTTTTCCCTAAGGACTGAGGCTTCCACATTTTGGTCTTCCTTCTTCTTGAGCTTCTTAAGGTCTGAGAGTTGTTTCTTTGGTATTTAGAGCTTTCTGGGGCTACTCTCCAATTATCAGTGACTGCACACCATGTGTGTTCTTTTGTGACTGTGTTATGTCACTCAGGATGATATTTTCTAGTTCCACCCATTTGCCTAAGATTTTGTAAAGTCATTGTTTATAATATTAGCTAAATTGTGTAAATGCACCACACTTTCTGTATCCATTAATCTACTAAAGGGCATCTGGGTAGTTTCCCGGTTCTGGCTATTTTAAATAAGGCTTCTATGAACATGGGTCCTTATTATATGCTAGAATATCTTTGGGGTATAGGTTAGCCCAGAAGTGGAATAATTAGTAGTACTATGTCCAATTTTCTGAGGGTCTGCAAGACTGATTTTCAGAGTGGTTGTACCAGCTTACATCCCTACCAACAATGGAGGAATGTTCCTCTTTCTCCACATTCTTGCCAGCATCTGCTGTCATCTGAGTTTTTTTTTTTTTATTTTTAAAAAATAAAGTTTATTAGATCATAATGTTGTCTGAATTCATCACCTTTTTCAAAAGTCACTTCCAATGTAGTCTACAATTCGTTAATCAAAGCCAGCAACCTATGGATAGCTTCGCTGCTTGTAGTCGGCCTTTCACTAGCCAGACAAACTTCCTGAAATAGTTGTAATGACCGATTCATCCTCTCAAATTCTCTTGCTTTTCTGTGTCCCTTCTGAATAACTTCCTTGGGAAGATGGGCAAGCCTTGCTGCGTTAAAGCCGTAACTCTTAGGACATGCTCCCTTAATGAATTTATAGAGGAAAGTAATAGTCTCCTGGCTGGGTCATCTGAGTTTTTGATCTTAGTCATTCTGATTGGTGTGAGGTAGAATCTCAAGAATGATTTGATTTGCATTTTCCTGATGCCTAGGAATGTTGAAAATTTCTCTAGGTGTATTTCTGCTATTCAGTATTCCTCAGTTGAGAATTCTTTCTTTAGCTCTGTACCCCATTTTTAATAGGATTGTTTGATTCTCTGGAGTCTAACTTCTTGAGTTCTTTGTATATATTGGATATTAGACCTCTATCAGATGTGGGATTGGTAATGATACTTTCCCAGTCTGTTGGCTGACATTTTGTTTTCTTGACAGTGCCTTTAGCCTTACAGAAACTTTGCAATTTTATGAAGTTCCATTTATTGATTCCTGATCTTAGATCATAAGCCATTGGTGTTCTATTCAGGAAAATTTCCCCTGTGCCTATGTGTTCTAAGGTTTTCCCCACTTTCTCTTCTAATAATTTCAGTGTACCTGGTTTTATATGGAGATCTTTGATCTACTTGAACTTGAGCTTTGTCCAAGGAGATAAGAAAGGATGAATTTGCATTCTTCTGTATATTGACTGCCAGTTGAACCAACACCATTTGTTGAAGAGGCTGTTCTTTTTCCATTGAATATTTTTAGCTGCTTTGTCAAAGATCAAGTGATCATAGATGTGAGGGTTCAATTCTGAGTCTTCAATTCTTTTCCATGGACCTACCTTCCTGTCTTTGAACAAGTATCATGTGGTGATTCCCACAGAAGTTTTCTTGTTGCTGAGAATATTTTTTGCTATTCTAGGTTCTTTATTATTTGAGATGAATTTGCAAAATGGTCTTTCCAATTCTATGAAGTGTTGAGTTGGATTTTTGATGGGGATTTCTTTGAATCTGTAGATTGCTTTGGTAAGATGGCCATTTTTACAACCGTGATCCTTCCAATCCATGAGCATGAGAGATCTTTCTATCTTCTGAAATCTTCTTCAATATTCTTCTTCAGAGATTTGAAGTTCTTCTCATATAGATTTTTCACTTGCTTAGTTAGGGTCACATCAAGATATTTCATATTGTTTGTGACTATTGTGAAGGGTATCTTTTCCTTAATTTTTTCCTCAGTATGTTTATTTTTTGAGTAGAGGAAGGCTAATAATTTGAGTTAATTTTATTTATTTATTTATTTTGTCTTCAAAACAAGATTTATTTTTTTAACATGAAAATACATGGAAAATACATTGGTCCCTTATCTGTTACAAATAAGACTCAAATTATTAATCATAACAAGAAGTGTTTCTTGAGATATTTCCATCTACACAAAAGACTAACAGCTTATTATTTTTTTTAAAGATTTTAAACATTTTTTGCTTAAAATTATACATTTTTGTCAGTACTGTTTTTTCAGACATTAAAATAAATTTTACATAAAACCATGTGAATATGTTTTTTAGTCAGTACTTGATTTTTTTTCAAGGGCTTGACAGTATGCATTGAAAACGTACTAGTTGCAATAAGCGTAAAGTACATGCAAAACAAAACGCAATATGGAAATAGTCAAAGTCTTCTTGTTTTGTGAATATATGTATAGTTTTTGTTTTCTTTATTTCTTGGACTTCATACAGTCTGAGAGTTGTTTCTGGGGGAGTGCAAGCCTCTGGGGTTAGCATCCCACTATCAGTGACTGCATATTATGTCTGTTCTTTTGTGACTGGGTTATCTCACTCAGGATGATCTTCTCTAGATGCAGCCATTTTCTTAAGAATTTGGTTAAGTCATTGTTTCTGGTGGCTGAGTAGTATTCCATTGTGTATATGTACCACAATTTTTGTATCCATTCGTCTTCTGAAGGACATCTGGGTTCCTTCCAGCTTTTGGCTATTATAAATAGAGCCGCTATGAACATTGTGGTGCATATATCTTTGTTGTGTATTAAAGTGTCTCTGGGGTATATGCCCAGAAGTGGAATAGCTGGGTCTTCAGGTAGTACTATATCCAATTTTCTGAGGTATCGCCAGACAGATTTCCAGAGTGGTTGTATTAGCTTGCAACCCCACCAACAGTGAAGAAGTGTTCCTATTTCTCTGCAGCCTCGCCAGCATCTGCTGTCATCTGAGTTTTGGATCTTGGCCAATCTGACTGGTGTGAGGTGGAATCTTAGGGTTGTTTTGATTTGCATTTCCCTGATGGCTTAGGATGTTGAGCACTTCCTCAGATGTTTCTCGGCCATTCGGTGTTCCTCAACTGAAAATGATTTGTTTAGCTCTGTACCCCATTTTTTAATAGGGTTATTTGATTCTCTGGTGTCTAGCTTTTTGAGTTCCTTGTACACCTTGGATATTAGGCCTCTATCTGATGTGGTGTTGGTAAAGATCTTTTCCCATTCTGTTGGTTGCCGTTTTGTTTTCTTGACAATGTCCTTAGCCTTACAGAAACTTTGCAATCTCATTAAGTCCCATTTGTTAATCTTTAACCTTAGAGCTTGAGCCATTGGTGTTTTGTTCAGGAAATTTTCTCCTGTGCCTATGTGTTCTAAGGTTTTCCCTACTTTCTCATCTAATAGTTCCAGTGTATCTGGTTTAATGTGGAGATCTTTAATCCACTTACACTTGAGCTTTGTACAAGGAGATAAGAACGGGTCTATTTTCATTCTTTTGCATGTTGAGTGCCAGTTGGACCAGCACCATTTGTTGAATAGGCTGTCTTTTTTCCATTGAATGTTTACTGCTCCTTTGTCAAAAATCAGGTGACCATATACATGAGGGCTCATTTCTGGATCTTCTATTCTATTCCATTGATCCACTTGCCTATTTCTGTACCAGTACCATGCAGATTTCAGCACAATTGCCTTGTAATATAGCTTGAGGTCAGGGATAGTGATTCTCTAGCAACTTTGCTGAAGTTGTTTATCAGCTGTAAATGTTCTCTGCTGGAATTTTTGGGGTCACTTAAGTATACTATAATATCATCAGCAAATAGTGATATTTTGACTTTTTCCTTTCTGATTTGTACCCCTTTGACTTTTTTTTTTTTTTTTTTTTTTTTGTTTTCTAATTGCTCTGGTCATGAGTTCTAGTATTATATTGAATAGGTAGGGGTGAGTGAGCAGCCTTTTCTAGTCCCTGATGTTAGTGGGATTGCTTTGAGTTTCTCACTATTCAATGTGATGCTGGCTACTGGTTTGCTGTATATTGCTTCTACTGTGTTCAAGAATGGGCCTCAGATTCCTGCTATTTCCAATTTTTAACATGAGGGGGTGTTGAATTTTGTTGAATGCTTTCTCAGTATCTGAGAAAATGGAACTCTTTAGATGGTTTATCTGAACCTGATTTAACTTTGGTATAAATAATACTGCTATGAACATGGCATAGCATGTGGCTCTCTTATATGTTGAAATTTCTTTTGAGTATATGCCCAGAAGTAGAATAGCTGAGTATTCAGCTATTCTAAGTTTCTGAGAAACTGCCAGACTGATTTCCAGAGTGGTCGTACAAGCTTACAATCCCACCAGCAATGGAGAAATGTTCTGCTTTCTCCACATCCTTGCCAGCATTTGCCATCAACTCAGTTTTTGATCATTGCCATTCTTACTGTTGTGAGGTAGAATTTCAGGATTGTTATGATTTGCATTTCTCTGATGACTAGGAATGTTGAGCATTTCTTTAGGTATGTCTTGGCCATTTGGTATTCTATTTACACAGCAGAGTACTACTCAGCTATTAGAAACAATGACTTTATGAAATTCCTAGGCAAATGGATGAAACTAGAAAATATTATTCTGAGTCAAATAACCCAATCACAAAAGAACACACATGTTATGTACTCACTGATAAACAGGTAGTTTCCTGCAAAAGCTCTGAATACCCAAGAAACAAGTCACAGATCTTATGAAACTGAAAAAGAAGAAAGGTTAGAATATGGATATCTCAGTCCTTAGAATGGAGAACAAAACACTCATTGGAGTAATACAAGGTCAAATAGACAAGGAGGGATTGAAGAAATGTTCATTCAGAGTTTGTTTCACCCAGGGATCTACCCCATATGCAGCCACCAAACCCAAGCGCTATTGCTGATGCCAAAAAAGTGCTTATTAGCAGGAGCATGGATGCCTCCTCAGAGGCTCTGCCAGAGTCATACAGATATAGTGGAGGATGCTTGCAGCTAACTGTCAGGCCGAATTCCAGAACCCCCAATGAAAGAGCCAGAGAAAGGACTGAAGGAGCTGAAAGGATTTGCAATCCCATGGGAAGAATAATATTATCAACCAATTTAACCCTCCAGAACTCCCGGACCTAAAACATCAACCAGTGAAAACAAATGGAAAAATCTGCAACTCGAGTTGCATTTTTAGCAGAGGATAGTATTGTCTGGTATCAATAGAAGAGAGCTTTGGTCCAGTGAAGGTGTGGTTTCCCAGTGTAGAGAAATGCCAAGCCACTGGTATAAAGAAGATGGTTAGTAGAGGGTGCCCCATCATGAAAGAAAGTGGATGGGAAATGGGCGGAGATAACATCTGAAATATTAATACAGAAAATATCTAATTAAACAAAATCAAAAAAGAAAAAGCTATGATTCTTCCTTTTGAAAATCAAGTTTCAATTAATAGCTGTTTCCTTACTTCTTTACCTGCTTTTTTGTACATAAGTTTCCATTACAACTGAACAGAGAAAAAGAGTTACTAAAATATTGACTTCTCACTATTCTGTACTTCATAAAAATCAAAGACTGTGATCTCACTTTGCTGGTACTCTTACTGATCCCTCAATTTTAGAACTTTGCCTGTTGCAGTATAGGTAGACAAAAGTATATTTAGAGCTTGGTAGTGTGAGTGGCTAGTACAGGCTATGCCCAGGGTTTTGATCATTATCAGGCATAAATTGCCTATAGTGGTACACAGTTTAGACCTATGCCATGGGTACACAGCATTAGGTAGAAATTTGGGAGTACTATTAAAGACTGGGATAATGAATAAAAGGAGTCAGAAAGGTCAAAGATGCCACAAGAAAACATACAGAATCAATTAATTCTTCCTAACAGGGGCCCACAGAGACTGAACTACACAACCCTTTGTGCATCTTGATCTTTATGGGGAACCACTAACATCAGAAGTAGGGGCTGTCTGTGACTATTACTTTTCTTGATCTCTTTCTCCTAAGTGGGCTGCCTTGCCAAGCCACAATAGGACAAGATTCACCCAGTTCTACTGCAACAGGATATATCAAGGTAAGATGATATCTATGGGAGCTCTCTCCTTTTCAGAGGAGAAGGGTGAATGGAGGGGAGGGGAGGACAGTACTGGGAAGAGAGGAAGGAAGAGAAGATGAGATGGCAATGTAAAATAAGTACAAGAAGAAGGGAAGGAGGAGAAGGAGGATGAGGAGGAAAAAGAGGAGGAAGAGGAGGAGGATGAGAGGAGGAAGAAGAAGAAGGATGAAGAAGAAGAAGAAGAAGAAGAAGAAGAAGAAGAAGAAGAAGAAGAAGAAGAAGAAGAAGAAGAAGAAGAAGAAGAAGAAGAAGAAGAAGAAGAAGAAGAAGAAGAGCAATAACAACAAGCCTGTAGAGCAGAGAAATGGCTTAGGGGGTTAATCATGCTGGCTGATAAGTTCAATACCAAGGTTGATCTCCAGAACTTATATCATGAAACTGGTCATTGAAGCTGTCCTCTGACCTCCATATGTGTACCAGATTACATTCACACACACACACACACACACACACACAATTAAAAATGCAATAAAATTATTAAAACAACCACTGTGTTGGACTTGGCTCACAAATTGTCTGTCAATCATTCTTTTCTTGTGCTTGTTCATCTTTCTTTTCCTTTCCTTCCATAATGTGTTTTCTCACCTATGCCATGAGTTTCTGTTCCCCACTTCCTTTTAAATCTGATATTATCTCTTAATTACCAAGACTCTGCTTTGCCAGTACGTTTTTTATGAGACATGTCTTGATCTCTTTAAGAACCATTTACCTTGGGCTGCCCCAATCTCCGTAGCTCAAGCCCTAAGGTTCACTTGTATAAACATCTATCTCTAATTTTAAACTAGTAGACTCTGGTAGCAAAATTGACTTAGGTGTTTTCCTTATATAGCACATGCTTGACACATCCTAATTCTGTTGGTGAATGCTTGTACAAGTGTATTTGTTTAGATATATATACTTCAAATTGCCAGGAATCATTCATTATTATCTGAAATAAAAGCATGCAGAAGAAACAGTTTCTATTCCTTTAAATAGAAATCATACTTATTTCATTTATGTTTTCTACATTCAAAAATTAACAAATGGTTGATTCATAATGTAAGCAATTATATCATGAATCAGCTAACATTTCAGTCCACCCCATTATGGTAGAAATCGTAGCCTCTCATTGGGGAAAAAATTGCAACTGGAATAAAAAAGAATTTCAAGTCCAAGGGATAGCAATTAGCAAAATCAGTGTCTGGGGCACTGCCTGCATGTAATTGGACTCGTGGACTACTGCCTGTAACAGCTCTAATAACCATAGCTAGCACTTGCCTCGTTCAAGCTGCTTTGTACAAAATAATCCATTAGAGCAGGCTTATAGTTCCAAAGCAACATGCCACACCCCTAAGTCAACTGAGAGCCCTTCTCCATGCTGAATTTTATTGCTCTTGATGGCCTGTGCCTGGAAATACCCTACATTCTACATCTGTGGCCCTCTAGCTAAGAAATAAATGGCTAAACAGGACTTTCTTCCTAGTCAGGTCCTGCATCTCCCAACCCATGAATCTGGAAGGTAAGGTCAAGCGTCCTGTGAGTTTTTCTTAAGTCTGGATGAAAAAGCAGAATGCTGCTTTGTCTAGACCTTCATTATGAAAGGGAAGAGCATAATGAATTGTCTTCTGAGTACTAGTAATTTAGCTATGCCAAAATCGGGAAGGGTCATTCAGGTCTGAGTTAAGCTAATATTCACATCTGAAGTCCACAAAGATGGGCTTTACTCTTCTTTCCCACCACCACTTGCAATCAACTGACTCTTAGTGTTTTTTGTTTGTTTATTCTTGTTTGTGTTGTTATTTGAGAAAAGGTTTTATATAACCCAGTACTATTGTTGCTGAGGATTACCTTAACTCCTGATCCTCCTGTTTTTATAAAATTTATTTAATTTTATTTTTCATTTAAGCAACTTTATTTTAAAAAACAGAGATGTATGTACACATTTTAAAGGAATTTTTGCATAAAACTATATGAATATATTTTTGTCAGTACTTGACTTTTTTTAAAGGGTTGATAGAATGCATTGAAAATTTACTAGATCATCCTGAGAGAGGTAACCCAGTCACACAAGAAAACTCATGGTTTTACTCACTTATAAGCAGATACTAGCCCCACCCCCTGCAAAAAAAAAAAAAAAAAAAAAAACTCAGAACTTATGAAGCTTAAAAAGAAGGAAGACCAGAATGTGTATGCCTTCATCTTTCTTAGAAGGGAGAACAAATCAGGGGAGGAAATACAAGGCCAAATAGAGGAGCAGCGATTGAAGAAAAGATCTACAGAGACTGTCTCACCCGGAGAGCCAATACATATGCAGCCACCAAACCAAGCACTATTGATAATGCCAAGAAGTGTTTACTGGAAGGAACCAGACATGGATGTCTCCTCAGAGGCTCTCCCAGAGTCATACAGATATAGATGAGGATGCATGTAGCTAAACATCAGACTGAACATGGGGACTCCAATGAAAAAGCTAAAGAAAGGACTCAAATAACTGAAAGATTTGCACCCTCATGGGAAGAACAACATCATCATCAGCCAAGGTACTGAGGTGGAGAGGGTGATTTGGAGAGGGAGTACCTTCATGGAAACAACTTGAGGGGGAGAAGGATAGGGAGTTGGAGGAAAGGTATAACATTTGAAATGTAAATACAGAGAACATCCAAAAAATTTTTAAAAATTTCTAGTTACAATGATCATAAAGTACTTATAAATCAAAATGTAACATGGAAATAGTCAAAGTTTTCTTGGTGTGTAAAGATTAAACATAAATATTTTTAAGTATCAAGGAGTGCCACAAAACTGCACTTTTACCTCTTGAATTACTAATGATTTAAGGTCTAGGTGTACCATACTCTAAGATGGTAAAATACATTTATTATTTTTTTATAAGAAGGACTGAGGCATTTACATTTTGCCTTCCTTCTTTTTGAGCTTCATAAGGTCTATGCATTGTTTCTTAGGTATTCAGGGATATCTGGGGCTAGTATCCTATTATCAGTGACTATATATTATGTCTGTTCTTTTGTGACTAGGTTACCTCTTTTAGGATGATATTCTCTAGATCTATCTATTTGCCTAGGCATTTCATAAGGTCATTGTTTATAATAGTTGAATAGTATTGCACTGTGTAAACATTCAATAGAAAAAGAACAGCCTCTTCAACATATGGTGTTGGTTCAACTGGCACTCAGCATGCAGAAGAATGAAAATAGACCCTTTCTTATCTCCTTGTACAAAGCTCAAGTTCAAGTAGATAAAAGATCTCCACATAAAACCAGGTACACTGATACTATTAGAAGAAAAATTTGGGAAAACCTTAGAACACATAGGCACAGGGGAAATATTCCTGAACAGAGCAACAATGGCTCAAGATCTAAGATCATGAATCAATAAATGGGACTTTATAAAATTGCAAAGTTTCTGTAAGGCTAAAGGCACTGTCAAGAAAACAAAATGTCAGCCAACAGACTGGGAAAGGATAATTACCAATCCCACATCTGATAGAGGTCTAATATTCAATATATACAAAAAAACTCAAGAAGTTTGACTCCAGAGAATCAAACAATCCTATTAAAAATGGGGTACAGAGCTAAAGAAAGAATTCTCAACTGAGGAATATCGAATGACTGAGAAGCACCTAAGGAAATGCTCAACATCCCTAGCCATCAGAGAAATGCAAATCATAACAACCCTGAGATTCCACCTCACACCAGTCAGAATAGCTAAGATCAAAAACTCAGATGATAGCAGATGCTGATGAGCATTCAGAAAAAGAGAAACACTCCTCCACTCTTGGGGTTGTAAGCTGGCACAACCACTCTGGAAATCAGTTTGGCGGTTCCTCAGAAAATTGCACCTAGTACTGCCTAAAGACCAGGTTATTTCACTTGTGGGATCCAACATACAATAAAGACACATTCTCCACCATGTTCATAACAGCCTTATTTATAATAGCCAGAAGGTGGAAAGAACCAGATGCTCTTCAGTAGATAAATGGATACAGAAATTGTGGTACATTTACCCAGTGGATCCTCCTGTTTCTATTATCCAAGGGCTAGGATTGCAAATGTGCATGACTACAACCTGCCGGAAAAGCAGATGTAATGCAATCAAAGAGTTAAGAAATAACTAAAGTGCTTCATTTCATCTCTGTACATAAGTAAAATGAAGGAAACTATTTTATAAGGCTATTTGTTGTGTGGTTCAAGGGTTTTTTTGTGTGTCTCTGGTTGTCCTGGAATGAACTATGTAGATCTGACTGGCCTTAGACTTGGAGATCTCCTTGCTTCCACCTCCTTTGTGCTGAGGTTCAAGTTGCGCACCTTAACTTATGCTTCCCTTGGTATTTACTCTCTGAAAGTCAGACTCTGAATTCAGAGAATCCTGTTCAAAGTCTGTTGTGAAAATTGCTGGTGGCACCTTTGTGGAAGGCTCTCCTAGGATGTGGAGACTAGCTGGAGGAAGTAGGTAAATCCCTCCACTGTAAAGCAGCATAAATTCTCTCTGCCTTGAGTTGCTTCTGGTCAGGTATTTAACTAGCTCAGGGGAAAAGTAAGCAGCATAGAAACCAATTAAGAACTGATTTAATTTGATCAACTCAAACTAAGCTCTGTGATTATGATGGTCTTGGAGAGAAGCCTGTTGTGGACAGCTCAATTCAGATACCTAGTGGACAGAATGCAACCTGTACCCTGTCACTATTCAAATAAACCGACTTCTATTTTAAAACAAGAAACATTCTATTTAGAATCAATGTTAGACATATTCTTATGGTATGTCTTAAGACAAGAGATTAGGATTAGAAAGTGTCCAGCCAAATTTTGAATTTACGTTTTGTAAAATGTAGGTGATGATTGGTGTTAAAGTGTCCTGAAAGATTTGCAGAGGGAACACTCACATTAAGAAATTACTCATTGGATCCCTGAGCTTTTAAATTGAAGTAGATTTCCCATGCTTTTATTTGTTATATTTGGCAACCTGAGATTCTGCTACTAAGTTTACAGTTCCTCTATTGAATGGGTAGAACAACAGAACTTTCATGAATTTACCCATGGTGAATACTTAGTAAATGTTAATTAATTTTATAATTCTAATTGTCCAAACTAAAGGTCAGCAATGTTTTACTTCTCACAAGCAAAATAATAAATATACTTTATGAACCCCATGAACTTTGTGAAAATATTTCCCCTCAGCTTGAGGAAAGTTGCCTTAGCAGGTAAACTCAGAGTCATGTTTTTATCCCAGTGAAAACCCACTTACAAAATGACACAGCAGGTTGGACTTTATAAGGGGATGTCTACTTTCCCATGTTTTATACCCTAAACTGAACTCAGTACAAGCCGTCACTTCTGCTAGCATCTATTCCCTTTATTAAAATGTTAATTATTACTGCCATCCTTATTCATTATGACACTTCCTACTTAAACTGTTCAATAGGTCAGTATATTCATTATTTAATAATCCTACTAGTTAGTATTCATAGATTATGTCTCATTTGGAAGTCCTTCCAATAAATATGTGAAAATGTGTTTTATGGATTCTAATAATACATGTATGTATGTTCATATGTATTTGTATAGTCGTGTTTTCAGTCTTCTAAGCAATATCATAAAATAAATCAGCATAATTTTTTTCTGATGTCCCTTGATTTTATTCTTTTATAGAGAGGATCTGCTACCTCCACCATGGATCTTCTCACTGTTGTAAATATCCACTGTGCTTTGTATATTTATAATATCTGGGTCTTTTTATTATAGGTCCTACATCTATCTTTCTGTGTCAATAGGATGCATGTTTATAGAATTAATAGACATTAAGAAAAATAACATTTCAGATGAAAGAAATAAAGGGTAATAGTCCCTAATCCCTAGAAATTTCCTATACATGCTTATATTATAACTGTGCATATGTGAATAAATCTATGTGTGTATTTGTATGTTTCTATAATTCTGTACCTTTCTCTTTATCCACTTTGAAGTCTTGACACTTCTATTTTTTTTTTTATCCAGTGTTTGGGAAATAAGATTCCAATGTACCCAGCATCCAATTTGACATCATGTTTCTTAATACTGGTCTGATTGCTGTTGTTATTGAGTGGTTGTGGCTCAGCACACTAATGGCTTTGGGACAAAGCAGGCTTGAGACCAAAAATGATTTAGGTTCTTTAAAGAAAAAAATTTGCAACAGTTGAGAAATTAGAAGCTCTTCCTTATTATTGTATTGCTCCCCTTTCATCTTTAGCTTTCTGATGTTTGCTTTTCATTTCCTTCTTGATGCCCCCAGACATCTTAATGAGATGTGGCTAGGTCTAGCCCTGCCTGATAATTAACTCCTTCCTTTCTGTCACATGGTGGGCATGCTCACCATATACCTAGCTTCTGTGAGTTTAAGTGTGAGACTTCAGAATGTATTAGTAGCAGAGTTTCTAGTGTAGCTGCTTCTAAATCAGCAGTGAAGAATTCCACTTAAGAAGTCGGCTTTAGATAGATCCTAAGATGGGAAAATGGAATGAACAGGGTGATAGAATCTCAAATACAAAGGCAATTTCTGACTGGTTTGGAAGAAGTACAGTGTGACTTAAAGAGAAGATGAAGCTGAGCGGTAAGATTGCCACAACAATCACTATCAAAAGTCAAGACCCACAGTTACTGACTGTGAAGTGAAAAGGCTTGGAAACGTTAACCTGTCAGACTCCTCATCAGAAAGTAAATTTTACAAAGTAGCATGTCAAACTGCCAGTATAGAATTCCTAGTTCCCCACAGGAATACAGGTTAAAAAATGAACCAGTTCTTACCAAATATGCATGAATGGCCTGCATCTTTATGTCTCTCAGAAACCACCATCACATGGCATTCTGAAATGGCTGAATTGAGCAGGTCAATATGGCCACAGTGGGGATGACAGAGGTACTGAGGACTGTGTCTCCATTTCACTTTGAGTTCTGTCAGCCAGACTCCTTTTGCTTCTTCCAATGGCTGCATGCCCACAGAAAACATACTGCTGTTTCTCACAAACATATCTTAATGAAAAGAAATCTTCAGAGCATGTGTCCATGACTTCTGGTTTGCAATATTAAGGTCTTAGAACATGAACATAGTGAGATCCTCTGTGTCTATTCGTAAGAATATGTAGAAGGAAATGCAGCAGGTTCTCCTGATCCTTCCTTTGCTATAAAGTACTCTGTGACTTATATATAGCATTGTGACCTCAGGGACTATTATCATTATTATTAATTTTGGGGTAGGATTTCCCTCTTTTTTTTCTGGACTCATTTCCATGGACTGAAATAATATCTTTTTATTGAATACATCTCACACTTGACTGATGTAATGGGCTCTTTCCACTGATGTTGCAACCCTAGAAATAAGTCCAGATAGTGTCTGTGCGGTAAAACATGATTGTCCGGTGATTATATAGGTCCATCCATCTTATGTTCTAGCAACAGATGATAATATTGTTTGCTGTGAGACCATTTCCACCATTTCAGCATGCCACTCCTAAGAACAGAATAGTAGCCATTTCCAAGACTTCCTATAGATTCTGTGAGTTCTCCATATCCCTGAGAAATGTTCTCTTCTTCTTAAGTTGGCCAGATATAACCTATTGTATTTAAAGTAAGGAGTAAAAATAAGAAATTAACAAAAAATGCTCACTGAACTTGCAGGAAGATTGTGTGTGTGCATGCACATATTTATGTGCATGTGTTTAGTCAATATAATGAATATATGAAAATATATGTGTGTATGTCTGTGTGTGTCTGTGTGTCAATTTGGAACAGTAAGAAACTAGCAGAAATAATGGCAAAAATACAGTGTGGTATTATAGATTGCAATTTTCCTTTCTTCTTGCTATGATATAACTTCAAGACCAAGGCAAATTACAGAAGAAAGAGTTTGTTATAGTTTCCAGGTGTTATTGTTCAAGACCATAATGACTGGGAGCATGGCAGGAGGCAGGACAGCATGGGGCTGAATCAGGAGTTGAGAGCTTACATCTTGATACTCTAGCAGAAGACAGGAGCACAGGGAGGGAAGAGAAAGAGAGAGAGTCTGCGGAGCCCATTCTCAAACAAAACACCACGTGTAGTATATGTAGTACATATGTCAACAAATGGAATGAAGATCATGAGATTTAAACCGAAACAACAGCCCTGCATGGACTTCCTACAATATGAAAATTGTCATAGAAACTTTCTTTAGCTGTCAGGAAGAGAATGGCAGCTCACTGTGGACCAAACTATCACTTTTCTAGCTACCCAGATGTTTCAAATGTGACCCAAGAGTGGGCAACATTGAAGGACTGGCATATCTTAGCGTGGCCAGTCGGGACCTCTTCCCACTAATTGGCCACTCTGTGAACCCATTCTACACAGCTCATGCCAAATATTGGTCAGTAAGCACTACTCTCCTATACATGGTGAAAACGAGCAGAAACTGGGAAAAAAAAAACAAAACAAAACAAAAAAAAAAAGGATAGATAGCTTCTACATAAAATATCTATAGCTCTTATCCTGGGGAAGATACCCTACTACTGTCCTGCAGAGTGCTTGAATTTGGCCTTTTCCTCTCTTCTGACTTTGGCAATCCTTTGATCATCTACCAATCTTTCAACAGGATTATACTGTATATAGTGTAAGACACCATGTTAATAGTGAATGTTGATCATCTACATTGTGCTTTCTCAAAGTGTTTCAGGATGCATTTGACTGATGTGAATCATTAGGCAAAGGAGAGTTTACTCATTTAGTGGTAACTTCAAAGGATGCAGGAGTCCACCACCTGCTTCTAAGGGTCATGAAGGGTCGTGCATTCAGTGGTTGTTATCCATTCATTCATGCATTACTGTGATAGCCTTGTGATTAGATGTCTTTCTTTATGTGTTAGTGCTGGGCTCCACTGTACCATCGGCCTTTCATAACCCTTGTCATTCATAGACCATGCTGTGACTTCAGAAAACCGAGGAAGTTCAAAAGAAATTGAAACACTTTTATTACAGACATTTTTCTATTTTAAAATATTTTATTCAATGGAAGTAAAAGAAATTGCTTAAATTACTATTTAGAACTCTAGATTTCTCACCTTGCCACTAACTGCTGCGAAACCCTGAGTGATTCAAGAGTTCTGGAATATGGAATAAAATGCTAAAAATGTATTAAAGTTCTCTAATATGGCATTGGATTAAAGCTCAAAGACTTGAAAAAAAGCTCACATATCTTAGATTTACAGTAAAAACGGATGATAGCCATGAAAATTTACATATAGAAATTGAATAGTACCTTGTTTAAAGTGAAAAAAAAATCTTAAGAAATCACCTTGATATAACTTTTAGAGGCATAAAATAAAGACACTCTTCCTCAAGAAATTAATTAGAAAATATTGGCTCTTCGCATTGAGCTCCATTTTTAAAACTCTCTATAATTATTTCAAAGAAGCTAGTAACAGCTCCTCTGCCTGCAATAAGTACATCTTAATTGCATCCTCATGTCTGTACTTGATCTGAGCTATCTTAACAATAATGATAAACCCTCAATATAGAACATTTGGATGCATAAGTTTATAAACTGAGTATAATAATTTAGAAATGCTGAGTTGAAATGTACATAAGTCACCATTACATTTCTCCTCAACTGAATATTTGAGACACTCTTCCTCTTTTCATTTACTAGTTTATAGATACTCAAGCTCCAGGGGAGACCTTAACTGTGACCTCTATAATAAATGGTGTAAGGTATGACCAAGAGAGTTTTACTGAGCCTGAACAAAGGAGCAACTGCGTGTGAGCTTAGGTACTTAGCTTCTGTGTTCATGATCTAATGGGGGAGCACTCAGTCTATAAAGGAGTTCCTGTGTTCTATATAAAGGCAGCTTCTCATGGAAACAAACAGATTTCACGGAAAAACTATTTTCTTGGATGCTGCCATAATTATGATCAGTATGCACATTGGACACTGATTATCCTCTGAACCATTTCTTTTCATTTGAAAGTTATTAAATGGTTTTCCTCCATATCCACAAATAGTAGATGCTAGAAAGGAGACACACTTTGTTCTGCTTTGGAGAAATTTAACTTTCATGAACTCAGGTGCTCGAGAACCTCACCCTACACCAAGATTCTGGTAAGCATTGGCTGTACCTCCTTCTTCTTCTCTTCCATCTGTCCTGCCTTCTACTTCTTTCCATTTCCTTCTTTTTTCTCCTGTGTTATGTTATGATTTGATGCGAATCTAAATGCCATATAGTTAATAAGTGATATATGCTTGTAAATAATTTTTCCTGGTTACTGCTGGTTGTGGTGTAATACAGCCCACTTGTTTCAGAAACACACTGAATTTTGTTTATCTCTTATGTATTTTAAAAACATCTAGAAATGTAACACCCAATAGCTTGTACCATATAGATCACCAGTGGGTGACTGTCTAATGAATAAACTTGGAGAAAGATTGACAGACTGATGAGACAGAAACAAAATTGAATTACAGAACTTCTGGTTTCCAAAGGTTGGGATTTTCTAAACCCTGGGGTTCCCCCAGCTGTCTCTGTGAGCTACCCAACATGGGCATCAGTAAACAAAATTAGGTCCTTTGCATGGAGAGTGCTCTCTTAATCACTCAGCCATTTCTCCAGCCAAATAGAAACAATTATTTTGTTTTTAAAGAATAGACAAAAATAAAAGAACAAGAAGGAATATTGACAGGAAGGGAGGAAAGAAGTGAGAGGAAAGGGAGACAGAAGAAAATGCTTCTGTACCTAATTCACATTTCCCTAATAAATAATTAAAAATAATTACAATATACACCAAAAGACTGCAGGTAACCTATACCTTTGTGAACGGAATGGTGATGATTTAAATGAAATGAGGCTGTATTACTTGCACTCACTGGGCTTTGTTTTTCACTTCCATATTGACTTGTGCTTTAGTTTGCTGGTTCCCTCTTTCTCTGTCACCCTTCACTCAGAGCCACACCTTCTGATAGAAGAGGGCTGACTTAATGTGAACATTGCATTAAAATTCCAGCTAACAGGAATCAAATCAGAAAAGTGGGAATGCACTCTTTACAAGTAGAGGAATCTGGAGTTATAAATATCATTTCTGTTCTAGTTCTGTTTGCCAGCACCTAATTTAAATAGCCATAACCAATTTAAACAGCCTCTGAGAAATGTGTTCCACTAAACTTCTATTAATTTACAGGCAAAGAGAACAGATAACGGAGAACAGCAGGCAATGACTCACATGCAGATGAATGACTTTCAAATGGGCTCATAGAATTTCATTTTAAATATCATATATATACTTCAAAATATTTCCTTCAGAAAGAAAGCTCAGGGATGGGATTAAAGGAATTCCATTTGATTCAGGCAGTGATGAGAGAGGTGTTGAAGGTGAAAAGATAGCATGGAGAGGTGGGGGGACTCCATGCCTATGAGGTCACTGTTTCCTAGAGCTTCAGGCTCATCAAGTTCATTGAAGTGATATGGAAGCTCTAAACACATATTACACCTTGGCTGCACAGGACTTTTCAATGAAAATACACATGGAAAGAAAGTGATTAGAGGAACTCTAAGAAGATGTGTATCATATTTAACATGAACGTAGAGAAGAATCTAAGTCTCTGGTGTTTGTGTGTGTGTGTGTGTGTGTGTGTGTGTGTGTGTGCGCGCGCGTGTGTGTGTGTGTGTGTGTGTACATGATTGTGGGGCTGTGCATACTAATGTTTACATACATATGTGGAGGCCAGAGGTCAGTCTGATCTAGAACTCACAGTCTTTCTGTCTGCTAAATAGGGTACCAAAGCTGTGTGCCCACATCTTTGTTATTGGAAACAGTCTCTTTTTGAGCCTAGAGTTACCCCTAAAGCTTGAAAGGCTGGCCAGCAACCTTCAGGAATTTGATGTCTCCACACGCCTAGAATTGCTGAGTCTGGCTTTGTGTATGTACTGGGGATTAAATCACAATCTTCAGACTTGCATGTGAAGTACTTTACCAACTGAGCCATCTTTTCAGCCCCTTGATGTTTCATTACATATGGGTGGATTTCCATTTGACTCAGAATGTTTGCCTTTTCATTAGCCTGCCTTTTTACTCATATTCCAAAGGAATTGTTTACTTGACCAGTGAGACAGAATAAAGGGATTATTGTATACTTTCAGCTCAGCCTCTTTCACCTCTTGTTTCTATGACATGACTTTGTATGGAAAGTGGATTCTAGTCTGCACTTTTCCTAGTGCTTCCTTGTCCCTGTAGATGCAGAAAGCCTGTCACCCTGCTGGGACAACTGTGAAGACCTGGAAGACCAGCTTTTATCTGAAGTTTGCTATGGGATAAATATTTTGGGCTTGAATTTAAACTCCATTCTTCAGTTTCTGCTTAACCTACCACTAACTCTACCTGCCTATCTACCTTTGACCTTTGCTGGTTACAAAGAAATTGATGATTAGCTCATTAACAATGCAACCAAAAAGAAAACAACAACAATAGAATACTCTGTAGACTTACTCACTGATGCTATTTAAAGAATGAAATTACATGTGGGTCATCTTGCTTTTACTTTTATTATGGCTATAATTTATAGAGAGTACTTATAGTTCCTGGTACTTAGCAAGACACATTATGAACCATATCTTACACATCCCCAGAGCAAATATGAAGGATTTGTAGATAAAAGACCAAGGCTCATTCAAAGTTATACTCGTTTGGTTATTGTGTATTTATTGGATACTTTCTATGTTCCAGTTCTAAGAGAAACAAGAAGTCAGAATCTATTCATTTGTAAAGAGGAGTTTAATTTATATACACAAACACAGATACACATACACACATACATTTATAAATAAAGATATATCAGTCATTCATGTGAAGAAAAATGCATTCCAATTTTGAATAGTGGCACAACAAATGATACAATATGACCCCATATAAAACGATTCTCAAGAATCACTGAGGATTAATTGAAGGGAGATTGCATGTCTACTTTGACTGATTAGGGGTTTGATGGCAGCATGCCGCAATCAGGTTCAAAGAGAGGTGACAGTATGCACCAGAGCCCTGTGGTATAAGGAAGCATGGAGAAGGAAAATCATATTTTTAAATGGTCAATGATATTTTTAAATGGCTGGAGTGATGAGAGAAAAATGGATTCTATAAATAATAATAAATCATGGACTTAGGCCATTTAGCTTTATTTTAAGAGATAACTTAGGTGGCTATGAAATATTTAATGAGCTGTGGTCCAGCAATACTGGAGGGGAAAGGCAAACTTTAGAATATGTATGGGATAGAAGGGAGGACGCTTATGAGGCATGGATCAAATTCTAGTGTCAAAGATGATGCCTAGATAGATAGATAGATAGATAGATAGATAGATAGATAGATGAGCTGGTCAAGAGTCTAGCACATCTAGCTACAAATATGAGTGGTTTCTCTTTGAAGAAAACAATAGATGTGTTAGGTTCTAATAACCTGCTTGGTCATGATTGTTAGGGACATTGCCTATGACTGCAGCTTCTGACCAATGCCTATCTTTTAATATATCAAACAGGATACCCTCTTCATGCTACCTCAATATATGTCATTGGAACAGAAACCATGATAAAATTTTCCCAAGAACACGTTAAACTCCTGGTCCGAACACAGTGTCTGCTGCATACTTCCCTAGAGTGATTTGAAAAGGTCTGTATATGGATTTAGAGGGTAGAACTACTAAACTTAACTGTGATATTGAAGGTTTGGTGGGGTTTGTCACATGGAGCAAATTTCTAGGACCTATTTGCAGCTTTAACCATTAAAAACCAAAGAAAGGTACACTTAGCCAATGGCTGATTTTTTTTCTCTTGTTGAAAATCCTTCAGACAGATACAGCTTCCGCACAGTACCTACTGTGCTCTGCAGCTGCATGATGCATTCTCTGTTTACAGATTCACAAATCCCACGTCTTCATAGAGTAGCTAAGAAGGTGTCTTTACTTTTACATGAAACAGAATAGTTAAGTAAAAGTTCCTCAATCCAAGTAAACTTGAAGAATCTAAGAAAAATCATGTCTTGATTCCACTCATTTTCCTCCAGTGTAAGTAGGCAGACTATGAAAAGATGAAATGGAGTCAGGGGACATGGGGAACCGCAATGTTTTTATTTAGAGTAAGGTTCAAATGTTTTAAAGGAGTCTGATGATATAAGACTCACCTGTACCTTTGCTCTGTGTCAGTGGGTTGATAGAACTCCTCTTTTTCTGAACATGCATTACTTACCTTATAATTGCAAATGTTTAAAAGTCATCAAGGCCCCATCCCAGTACTTCACTGATATACTGTGCAGGGTCC
The DNA here is from genome assembly GCF_963924665.1 of Micromys minutus. Classification (NCBI taxonomy): domain Eukaryota; kingdom Metazoa; phylum Chordata; class Mammalia; order Rodentia; family Muridae; genus Micromys; species Micromys minutus. The sequence goes on from NC_137973.1 coordinate 51,089,118, forward strand.
CAAGAAGCCTTCGTGGTTTTGATTACTTTCTTTCTCTAATGTTTTATCTGACTCTGTTGTTTAAAAAGCAGTCATTCCTGGAAATGATTTTAGTGTTAGAGAAATGGTGGCCTACATTCAGGGACTCAGTACTGTCACCTGTACTGGTGGCTTAACTTTCCTACCAAGTTAATCACTACTTAATCTAATTGATCAGAACTGGGGTATAGTGAGGAATGACATATAATAAGAATCATCAGGTATTATATTTCACAATCATGCTGTATGTGCACTGATAGGTAAGGGTATGTATGCTGGCAGGTAGCCACTAAAGGACTCACTACCATGGGTGCATCTGTCATCTGCTCTGGCTGCATAGCTTCTAGGATCTGCTCTTATATACAGGACCCCTAAGTCATTCTTCCTCCCACCATCAGCCAGAACTTGTTACCCAATTTCAAACTTGTTACAAGAGCCTGGAAAAAGTCAGGGAGTCCACAGGATATTCGACAAGCCTTACTGCTATCTGTTACACTAAATTTGACTGCCCTCTACTATATAAATATTGACCAGATGGCAAACTCTGACTGAAATTCTTCTAACAAGACTTTGAAAGTGATTTCAGAAGAGAAATGTTAGGAGCATTAACAATGGGAAAAAAGATTCTCTCTGGGCTGGAAAGGGGGGCACAGTGAGCATAGGTATTGCACAGTTGATGCAAAAGAGTTAAAGAAAGGGAAGGAATTAAAGGGAAGGAAAAGCTTGAAATACCCAAGATACAATTCACAGACCATATGAAACTCAAGAAGGAAGACCATAATGTGGATGCTTTAGTCCTTCTTAGAAGGGGGGATAAAATATCCACAGGAAGTAGAGGTAGAGGGTTTAAGGGACTTGGGAAGAAGAGAGCATAGGAAGGGGAAAAGGAGTGGGCAGGATCAGGTTTGAGAGGAGACAGGGATAATATACTGAGGGTCAGGAATTTGAACAGAGCATTGTATGTAGCAAAGGGAAATGGGGAACTGGAGGTAGCCAAAAGCAAATCCCAGATGCCAGAAAAGGAAGAGGATCCCAGGACCCAATAGGGATGAAATTAGCTGACATGCCTAACAAAGGGTCAGGGGACTCTGTAGAGACCATATCCAGAGGTTAGGTAAGGTCCCTGGTTGGAGGATGGGGCCACTCACCTATGGTAAAGTTTTAACTCAGTATTGCTCTTGTCTAAAGGAAATACAGGAACAAAGAGGGAAGCGGAGACTAAAGGAAAGGCCCTCCAAAGACTTCCACACATAGGGATTCACTTCACATGCAGCCACTGAACCCAGTCACCATTGCTGATGCCAAGAAGTGTTTGCTGGCAGGTGCCTTATATGGGTGTCTCCTGAGAGGCTCCACCAAAGCTTTACTGATACAGATTAGGATGCTTGCACCTAACCATATGCCTGAGCACAGGAACTCCAATGGAGGACTTAGAGAAAGAACTGAAGGAGCTAAAGGGGTTTGCAAGCCCATAGGAAGATCAACCTATCAGACACTCCCAGGGACTAACTCACCAACCAAAGAGTACACATGGAGAGACCCATGGCTCCAGCCACATATGTAGCAGGGAATTTGCATTATGTGGCATCAGTAGGAGGAAGCCTTTGGTACTGAGAAGGATGGATTCCCCAGCATAGGGGAATGCCAGGGCAGTGAGGTGGGAGTGAGTGGGTACTTGGGGGAGCATTCTTATAGGAGCAGGGGGAAGCGGAATGGGAAAGAGGGGAACCAGGAAAGAAAATAACATTTGAAATGTAAATACATAAAGTATCCAAGACAAAGAAAATAAAAATAAAGGGATGGAAACGAATAACAAGCTCAGAATCTAAACTTCTGAATGCAAGCTAAATATGCTAATCAACCAAAAGGACCTTGAAAGAGTAAATGAAAGCTAAGTACAGCATCTTTAAAGCTATGTTGTCCTCATGAGCAGTTTTGCCTTCAAATGTTTACTCACTGGCTCATTTTAGATGTAGGAATGATATCAACTTCAAGGAACTCAGGGAAATTACAACTGTAAAATCCAAATAAGATCAAGGAGGTGTAGCCATCTGGAAATTAATGGATAGGATTTGAGGATAAAGAAGGTACATATGAAAACAGATGGAATATAATTTGGTGACATAATGAGTGTGTATGGCATTTCAAGAGCAGGCATGAACTCTACGAATTTTACACCTGCGTTATTTCATACTTGTGAGTTTAGAGAGGAAAAGAGTATTATGGATACATCCATACACTAAAATCAATAAAAAATGGGAGAAAGTATTTTAGTTTTCTTAAATATGATAATATGTCCATATATGAATGGAAAAGCCTATTTTTTATTTTATTGCCACTACATTAATAGTGGAAGTGGTAGTGATTTAATGGAATTGCAAAGTGCTTAACAAATATTATGCAGTTTTATATTCCTTGACAGCTTTGTATCAGAAGACAGTCCTCATGTTTGCAAGGCAGGCATGATATCAACTGAGCCATCTTCCCAGCCCAGGGAGGAGTTCAGATTCCATGTTCATGTTTTCACTTCTTTCAGACATTTGCCTTGTATTCTAAGTTTTCATTTAATAAATTAAGCTCGATAGAGCAATGTTTCAATCCTATTCTGTTTATTGTTATAACACACACTGTCATCTAGAGTATTTCACTATCTAATAAAACCACTGATTGCATTCTTCTAGATATTATTGTGAAATTGTGTACTGACTTACAGAGTTATTTAAAAGAGTTCTCTTTGCTCCCCAAACACCAGCTGTTGATTTTTTCTCTCTTATTTCTTGAACTTCAAAATTGATAATAACCTTGAAAACTATTATCACATCTACAATGGGAAGGATTTGATGAGGACGGCAGAAGCATCATCCTCTCTATACTTCACATTGCCTGCGGGAACAGCAAGATGCTTGGAAGTACAGAAGAGGAAGAGTGGTTTTACAAGTAGGTTACAATTTTTATTGACCTCTAGCCCGAGTCCAATATCTTTGTTCTAAAGAGTGGAACTAGCAGTTATAAAAAGAAAACCTCTTCATGTTAGGAATCCCAGCTGCCTTGTTTTTTTCCAACTAAGTTATGTGTAAAACATAAAGAGAATTCTTAGATCTGTTGGGATATGGGGTTGCTAGGGTGACTGTTAAAGAAAGTGAGCCTGGCACTATCAGAGATCAATAAGAACAGGGAGGCACTAGAGGCTAAAGTTAGAAATACTAAATCTTTGGACAAGACCTTTCCTTCTAAAGCTTAGAGATCTAATTGGTTTTCTTGGTTTTATCTTTCAGCATCTGTCCTAACACATGGACACCCTTTTTTTTTTTCTTTCAGATCCTACATTTGTTACACCTTTCTTTGTACTTTTTCAAGCCATGAGGTAAGTTCAGAACCAAGAAAGCAATGCTGCTGTGGGCTGTCATAATCCACACCTCCTAATACATCATTCTCGGACCTGCATTCTCTTCTTTGCTTATTTCCTTTTTATTACCCCTCCAAAAAAAGATGGCTGCCCTAATGAGTCAAAATAAAGCCTCTTACACTATATAAGGATGTGGGCCATCCTTACCCACATAAACAATAGTGGGTCAAGCTTAAAAAAATAAAGCAAACTGTATAACACGAAGTGTTAGGATTACATATTCAATATCCACTCTGACTGGTGATGTATGTAAAATCCCCTGGTTATTTATCACACATGTAGGCAGGAGGGTTGAGGATGATAATTCTGGGTTTAAGAGTCACAGTTCACCAATAGCCGAGGCAGGTAGATACACTATAATGCAGACTGTATACCAGGAATAAGAAAACATAAATGAATGTTAATGAAAACCTCCACATGTAAATAGGACTGAAATGTTAACATTAGGGCCAGAAAAATGGCTTAGTAGGTAAAAGATCTTTACCCAGGGGAAAAAAAAATTATGTTCCACCCTCTTCCAGTACCTTCACAAGCTTATCTCCTAATAAGTTTCACTCTGTAGACTGTCAGTCCTCAGCTCCTGCTTCTTCTGCATGCCAGCTACACTAAACCCTCAGCTGAACATACCTTCAAAGAATCAGTTGCCTGATTTGTGATAGCCTGAAGTTGGAAACAGCCCAAATGTCCTATGAGAGAATGAATACAGAAAATGTGATTCATTTTCACAATGAAGTACTACTTAAGCCATTAAAAACGTGGACATTCTGAGTGTTGCAGGCAAATAGATGGAACTAGAAAATATCATTCTGAGTGAAGTGACTCAAACTCAAAAAGACATCCACAGCCTGTACTCACTAATATGTGTATATTAGCCAAAGCCAATAGTACAAAATGCCCAAGATACTGTTCAAGAAACACAAAAGGTCAAACTGAAGGACCAAAATGAGGATGTCTTAGTCCCACTTGATACAGAGAAGAAAGCAGTCATAAGGGGAGAGGGAGGGAGGGATATAGGAGGTAAACGGAATGGGAGAGGAGAACATTATCTGGTATTGGGTGGGGAAAAATAACTAAAGCCTTGAAGGCCAGCAGAAAGAATGGAAACAGGCAACCTCAGGAGATAGAAGTTGGGAGGACCCTCCAGAATGTACTAGGAGAATCTCCCAGTTGTCTAATTAGGAGGTAAGAGACCCTCAGGACTCAAAGATGGGGAGGCTCAAGATGTAGTGCCCTACAGTCGGGAGAGGAAACTTGTAGAGCCCACTTCCAGCAAAAAGACAAGACATCAAGGGAAGGATGGGGTTACTATCCCACAGTCAAAACTCTGACCCATAATTGTTCCTCTCTGAAAAAAACTTTGGGGATGGGAATGGAGAAGAGCCTGAGGAAAAGAAGGTGCAGGAAAAGGGCCAAAGTGGGGATCCAACTCAAGGGGAGGCTCCAAGTACTGGCACCATTACAGAGGCTATGAAGTGCTCACCAAAAGGGACCTCTCATTACTGCCCTCCAAAAGACCCAAGAAGCAGCTGAAAGAGTCAGATCCAGATATTTGCACCCAATCAAACAGCAGAAGCTGCTGACCCCTGTGATTGAATTAGGGAAAAGCTGGAGGAAGCTGAGAAGTAGGACAACCCTCTAAGAGGACCAGTAGTCTCAATTAACCTGAATCCCTGAGGTCTCTCAGACACTAGATCACAGGCAGCATAGACCAGCTGTTAAGAGTCCCCCAACACATATACTGAGGAGGTCATTCCAGTCTGAGTTCAGTCAGAGAAGATGCACTTAACCCTCAAGAGACTAAAATCACTAAGGAGTTTAGAGGTCTGGCAGGGTAGGTGGGGTGAAAATGGGGGAGGGTGAGGAGGTGGAGATATGGTGTGTGGAACAGTAGGAGGGTGCACTGGGAGGAGAATAAAATCTTGAGTGCAAAATAAAAATAAAAATAAAAATAAAAAAATGAAAAAAAATAGTTGCTAAGTCTGAGAGTCCCAATTTAGTCTCAAAACTCATACAGTAGAAAGAAAGAACACAATCTAGAAGTTGTCTTCTGACCTCTGCACCCAGGCTGTAGCCTTCACCTGTAACCCACCCTCATCCCCTAAATATATAGTGTTAACATCAATTTAAAACATTTGCAACTGATAAAATCTTTGATTTATCTCTTTCTTTGGCTGATTTTTTTTCTCCGTTGTTTAAACTGCCATATGGCCACTGATTATCAATGGATAATGCTTGTGGACAAGAGTATGGGTGATAGAGATGCAGCCGATAAAAGAAGCTTATACCTTAGAAAGGGTAAGTCAGAACCTAAGCAAAATCGATACTAAATTATGAATTATCACAAAAGAGAAATTTGCAGGAAGATGGTCAACATGAGAAATAGGCTTTCTACAGGATATGCCTGGAGAATCCTAAAACAGTGATACCTTCACAAATAGATCTGAAGGAACCTGCAGGAGCATTTCAGCTGAAAGTTTAGTGCATGTGACACATATGAGAAGTGGCAACTGAGAGGAGAGTCAATAAATATCTTAAAGTAAAGTAAGTGTTGAAGCCTTTCGAGCAGGTGGGAAGCTGTTATATTCTCCAGAAAGGAAATAATAGAAAGATACTACATAGGTCAGTGTTCAATTACTGTAGCAAGGTATCTGAGAATAATCTAAACATACATTTGTAATACAAAGGGTTATTTTGTATCACAGTGTGGAGGCTACTTCATCCTTTATTAGCAACAGTATCTGGAGAGAAACTGTAGTTAGACATGGGCTCCTAAGACTTTGGGTAGCACCACCATTTAGACTCTGAGGATTTTAAGATTCACAGGTACTCTCTTGGGCTGATTCTGTTCATAACCTGCCATGTCCCTCAGTGGGTAGTCCACGATGTCTTCTTAGTTTTCGTCTGCTCCAGAGAAACTTTGCCTTCCTTCTCAGAGCTTCACTCTATGTTTTCTGGTCACAGGAGCTTTTACGAGTTCAGATGTTGCCACATGCACGATGTTTGACTTACAGGTTTACTTTTGAAATTTCAGTGGGAACTTCTGCTACCCTGTGACTCTTGCATTTCTCTGTGACTGAGAAAACAGCACCATGTAGACTTTGTTGCTGTTAGTCATCTTCTCAAGGAACACCCAGCCTTGCAGGATCCATGACTATCCCTGCATCTAAGTGTCTTTTTCTTTGAAATAATTTCTGTTAAATGATACTCCTTATGTTCACATGCAGTCAGAAATTTCAGAGTTTATTTTTAAAATGAACTTTTCAAACCTTTGAAGCAAATTTGTGAATTTACACCAGAAAACATATGATAGATTGGCTTTGCCTATTCGTGAGATGCTGCACATTTATTTCCCCTAATGTCCTTTAAAAAGAACCTTTGGATTACATTTTGTGGCACAAATCTTTTAGCATCTCTGTCCTTTCTAGGAAAATTAATTATAACCTTTCTGTTTAAATTACAAGATGTTAGAATGTTGTCTGTTTATCTGTGCTCTTAGTTCGCATTCATTTGGCTAAAAGCAGCAATTCATGACCAGCTTTGGTGCTTGCCTAAAGCCTGCTTTGCCTTGAAATATCTTCCACCAAATAAACTAGTCTATTCTCTTGAAACATGATCAGAACATGAGCATTTGGGGAAAGGATTTTGGGGGTTTTGATTTACATTGGATTTTAATTCTGATTCAGCTTTTAACAGGAAATAGGAATCTTAGCAGCCTCAGCTTTCCACCAAGAAATTTGCTGATTTCCATGAAGGTAAACCACAGTCATTGTCCGAGATTCTCCAATCAGGAACACAAACTTTTTCAAAAGGAGATAAAAGCTGAAAAATCAAGTCTGAATATTTTTATTCATTTTTCTTTGTATCCGATTTGGGTTTCCAACCTTGAGCATTGAATCCTGTTTAGTTCCAGTATAACTCCATTGAATGGAATATTAACCATCAACATTCACTTTGAAAATTCTTTAGGGTTGACATCATTCACTACAATGCTCAGGATTATGACATAAATCTTTCTAAAGAGACCGAGGACAACATCCAGGGATCAAATCATCAATACAGCCATTGTCTGCTGTTTAGGTGGCAGGTGGCTTTTGCTGTATTTCTCATAGCTACTTAATATGATTATCACTGTAATTTCACACAGTGTGTATGATTACAATCTGTCTTAGTTGGGATTACTATTGAGTGATGAAACATCATGGTCAAAGCAACTTTGGAAGGAAAGGGTTTGTTTGGCTTATATCAGTGTTCTACCAGCAAAGGAAGTCAGAATAGGAACTGAAGCAGGTCAGGAACCTGCAGGCAGAATCTGATGCAGTGGCCATGGAAGAGTGCTGCGTACTGACTTTTCCCCACGTGGTTTGCTCAGCCTGCTTTATGATAGTAACCAGGTGTTTCTACTTGTCCACAGCCATAATGGTCTGGTCCCTCTTATATCAATTACTTAGTAGTAAAATACCCTACAGGCTTGCTGATAGCCAGTTGTATTAAAGCATTTTTTAAATTGAGCCTTCCTCCTCTCCAGTGACCCTAGCATCTGTCAAGTAGACATAAAACCAGGAAGCTCACAATCTTTATTTCACAGGAGAAGAAACTCAGAGACAGAGAAGTTTAATAATCTTTCAAATGAGTAACAGCTAAAAACTCAAGAGACGGCTCAGTAGTTAAGAACATGTATTGCTCTTGCAGAGGACTCTGGTTCAGCTCCCAACACAACCATCTCTAACTTGAGTTCCAGGGAATTTGATGCCCTTGCACCTCCTCAGACCCATACACACAGATACACATAGATACACATAATTTTAAAAAAATCCAACAACCAATAAGTGTTGATGTCCTCAAATGCCTGCTTTTATTCAGCATACTGTCACTTATTTCCCTTACATACTCTCTTTCATTTATTACTCAATTCCTATACTGTTCTTTCACCTGCTTATTTCTATGTGTTGTTTTAACCAAGGTGTTCCTGAAAGGAATGCTGTCAGCTTTGACATTAATTATCACAAATAATTCCACTTAGATATGAAGGATAAAGTTAATTTATCCAATTAGAATATAGCAAATACCCAACTTACCTAAAAATTAAAGTAGGTATTCTATTTTGCCAATAGAGTCAAAAATACTAGGCATGCAAACTTAATTTAGAATTTAGTTTGAGAAAGAGCACAGATCTATCCCAGACTCTATGGAAGGAAAGAATAGAGGAGCTAAGAAATTCCAGTCTTAAATTGGAGGACCAGTGGGAAGCCACAAATCAATGATGGAGGAGGAGTAATGGTATACAGGCGGGTGCAATGATGTAAGATTAAATGAGTCACTGAACTGGAGAAATCCCGTAGTGTGCCTTCAAGATATATAGCCCGACTAATAAGAACCTACTATGTTTCCACACTGTGCAATACTGTGGCTGTCCACTTCATAGACTTTCCATTAAGAAGGGACATCGGAGCTTAATCTGCAGGACATGTGTATCTGGCATTCTGATTCTATCTTACTGTCAAGACAGGATTCGAAGGACTTAAATAAGGGGTTGATGTGAGGTTGGAAAGCACAGTGCTTTATGTGTTTTTAATAGGACAGGTCTTCAGCTATGGTGTCTCTTTTGAAAAGACTTTAAAACCTGCAGAATGGATGTTTGAAAGTAAGCTGCCATATAACCATTTACTTTAAGGCAGAAACTAAACTACAAATGATGAGAAGATGAAAAGGTGGACACAGAACTTATCCCAACACTGAGACTGAATATATCCAAGAGCAGAATTTCAGGTGCTGAAAAGAATGATTGTGTTTGCTTGTAAATGTCTGCTTTGGTGCATTGGAAAAAAAGATGCCAACCATTCTTAATAGTCTGAAAAATCCTAAGCATGTCTTCCCTAACATTCTCATATAGTAGTTAGATGATAAGACCTACTGTGTTTCACAGTATATCAGGGTGTTCCACAGTTATTTTCCATGATAATCTTTCCTATATTGGACAGTAAATAACAGGATTCCTCAATAAAGTTAAACACTACAACTTCCTTAGCTAAATTATTATTATTTTTCTTGATGGTATTTTCTTCAAGTAAGGGATAAAGGTCTACCATGTGGCTTGTTTGCAGATGCTTCTTTTTATCCCTTCAGGATATATATCCCAAGAGAAGTCATCAAGCCTCTTCTTTCAGAGCTTGAGAGACATAAGCTTCACATTCAAAAACCCCAGGCTAGAGACACTATGGATAGGTTGGTGATGAAGGTGAGAAGAAACAGAGCAGAAAAGGACATGAGGTGAGAAACAGTCCAACTCGGATACCTTCACAATTTTTCATGAAGAATCAGGAGAACATAGACAACACTAGATCAATAAATGGTCTAATGGTAATTCAGTTATTCAAAAACCATTGCATTACTCAGATGAAGGTGGACTTTCCTAAATTCATTTGCATATAACCCATTATGAGCCTGCAGATACTCTGACATTCATTCAATAATGACAAGGTACTGAGGGAGCCTCCCTTAAAGCAATGAGCTCAGTCTCTCCTCTTGTTTTACCTTCTCCTTAGCATTGAGAGTGACAAACCGTAACGATGAACCACTGTAGCAGAATATATGAAGAAACTCGTGATTCTAGGAACTGATGAGGCCCCTTTTCACATATCTGTGCACAGTGTGAGACAGATCTCATTCTGGTTACTTGTCGAAATTCAAAGCTCTCATGAACACACTGTGACATCATAAGATAAATGGAATATGCTGAGCTGCTCCATCTAGCTTTTCTCAGAAAAAGCTTGCAAGCAGAGAGTAATGTGTTGGCTATTCACATTACTTAAATTTCATTACCACAGAAAATAGCCTACTGTACATTTATAAGGATATTATTATCATAAATAATTCAACTCAAACAACACTGGTCAAGATACATATTCAAAGTACATTCTGTACTTTAATGATCTTGTTTTCAGTGTGGCTCTTTGAGGATCCTTTTTTTTTCCTGTTGTTGTTCAGTGTTGGGGGGCAGGTTTGAATTTTATTTACTTAAGTACTAATTCCCTCAAATTGGCAACTCATAATTTTTTCCTCCTAGTTGTCAATTAAATTTAATAAGAACATAATGTGTGGGCAAATAATGTTATGTAAAATAGTTTGTGTGGAAGTACAAGAAAGTAATTTAGTAAGAATTAAAAGTCTGAAGGATCATTTTAAGCACATTTAACTTACTATTAATTCATATACCTATATTCTTTATTGTATATTAGCATGAGCTGAAGATATGGTCAAGCAACTGATTGCTTATTATTCCTTTTTAACAGTTGTTGGAACAATGACAACCTTAGAAATGCAAACATGAGACTGGAGAGATTGCTCAGTGGTTAAACCACTTGCCAGGCAAATTTGAGAACCTGATTTCAAATCTGAATAACCCATACAAATGTTAGGTTGTTATGGCAACTTGTCTACACTTCCAATCTCAGAAGACAGAAACATGAAATCCCCAGAGAAATCTGGCTAGCAAGACTAGTATTACAAATAATTTCTGGGTTTGACTAAGACCCTACCCCAAAGAGGATGGTGAAATACTGAGGATGACTACCCACTTCTCTCTCTCTCTCTCTCTCTCTCTCTCTCTCTCTCTCTCTCTCTCTCTCTCACACACACACACACACACACACACACACACACACAGGAAGATAGATAGAGAGTGAATGAGAGAGAGAGAGAGGAGGGAAGGAGGGAGAGGAAGATAGAGAGAGAGAGGGAGAGAGAGAGAGAGAGAGGGAAGCAGGGAGGGAGGAAGGGAGGGAAGAAAGGATTAAATACATCCATGCAAATACAGAAAATAGTATGTGTTGTATTAATTTGGGTAGGAAGGGGCTAAGTATAGTATGGTAGTGCTTATACAAGTGTATGTACTTAGGTTTAGATTGTTTCTGACACCTTGAAACGGTGATACGAATTGGGATAGAAAGGGAAAAGCTGGTTGTTATTTGAGAAATTCATACTTTGATAGGCCCAGTTGTGTACTCATCCACATTCAAAGTAGATCTGTCCTTGCATGCACTGCTAGCTCAAAAATATCTACCATTAGGACAGGTCTGGGACTGGGCTTGGCAACAAGGGGGTACTTTCTCAAGGCACTGCACAAGCTTTGGAACTTCGAAAAAGCAGCTAGTAGATGCTTCTTTATTTCAAATCTAATTATTTTCCTCATTGAAACCACATAAGATTAGCCAGAGTCTCACAGCTCTCATGATATCAGGTTACCAGGGAGGCATTACAGGCTTGCACATTCTGGCAGTGCATTGAGACTCTTCCTGCAGGAGGGGTGACTTGAGGTGACCAGAACATGTGACCCTCTTCTTCCTGGACTGCAGGAATTAGTTACTAGGAAGCACGAAGCACGTGTAAAGGCTGTGCTTCAGAAGGAGCAATACCTCAGTGGATCTACTAATTAAGTAAACTAAAGAATTTTCTCTGATAATGGCAAGTTATGTTCTAGTTATTGAAGAAATTGTGATTCTGGGAAAAAAGCAGTCATGCAAGTACAAGGAGCTCGGTCTCTTTCTCTTTTGTTTCATTATAATTCTACTTAACTCCCCAGCCCTATCCTCAGCACCTAGAAGTCTGTTCTTCATTCAGTAGAAGCTCAGCAATGCTTTGAAAATTTATCCTAAAATAACATGACCTATAATAAATTAATTTAATTCAAATAGATTTAGTAATGATGAAACTTTATTTTAAAAAAAAATTATATAATTTTTTAAAAAGTCTTGAAAAAAACTGTAATATTACCTCAGTTTTCCGTGTAATAAAAGTAAAATTCAGAAAAAAAATAGCAGGCACGATTTCATTTACACAACCAACTTGATTAGCCCATGGGAAAGAATACTCTCGGTTGTTAACCTCTGTTTCCATACATAAACTTTTCCTTGTGGGTAACATTCTTACAATCAGTATACAATGATTAATTTTTAAGGAAAATTAATGAATTTATGTGGGAAGATATTATTTCTTTAAATCCCAATGTCTTTATTTGGATCAATAAACTTATTTGTTTCATATGTTTTGAACTATTTTTTACATGGTAGTTGCTAAAAGCTCATTGGATCCCCCCCACTTGAAATTTGAAAGAATCAAGAATCATTAACTCAGAGGAGCAGGGATGTGCTGAAAGAATTTCCTGTGCCATCAGGGGTGTAAGACAAATGTATTAAATTGCATAATGATTTCCGTCACTGGTTCCCAAAGTATATTCCAAGGAGGCCTTTGAGATCATATAATCAAGCATTCTGTGCTATCCTCCCTGACTTTTCCATTGTCATCTGTTGTGTGTATGTGATTGAAGTATTCTATGAATGTGTTTGGGTAATGCTGATTGAAAGAAAGACTTTCACATAGATCCAGACTCCCCAAGGATGTATTAATATGAAATATTTTCCCAAAGAATTTAACCATAGATCTTCTCACAACACCCTATGTTATTGGATGTCCTCAAAATATGGTTTGGGAAATATTCTTAGGAATTACTCATGTTTGTGAAAATCGTTTTCACTGTATCCTTAAAGGACCATGTGGGATGTGTGTGGTAATGTATAAAATTAAAGTATAGCATCAAGACTGGATCCCCTCAATGTGTTTAATAAGTAAAACAGCTTAGGCTGTGTGCCTGTTTGTATAATGTGTATGTGGTATGGGCATTCTGCTGGAATAGAATGGAACCAGAATTGTGCTTCTGGTCAAGTTTCCTTCAGTTATTCTGGGGGTGCATCTATAAGTATGGCAGACCAAATGTTTGCTTTCCACTTCTATCCTCCACTGGGCAACATGCCACTGTCTGCAGGGGTTCCATGACTGTTAACTATAGATTTTAATGGACTTTTCCCAGGTAGGCAAATGAAACGGAGAAAGTGATAGAAGGTCTGGTGAGTCATAGCGACATCTCCTTTGCCAATAATGAGTCCATATGAGGGAGGATGAAGCCATACTTTTTGGAAACCTTTTCAAAATTTGTTACACTTGGGCGTGAGAAAGACTGAATTTTCTGTCCCATATTTTAGATGCTGCTGAAAGGATGTATCTGTGTGTGGTGTTGCACACCTTTGATCCCAAAACTCAAGAGGCAGAGAGGCAGGTAGATCTCTGAGTTTGATGCCAGACTGATCTGCAAGTTCCAGGACAGCCACCAGGACTACACAAAAAAAAAATCTCTCTTGAAAAGAGAAAGAAATTTACTTTATTCGATATTAGAATAGCCACTCCAGCTTGCTTCTTGGAGCTGTTTGCTTGGAAGTTTTTTTCCCACCCTTTTACTCTGAGATAGTGTCTGTCTCTGTCTCTGAGATGAGTTTCCTGTATGCAGCAAAAGGCTGGATTTTGTTTATGTATCCAGTCTGATAGTCTATGTCTCTTTATTGGGGAGTTGAGACCATTTATGTTAATAGATATCAAGGAATAGTTGTTTCTGTTTCCTGCCATTATTGCTTTTTTGGGTTGAGTTGTGTCTGTGTTTTTTTTTTTTTTTTTTATTTTAGTTTTCTTGTTTAGGAGTTTTCTTGTTCTTACTAGGCTGTATTTTTCCTCATTGTATTGGGTTTTCCACCTATAATTCGTTGTAGTGCTGGGTTTGTGGTCAGATATGTGTGAATTTTGATTTGTCTTGAAATATCTTCGTCTCTCCATCGATGGTGATTGATAGTTTTGCTGGGTATAGCAGCTTGGGCTGGCACTTGTGCTCTCTTAGGGTCTGCATGATGTCTGTCCAGGCTCTTCTAGCTTTCATAGTCTCTGTTGAGAAATCGGGTGTGTGTCTGATTGGTCTGCCTTTATATGTTACCTGACCTTTTTCCCTTACTGCTTTTAGTATTCTTTCTTTACTTTGGGCGCTTGATGTTTTTACTATTATGTTTCGGGAGGTATTTCTTTTCTGGTCCAACCTATTTGGAGTTCTGAAGGCTTCTTTTATGCTCGTGGTCATCTCATTCTTGAGGGTAGGGAAGTTTTCTTCTATGATTTTGTTGAAGATATTTACTGTGCCCCTTAGTTGATACTCTTCTCCCTCTTCTATTCCTATTATCCTTAGGTTCGGTCTTCTCATTGTGTTTTGGATTTCCTGGAAAACAAAACGGCAACCAACAGAATGGGAAAAGATTTTTACCAACTCCACATCAGATAGAGGCCTAATATCCAAGGTGTACAAGGAACTCAAAAAGCTAGACACCAGAGAATCAAATAACCCTATTAAAAATGGGGTACAGAGCTAAACAAAACGTTTACAGTTGAGGAACACCGAATGGCCCAGAAACACCTGAGAAGTGCTCGACATCCTTAGCCATCAGGGAAATGCAAATCAAAACAACCCTGAGATACCATCTCACACCAGTCAGATTGGCCAAGATCCAAAACACAGATGACAGCAGATGCTGGCGAGGCTGTGGAGAAAGAGGAACACTTCTCCACTGTTGGTGGGGTTGCAAGCTAATACAACCACTCTGGAAATCTGTCTGGCGATACCTCAGAAAATTGGATATAGTACTACCTGAAGATCCAGATATTCCACTTCTGGGCATATACCCCAGAGACACTTTAATACACAACAAAGATATATGCACCACAATGTTCATAGCGGCTCTATTTATAATAGCCAGAAGCTGGAAGGAACCCAGATGTCCTTCAGAAGATGAATGGATACAAAAATTGTGGTACATATACACAATGGAATACTACTCAGCCACCAGAAACAATGACTTAACCAAATTCTTAAGAAAATGGCTGCATCTAGAGAATATCATCCTGAGTGAGATAACCCAGTCACAAAAGAACAGACATAATATGCAGTCACTGATAGCGGGATGCTAACCCCAGAGGCTTGCACTCCCCCAGAAACAACTCAAAGACTGTATGAAGTCCAAGAAATAAAGAAAACAAAAAATATACATATATTTACAAAACAAGTAGACTTTGACTATTTCCATGTTGCGTTTTGTTTTGCATGTACTTTAAGATTATTGTAACTATTAGGTTTTCAATGCATACTGTCAAGCCCTTGAAAAAAATCAAGTACTGACTAAAAAAATATATTCACATGGTTTTATGTAAAAATTATTTCAATATCTGAAAAAACAGTACTGACAAAAATGTATAATTTTAAGCAAAAATGTTTAAAATCTGTACATTTATCTCTGTTTTATAAAATAAAGTCGTTAAAAAAACAAAAAAAAAATAAAAAAATAAATAAAAAAATAAAAAAGAAAAAAAAGAAAAGAGAAAGAAAGAAAGAATGAAAAAAGAAAGAAATAAAGAAAGAGAAAGAAAGTAAGAAAGAAAGAAGAAAGAAAGAGAATGAAAGAAAGAAAAAAGAAGAAAGAAAGAAATTAAGAAATAAAGAATGGAGGAAGAAAGTTATAAAGAAAGGAAGGAAGGAAGGAAGGAAGGAAGGAAGGAAGGAAGGAAGGAAGGAAGGGAAGGCAAAATGTATCTGTGAAGCAGCCTGTGGGCACAGCAATGAAACCATGGGAGGATCTAAAGCAATAAAACTCATGATAGAGAGATTATACAAGAGAATAGGAGAGAAGAAAAAGAGGAAGTGGGCATTACAGGAGCTGAAAGTTCGGGGATGTGTTCAAAATGATTGCTGAGAGATTAAATATTAATTCTAAACTGTACAGGGTCTAAATTACCTAAGAGTCAAAAGTCAGAGAATGCCTATGAGGTAGTTGTTAAATTAACTTAATTGAATTGGAAAAACCTAGGCAAAATTTAGGCAGCATCATTTCATGAGTCAGAGTCATAGACATAAGAAAATTAAGAATGGAAACAGAGCTCTAACATTCAGCATCATGGACTCCATGACAGCCAATGCATTGTAGACAGCCATATCACCCTCTTGTTTTAGCCTGGTATTTTATTGCTAAAATTCATCAGTTTGGTGTTCCCTGTTTCATCAGCCAATACATAGTTATCTTTTCTAGTAAACTGATTTGCATTTTTAGAGCTAGCAATAAATTAACAACAACAACAATAACTCTAATGGCATGGTGATTTCGGCTATTGCTCTGGAGAAAATACATGCTTTTGCTTTTTTTGGGGGGGGTAGGAATCTGGAGAACTAAAGAACGAACAACATGAATTAGAATAGACTGCATAAATTTATATCTGTAAAGTGCTCTGGCAAGCAAAGATTGTAGATTTTTGCCAGTGAAGACACCGAGGCTCAGCAAGTTGAGACAACTGGTGTAACTGGTCCACTGTTGGGACTACTTGAGTCTATATCCCTTTTCATATAGTAATTTCTACCACTTGCTTCCCTCTTTTCCAGGAAGGTAGACTGTGGTAGGATTTGGAAATGTGTATTGAAATCCAATTAATGCCAGCAAAGCAGCCATTGGACATGGTGTAGGAAGCTGGGTGTGAATCCCAGCTCTGCCACTTCCTAGATGAGGCATTTCATACCCTAACCATGAGTTCCTTAACATTGAAGATAGGATGGCATTACTAAAAGGCTATTCGTGTATGTGTGATTTTCTCAAATACATATCCTATAGCACTTTGCAAACTTTTAACTTGATTCAAGAGACCATCTAAAAACTGGTGTTCTATCACCATCAACACATTTTATTTCTGTTTTTCGTTAATGCAAGTTTTATAACAAACTCAGGACACATACTCCTTGAAGAATCTACAGAAATGTTCTTATGTTTTGTTGTTACTGTTTTATCTTATTCTCAATGTGGGAAGTAACTGGTAGCTGCCTGATACCAATAGGGCATTAGTTCTGATGCATACTGCAGGAGAACAATATAAAAACATTTTTATTGATAAGACCTGCCTGATTTTTTTTTTCATTCATATCCCCACATCCTTGGCCAATTGATGTAATTCTGTTTTCCCAGTAACTCTAGCACATAAATTGTCACTTCATTTTGTTCTTGCATAAATTATTATATTGAATACCTCTCTGTGAAGTCAGTTTTAAAACTCTCTTCATGATATTTTAAAAGAGAGCATGGGTGAAAGCTATCTACATAAAAACCCTCTAAATGTTGTGATTTTGTTCATATAAGTCTAATAATATCAATATAAAACCATTTCAGGATTTCTGTCCAAGGAAGGGAAATAAATGTTACTCTTTCCACATCAGTATCTTCTATAAGGTACCTTGCTACCTTCCATTTCATGGTATCAAAATTGACCTAATCTGTGGAACATGATCATAAACTGACATGTGCTCCTCCTTTTCAGCAGACACTTCTAGAACCATCATATGATTCTTCTGCTTTTCTGCCCCATCCTCATTATGACATCATGTCATCAGTGCCCCAGACTACTTGAGTGTGACAATATAACCAGAGTAATGACAGGTTATACATTCACAGTGGTATCTTCTTGTTAGTAGATGAATAAACTGAGACCATTATATTGAAACTCATTCAAGAGGAAAGCAAAAAGACATACAGTTGTTAAATTCAATTTCTGTCAATATACTGTATTTCTCATTCTCCAATTGATGTTTATATTAAAAGACTGTTTTAAAATAATTGCATTTATATATCAATTCTGTGGTGTGGGAAGAGAGATTCTAGTATAACGAGGTTCACATGGGAATAAGAGGAGGGTGGCAGAATCAGGCATGAGAGGAGATGGGGGTGATATACAGGGGTTCAGGAAATTGAACAAAGGTGTGTAGCAATGGGGTATGGGGAACTGGGGTTAGCCATCAGAAACTTCCAGATGCCAGTAATCAAGAGACACTGAGGACCCAATAGGGATGAGATTAGTTGAAATGTCTATCAAAAGGGAAGGAGGATCTGTAGAGACCATATCCAGAGGTTAGGCTACGACCCTGACTGGGGGATGGGACCACTCGCCCTTCTCAAAATTTTAATCCAGAATTGCTCCTGTCTAAAGGAAATATAAGGACAAAGTGTGGAGCAGAGACCAAAGGAAAGGCCATTAAGAGACAGTCCCACCTGGGAATCCATCCCATTATGCAGCTACCAAACCCAGTCACTACTGTTGATGCCAAAACATGCTTGCTGTAAGGAGCCTGATATAGCTGTCTCCAGAGAAGCTCTGCCAGAGCCTTGCTGATACAGATACATGTGCTTGGAGCCAACCACTGGACTGAGTGTAACCCCAATGGAAGAGTTAAATAAAGGTCTAAAGGAGCTGAAGGTGTTTGCAACCCCATAGGAAGAACAACAATACCAACCAATCAGACCTCCCAGAACTACCAGGGACTATACCACCAACCAAAGAGTACACATGGAGCAACCCATGGCTCCAGCCGCATATGTAGCAGGCGATTACTTTATCAGGCTTCAATAGGAGGAGAGGCCTTTGGTCCTGTGAAGGCTCAATACCCTAGTGTGGGGAAATGCCAGGACAGGGAGGTGGAAGTGGGTGGAAGGTGGGGCAGCACCCTCATAGAAGCAGGGGGAGGGAAAAAGGGATGGGGGGGGGTTGGAGCAGAAACTAGGAAAGGGAGTAACATTTGAAATGTATGTAAATAAATAAGATGTTTAATGTTTTAAAAAGAGGATAATTTGCTAGGGTTCATCATCTTCTTTCATCATTGCAATATTAGGGATCGAACTTAGATCCTCATGGTTGGCAAGCACCTTTACACACTGAATCATTTTTTCCTGCCTGAATTTCAATATCTTAGATGTCACTGGTATATAGTTAAAATTTTGTGTTATGGAATAAAAGCACCTAAACCTGGTTAACTCGGGGGCCCTTAACAGCCATTAATATGAAAATAAATCCAAAATCCCACAGAGGCATGACTAACTACTCTCATAGTTTGCCAGACAGAATGATTGAAATTACCCTTAGAATCCCTGCGATAATCTCCTTCTCTGCCCATCTGTCCATCCTTTGGTGAGGACATTTGTACAGTGACACATGGTCAAGAATCTCCTCCAAAGGTTTACTTGCAGAGCACCACTTGGATTGTAATGGGCAGTAGATTTAACACCCAATTTGAATATTTATCAGCTTCACTTGGAAACCAAGCAATGAATAATTTGATTGCTCTCTCATCTGTTGTTTGTCTCTTACTAAAGAACAAAGAGTTAGTACACTGGCTTGGCCCCCAGAATAAGACTGATTTAAAATATGTATTGTACTTTGCTTTAAATCTTTTGTAAATTGTGTATTCCTAGAAGTATATACCCAAGTCAAAATAACAAGTGCGGTATAAAACAATTTCCAGTGTAAATCAACCATCATTTAAAAAAAAAATCTACTTAGTGTCAGGATATCAACCTCCCACAAACCATGCCTGATTTGTAGAGGTTAGGCGTATCACATTCTAATTTGTTTATAGATTACATCAAGGAAGAAACATGAAACCATGAAAAGATGAAAAAGCAAGTCTTGGAGTTCCTTTGTTGTATTTATATCTTAAGAAATTGTGTCTTTAGTAGAGAATTAAAAATGACTTGTCAGGCGCCCTTAATAATTAATGTTGAAGTGAGCAACTGTTTCAAGCACACACATTCCATTTAATGTTAAACAGTGTTATATTTACTGTAATTCCACCTTTCATCCTAATGCCAACCTTTAAATCTTTAATGCTTTAATCACACTTCTTTTTCTGACATCCCTTGTGAGTTCCTCAAGCCAATGCCCACTTCTTTGTGATTAGGTGGGCACTTGATGCTGGGAGGGTTAGTCAGCAGCCATTGTTAATTATTAAGGAAAACAAAGCGCAGCTGCTGGAAATCATGTTTGCTCCCAGCAGGGCATGTTACCTTTCATCTGCTCTCACACCAAGGCAAATGAAGTCCTAAAAGGGAGATAATGCATTTCAAGAGCATGGTCCCATAGAAAACGAAAAAGAAAATGTTTTTCCTATGAAATGAATGAGCCTAATTACCAGATGATGTCTGTATTTGCCTCTTAGTAAAATATCTGCTTTTGTTAGAGTGTTCTGGAAGGGGGAGAAACCATGAGGTGGGGCCCTAAAATATAACCTTCCTGTGAGTTGGAGCTTTATGAAAAAGAAACAGAAAGGTAGTCTTATCTTTCACAGGCATTGCTCTTTCTGAGATTTTGAGAGACTACTGTTATAAGGCTTATCTATAGTCTTGAATCATTTTTCAATCTCCCTGAATCTTAAGATCCTCATCTTAGTATAGAATATTAATTTTATTTTATGTGTCTGTCTGCATATATTTATGTCCACCTCATGCATAACTGGTGCCCAGAGAGGCCAGAAGAGGGCACTAGGTACCCATAACCTAGTGATAATTAATAGTTGTGAGCAAACATATGGTTTTGGGGAATAGATGCTGGCCTCTCTTCAAGAGAAGCAAGAACTCTCCAGCACAAACATGAGATATTTAAAATGTTAACAGGAGATACCTTGTTAAACCTCTTAATGTCATGAATGAGCTGTTAACACTCATTGACTATCATAAATTCCAGCAGACTTCACATAAGGTGATTTTCATCATAGATAGAAAAAAAAATTGACTTTGGTTTCTACTAGGTATTTGAAGAATTATCTTGTCATTTCTCTATGAAACACACAAAAGAGACCCACATTTATGACATTCACGCTGTATTAAGTACTATAAGTGATCTAGAGACAATTAGAGTAATTAGAAGCCTGGGCAGGACATGCACAAATACATTTCAGAGGGAATTTGAGAGATCCCAGATTTGGGTGTCAGTGCTGTCCTGGCCATATGCCTGACTAATCGGAAAACATAGTTGTAGTCATTTCGTGGTCACTACCGTCATGAGCATTGTGTATGACCATTATATGCTGGTTCAGACAGATAACATATGGAGGACAGAATGTGTGAACTTGAATCTCTCTGAATAGGAGAACTGTATTGAGGGGATGTAGGAAGGGTGAATATAAAAGTTTTCATAGGAGGAACAGCACAGGCCTGACAGTGAATAATCAATGAATAGAGGTTCTTGGCCTTTCCTTAAGATTTTTTAAAATTTTCTTTCAAAGGTTGGGTTTTTAAAGAGATTTCTTGAAGAAGTTTATTTTTGCAGTTAAAAGAGTTTCATACATTTATTAATTTGTCTTATTGAGCTCTTTTCTGTTTTTAAAACTTTATATAATATAGTGATAATGTTTTCAGCTTGACAGAATATAGAATCCCCTGTGTGATAGGCTTTCTTGAATTGCCTATGTGGTATTATCCTGATTACATTACACTTCCAATTTGCAAAGAAAAACCCATTTCAATTGTGGATTCTTCACTGGGCATGGGATCCTGGATGGCATCAATGAAAAACAAATAGAACAGAAGTGAATATCCATCTCTCTCTTCTTTCTGAGTTGGATGTGATCTGACCAGCTCCCTCAAACTCCTGCAATATGAACTCTCTGCCTTGATAAACTTTCACCCAGAACTGTGGGGGAGCAAACCATCCATTACTTAAGTTGCTTTAGTCAGAGTATTTTATCACAACAACAGTAACTAAACTATGTATTAATAAGTGTTGTGTCTTTTCACTCTTCCTATCCTATCTCTAAATCCCTCATTCCATCATGTCTCCTAAGTACTTTGATTTTTTTTTTGTGATCTATTGAGTTAAATAATAGGTAGTAGGCATGTGTATGCATCAGAGGGGTTCATAAGCAAGACACAGACCACTCATTCAAAATTTATTAATATAAATTTTAAAAATACAGTTTTAATTTAATCTACACAGAAATTCAAGTGGAGAAAATGGCAGTGTGGGTGATATCAAGATGGAAGAAATTCATTGAACAGACGCATAGCAAGTCAAAGACTCTGCTTCTCTAATATGCCTGCTTTGTCCTGCAGGAATTCTTCCCCAGAATTCATGGGTGAGATGCCAGGAGCTTCATCTGCCTGAAAATGAATTAAGAGCAGTATGGAAGAGAACTGTGCAGAGCCCAGACCTGCTTTTACAGGCTTTTAAGGTTAAGTGAACTTCAAATGGCTTCAGAGAAAAAAGGATCCTTGTATAATCAGACTTCTGCAGTTCTTAGGGGTCCCCAGAACAGTCATAAAAAAGATTCTTTATTATTACTGATTCATGAACAATGCTCAAACCTCTCTTGAATCCTCCTGATATTTTCTAGAGAGGAGACATATTTGTATACACGGGTTAGGAATCACGTGGGGCCTTACTTTGTGCCAGTGATTTTTAAGTACAAAATTTAAGTTGGTATGTAAAGGGAAAGGGGATAATGTTTGAAAGATAAATAAATAAAATATTCAATGAAAATGGGGTGACAGAAAAAATGAAAATAAAATCTTGAGCCTAAAATTTAAAATGGTCTTAATCTACAATGATGACTCTATCTTCCGCATCCTGTGTGCACTCTGCATGGTGAGGCTTCCCTGATGAGGAACATTGGCTGTGATGTGCTGTTATTAACTGGTTACCAAGTAGCAGAAGATACTCAGAGCAGAGTGTCCAATCAGAATTAGTGACATGCACTGACAACTACCCAGAACATGTGGCCCAGTTCTAGGATGAAAATCTATTAGGAACTGATTCTTCTCATATGTATCACTACCAACCATATGTTATGCACATATTTTATTCTATATTGTCCAGATGCAATTAAGTAACTAATTATAAAATATAATTTACTATATGGCACAGTATCTTGTTCAAAAGAAAAAAAGAAACAAAATATTAACCTTTTTATTATTTCATATAACCAATAGAAAAGACAAAATATTCACATTTTCTACTATATCATAGATCATCAGCTTCAATAATAATTCCATTTAATGTTTATGAAATGAACATCATAAATACTTAAGATAAAGGCTTTTCACTATTACTCTAAATTTTTTAACGTCCATCTTTTTCTGTGGTATAAACACAAGTCCATCGTCCTATTCCTGATTCCCAGCCTGAAAACTTCCTTCAAAATGTATTTGGAGGAGATGGGGGAATTTGCTTGTTTTGTGGTACTAGAAATGTACCCCCAGAGCCTTCTAAATGCAAAGTATTTTCTCTACTGCTGAGCTACATTTTTAGCTACAGTAATTAAATAAATGGCTAAGGTGTGAATATTTCTTGGTAAAGAGATCTTTTAGTGATTTTAGATTGATATGGTCCATAGGCAAAAAAAATTAAAAAAAATAAAAAAAAATAAAAACCATTAGCCAGCTCTGTAAAAATGCCTTTCACAACGAACACAGAGTTTAGCTGCTGAAGCTGAGATTAGATTCAGACATGTGTGTTTAAATTTCACATCTACCTTTTACAGAGTGTGTGGCCTTGGCCAAGTAACTTAATAGCCTAGGGTCTGATTTGCATCACTAATGAAAGGAAAACACTTTTGTTATCCACCATTTCATAGATGAAAGGAGAGGTACAGGTGAAATGTGGCATAAGTCTGGTCCACCATACGCGAGCCATCTGTGCATGTTAGGATTTTTTTCCTATCGTTCATCATGCATTTATGACACATCTCTTAGGAGTCCCTGTACTAAGAAGTGAAATTCCAGGAGTGTTAACCCATTATGGAACATACTGCCTTTCCCAATCTATATCCTTTTCATGCTAAAGCTTTACTCTTTTATTTCCATCTATACCATCCATTTCTGTCACATCAAGATGTAATCAAGGTACTGAGTCAAAAAAATAAATAGTGGTGCTTTACTGTTGGAAGGAATAACCGTGGCTTTCCACGGGAGTAAAGAAAGGATGGGTTCATTAGCTGGGTGTAGATAAAGGATGGAATTTTTTGTAAGAGGTTAAACTGGCATTCAGGTCACCTCATACCAGACAAAGTCCAAACATCTGGATAGCCCTCTGAAATCAAGGCAGATTTACTGGTATGGGGAGTGTTGTGTTGTGTGACTTTTTTTCAAGCAATGTGAAATAATATCTATTTGTCCCAAACAGACAAAAGAAACAAATGCAATGTAGCTTAGTGAACCAATGTGTTTCTTGGGGTTAACTTCAGGACCATGGAGGGCACAGAGCAATATTATCAGGAAACTCACCCAGCATTCCTGGACCTCCCCATAATTTACTGTAGAGACTCTATTTGTCCCAACAGCTTTTACTGCTTAGACAATGAAGGTTTGTGAATCTTGTAAGTTTCAGAAATCTCTTCAGATGACATGATTTAATTCCTGAGCCCTGTATGCTTTGTTTAGTTCCTGAGTCTTAACAGCCTCCCTTGTGTTCCCAGGAAGGAATGTTTCAGTTTACAAGAAAGAGATGCACAACAGGGAGACAGGTGATGTAAGAAAAGGGGAAGAGTAAAGGGTGACTCCTGGTAAGGATGGAACCCGAAAGGGAGGGCACAACAGAGCTTTAGCTAAAGATGTCTAAGATGTCAGATATGATGAGCTATTCTTGAAGCCTAACACCATTTATAATGAAATTTGGTAGGTAGACCTGTTTGAACTGGACGTTTTTGGTTGTGTCATGCGATGTAGACTCATATGGTATTTTGCTGAGACAAGACGCATGGAGGGACAAATGAGGTTTGGAAAAAGTACAAGAGGGATTCAAAGGACAGTGATGGTGTGCTTGTGTAGCTGGCCGTGTAGTTTTTCATTGGTCTCCTGTCTTTGCTGATCTTCACTTCCTTGAGAGATTCAAGACAGAGAAGTGCTGACATTCCTGCTGGCCCTGATCACTCCTGTTGACTCGGGCCAATCTGGTGTAGTCCTTTCAGTTTCTACTGGACCATGCCGCCATTGCTGATCCATGTTAGGTGATGCTTTTTAACTGTACTGTTGGTATCCTTACACTACTGAACTTGACTGCTGGGAACCCGACAATTTAAGATTAGAATTGCTTCAAGAAATACTTCTAAACAGGTTCATATACCTCTGTCCTATTGACCATCTTTTCTCTCATACTCTTGGATCATGAGCTAGACAGGTTGTTAAAGCATTTGGAAACCCTTATTAAAACAGGTTTCAAAAAAATCTAAGCCTATGTCTGTTAATTTTGGTAGCTGTAATAAAGGCTCATAAATTTAGTGAGACCCATAAACATTCTCTGACAACTTTTCTTTTCCTTTCTTCCTTCCTTCCTTTCTTTCTCTTTCTTTCTTCTTCCTTCCTTCCTTTCTTTCTCTTTCTTCCTTCCTTCCATCCTTTCTTTCTTTCTTTCTCTCTCTCTTTCTTTCATATCCTCATAACAGCCCCACTTTCCTCCTAATATCACACAGTTCCTTCTTATACCCCTTTCCTTTCTCTTCTGAGATGGGAGAGGCCCTTCCTAAATATCAACCCACCTAGCCCTTCAAGCAACTGCAGGACTAGGCTTATTCTCTCCCTCTGACGTCAGACAAGGAAGGCCAGTTAGGGGAACAGGATCTACAGGCATGCAACAGAGTCAGGAACAGTGCCTGTTCCACTTGAAAACCTGCACCAAGACCAAGCTGCACATCTATTACAAAAGTACAGAAGTCCCAGGTCCAGGCCATGCCTGCTCATTGATTGATGAGTAAGAATATAGGAGCACCCAAGGGATCAGATGAGTGAACTCTGTTGAATTTCTTATGAAGTACCTCTCCTTTTTGGGTCCCTCAATCCTCCTCCATCTCTTTCTCAAGACTCCCCAGACTCTAGCTAATATTTGACTGTGGCTCTCTGCATCTATTTCCAATGGCTGATCGGTGGAGCTTCTCAGAGGACAGTTATGCTAGGCCCTTGTCTGCAAACACAACAGAGTATCATTAATAATATCAGGGATTGGTTCTTACCTATGGGATGGGGCTCAAGTTGAGCCAGTCATTGGTTGGCAATTCCCCCAGTCTCTGCTGTCTTTGACCCTGAATATTTTATAGTGCAGGACACATTTTGGGTCGGCTGCTAACCTTGTTCCTTCACTGGGAGCCCTGCCTGGCTACAGAAGGTGACTACTACAGGTTTCATATCTCCCACTGCCATTAGTCTCAGCTACAGTCACCTCAAAACAAGGCCTGTAGCCTCCCCAGTCTCAAGTCTCTGGCACATTCTAGAAATGCCCCCTCCCCTGCCCCATACTTGATTCCTGGCCATTTTCCCTTACCCATTCCTTCTCTTACCCAGTTTCTGCCTTTCAAACACCTTTGGTGTTTATTTTATCTCATTTTCTGAGTGAGATTCAAGCATCCTTTCTTGGGCCCTCCATGTTGTTTGGCTTCCTTGTGTCTGTAGATGAACACCCATAACTCAAGCACTAAGATCGACAATTAATAAATGAGACCTCATGAAACTAAAAAAAACTTTCATAAGGCAAAAGACACTGTCAATAGGATAAAACAGCCCCCAAAATGACAAAAGAGCTTCACCAACGTTATACCTGACAGATGGCTATTATCTAAAATATGTAAAGAGCTCAAGAAGGTAGACACTAACAAAATAAATAACCAAATTAAAAAGTGTGGTTACAAAGCTAAGCAGAGAATTCTCAACAGAGGAATTTCTAATGGCCAAAAGGTCCATAAAGAAATGTTCAGTGTCCTCAGTCATCAAGAAAATGCAAATCAAAATGACTTTGAGATTCTACCTTACACCCATCAGAATTGCTAAGATCAAAAACTCAAGTGACAGAGCACATGCTGGCTAGGATGTAGAGCCAAGGAAACACTCCTCCATTGCTGGGAAGAGTATAAACTTGTAAAACTACTCTGGAAATTCTTTTTTCTTTTTTTAAAAAAGAAAACTGGAAACAGTTCTTCTAACCCAAGACACAGTTATACCACTTCCAGGTATATACCCAAAAGATGTTCCACCGTTACCACAAGGACACTTTCCCAACTATGTTCATAGCAACTTTATTCAGAATAGCCAGAAGCTAGAAATAATCTAGATGTCCCTCTACTGAAGAAAATATAAAAAAAAATGAGTTTCATTTACACAGATACTAAGAACAAGGACATCATGAAATTCTAAGGCAAATTAATAAAACTAAAAATACCATCCTGAATGAGGTAAGCCAGACTCCAAAGAACATGCACAGTATGTGTTCATTTATGAGTGGATATTAGCCTTACAACACAGAATAGGTACACTCTTACAATTTTGAAGGCTAGAAGTCTGAGACCAGTGTTGGGTGAACCATGTACCCTCTTAGTCGTGAGAGAATGCATGCTTACTTTTTTCAGGTTTGGGGGGTTTCCAGAGCTCATTCCTATTTCTTGGTTTGTAAATACAACATTCTAATCTCTGGCTTTGTCTTTCATCTACCCTATGCCATGTTTTCTTTACCTTGGAATAGAAGTTAGTCATTAAGAAAAAGCTCACTCTAACCCAAGATAAATTTATTTTAACTTTAATGTTACTCAAAAAAGTCTATATTTCAAAATGAGATTATATTCACAGATTTCAATGGGTTTGAACTTTGAGAGTGCATTTTCCCAACCAGCATTACCCTAAAAATCTTCTTCATCTACAAAAGAGAATGAAACACTCAATTGTAAAATATGGACACACCTGAAGATCACTATGGGAGGTAAAATAAATCAGGGGCAGAAAGATAATCTTCATGTCACATACATACATACATACATAAATATATACACAAATGCTAAATTACATGATTTAAAACAGCTACATCCATAGATGACAGTAGACATGACTACATACATGAGGAATAGATGCAAACAGAAATTGACAAAGATTGATTACTGAGTATTAAGTTCATGTGAGACCCAAGTTAGAAGCTGAGGTGTGGATTGTCCAGTAGAGTGACTATAGAAAACAATTTTATACTGTAGCTATTCAGAAAAAATATAGAAGAAAGGATACTTAATATATTTATTATGAAGAAATATAATAATTTTTAAGGAGAGAGTCATATTTATGCAGATGTAAACATTACTCAATGTTAGCCCATTTCCAAATATGATAGGGCTGTGTGTATGTGCTTAAGTATAACTATATATATATTCTGTATATATATCATATAAATATAAAACACACACACACACACACACACATATATATATATAACACACGCACACACAGACAGACAGACAGACAGACAGACAGACACACACACACACACACACACACACACACACACACATATATATATATATAATTCCACGTGTGTTTCATCAGGGGCTGCTTTGCTTGGAAATACCCAAGACAGAACCAAGAAAAGCATACATACTTCCTGGATGAGGTCACTTGTTAGAGCCAATAGAAATATTGAAGGTAAAAATCAACATGTTTTCCAAGAACCTTTAGAAAATCTAGGCCTTTGTGTCCGTCCTCCTTGCCCAGACCTAAAAATGCAGAGGAAAGAATATTCCACAAATTCATGCAAACCCCAGAAAAACATAAAAATGACAGAGGTATGTCCAAATCTAGCCCATTTATTTAAATGATAATAGAAGAATTAGGAGTTAAGCACAGGATTAAGGTTATAAATTAAAATAAATTAAATGGAAATATTTTTAAGTAATGGACAGTGGCTAAATAGTTTCAAATAGGATAAAAATTACACTCAATGTAATAATTTGGGAAGTAGGTCTTGGTAAATAAAATTTACATCTATGTTATAATATATGAATAATGAAATTGGTAGTTAGGGGATGTCGAATTGATGTCAAATACAAGTCTAGCTGAAGAGAATAACAGATCCAGGAGGAATAGACAAAGGGTATGTAATCCAAAATCTCTCCTAGGCAGTATCATACCTAAATATAGTGATACAAAATTTCACTGAGCAGGAAAGTAAGGAAATGTTCTAAAAGCCTGAATGAGCCCCAGAGGATATGTATCACACTGACCTCCTCTACATCTGTCTCTCCCTTGATATTTTTTTAACCACCTGTAAAGGAAGATAGGCTTTACACAATCACGTGATCTTTTCCTCCTCAAAGGATATGGTCTGTCTGATCCAGCCATGGCAGTTTCTGGTCAAGGCTCTTTAAAAATACCCAAGGTCACGTTTTAAGTCACTCACCCCACCCTACTTGCAGTCAAGCAAATTCCCTGAAGATGCTCACTGAATGCAGAACAAGGAACTGAACATCAAACAAGAAAACTAGACAGTGGAAAAAGAGTAGCAGAGTGGCTGAAAATGGGGGAACTTTTTTAGCTGTTGTTTCAGTGCCCTCTGGTCCTCTATGCAGGTATTCCAAACACACTGTGTAAACGAGGGTTCACCAGAAGATACATTTTTAAACGTCTGTTTTCTCCAGCATTATCATACCAGCTGGGGTTACTTATTTCATTCGAACACAGTAGGAATCCACAGGCTGCATAAAAATACATTAAGGAATATTTATAAGATGGCAAACAGAACCAAATACTTGAGAAAGAATAATATTGTGCCTTACTCATTATAAACATGATCATTTTGTGTATGTAACGGATGTGTTGTTAAAGCACAGTGGGTTGTTTGAAGTTTACAAGTTTGTTATGGATTGATTTATTCATGAAATGCTTTGTTTCTATGACAACTTTATTGGTTTGCCTGTGGTCTAAATACATATAGGCATGGCAGGAATTCCACGGTACAAAACAAATTACACACTCCCTTCTGAATCACTTGCTGCCTTTAGGGAGTGTAGCAAAAGAATTTCCAACCAGGGCAGACATCACCATACACAGAGTGAGCATTAGAAAGATCACATAATAAGAGGAAAGAGGCTTTTGAAAAAGAACAACTTAAAAGGCTTCAATGGCCTCCAACTCCATAATATAAGGAATGATGGAAATGAGCAATGCAGTGCTCAACATAAGATAAGAGAAGTATAATCTATCCACAATGCATGTGTTTTTTTATTTAAGCAAAACCATTGATCAAAGACTTGCAATTTCTGCCATAAATAATGTCCCTTGAAGAATACCATTAATATTCACAACAGTTGTGTAACTACAAAAGAGACTCAGAATTGTTTAGAGGAAATAATGGATTTGGGAAGATAAAAGAAAAAGGTGAGAGGGAGGGAAGAAAGGAAAGTGGGAAGGAGGAAGTCTGAGAGAGAGAGAGAGAGGGTGGAAGGAAGAGAGAGAGCAGGGGAGAAAGGGAGGGAGGGAGAGAGGGAGGGAGAGAGAGAGAGAGAGAGAGAGAGAGAGAGAGAGAGAGAGAGAGAGAGAGAGAGAGAGAGAGAGAAAGAGAGAGAGAGAGAGAGAGAGTTTTCTGTAGACCTGGAACAATCAAGAAGAGAATGGCTTTAGTTATCTACTGAAACTGAAATCAGAAAAATAATGCCAGAGTATAAAGTCTTTGAAAGTTAGAGAAGAGAGGGTTCCTAATTATAATCCATACACACATGTATGCCTATCCACCAGTGAGGAGAGAATGATTAAAAAATAAAATCATTATGTTTGATAAATTTGGAGAACACTATGCTATGTAGTAAAAATAGGCTACAACAGTATGAAATGATATGATTAAAGCTGAAAAGTACATATGATTTCAGGCACAACACACACACAAACACACATGGAGAACTCACACACATTTATTACACATGTCTATGTTATATGCATGTGTGTGTTACATGTACAAATTGCATACATTCTTGTATGCATGAACGCATGTGCATGATGAAATGTTGATTGGAAAGAACTTGACACCCAATGTCTTCTTCAATTGCTCTTCAGCTCATCTTTGAAACAGTCTTTGAGTTCACTTGGAGTTCACTGACTGGCTAGAGCAGCTATCCTTACAAACACCATTGCACTTGAATTTTTAGGTGTGTCCTGGGAACTTTAACTTAGTAGTTTACCATCTGAGCTAATGTTCTGGCCCATCATGATTTTGTAATTACTATCTTCAGTTTCTTGCTCTTCTTTTCAGTGCTGCAGATATTTTTGAATATGTTGATAAATGTATTGGTTAAAATATGAGAGCAGCTCTTGTAGTTCTGTCATCTCTAAATAGTTGACTTACTACTCATGGGTTTGATCAAATAACCATTTATGGAACATCTCACTTCTTAGACATATCAGGTTTAGTCAGAGGTAAACATCTGACCTGAGAGAATAAAGCCATTGATTTTGTAAGCAACTAGTTTATTTTAATAAGTTTCT
This sequence comes from Micromys minutus, assembly GCF_963924665.1. NCBI lineage: Eukaryota > Metazoa > Chordata > Mammalia > Rodentia > Muridae > Micromys > Micromys minutus. The sequence continues at coordinate 51,120,477 of NC_137973.1, forward strand.
GAGTGTGGGAGGTTACAAAATGAAAGTATATGTCACAAGAAGTTCCAATGAGAAGAGAAATTAGAAAGGCAAGCACTATCAACACATTGCTTAGGTTTTTATTGGCATAGAGTAATTGCCTGAACTCTGTAGTCCAAATGTCTATTAGTAGTAATATTGTAAGATAATGTAAGTGGCAGGGATCTCAAGGCAAGATGAATATACTTTCTACACTCCACTGTGCATAAACACTATCTCCTGTTTTTAATGTCTACTTCAATAAATTTGGAAGATGAAATGTCTTTCTAAAAATTTAGTATTAAAATTTCAGTGTATTTTATATCACAGAGTTGTACGGGTTGGTTGCAGATTGCAGAATCTAGAATCCATCCAATCCACTTATAATTGGCTGTTTTATGTATTGACTTAAGGTACAGCAGTATTATGAGGACTTACAGGTAAGACCCCTGTGAAGGTACCATTGCTGTGTATTACAATATGAAAAAATGGTGGTGTATATATACATATATATTATATGCACTAATATATACAAATATATATCTATATTATATGTATATAATATATATGAATACAACCTTTAAATCCAATTTGTTGGAGGTTTGTATAAGGCTGACCACTCTCTGATGGTAAATCAATAAAGTCTGCTTTGAAATTGTCTCTATTAAAAAGTGATTGGAACAATGGCCCTATAATGAACATGTTTATGAGGTTGGAAATTTTGCAAGGTCATACTTCTAGACCAAGAGCTTTACAGGTAACTAATGACTTCTGGGAGGAGAGGTTCTGTTATCTAAGGATGAACATCCTGATTGCTGTTCAGTATAGACCAGTCAGCTTTGAAATCATACATACCCCAAAATTCATATTATTTTAAAATAGGTTTTTTATTGGCATAGAACTTAATACTTACACTCGTCTGGCTGGCCAGCAATGCCCAGAGATAAGCCTGTCTCTGTCTCTTTATTCCTTGGATTAGAGGAACATTCCACTATGACAAGGAGATGTGTGTTTGTATTATTTTATTTTATTAATGAGACAATATATTGACCCAGGATCCTCTTTTCTAATCTTTCTTGTCAGCACTTGCCCTGAAACTCTTTCCAAATCTCTGTCCTATAAGTGTCAGCTTGTGGCCCCCATTTTGTTCTATTCCCACAAATTCAGCTCTTCCAAGCTATGAAGGACCTGGAACTCTACATCTTAGAGCCTCTGATGAAGTTGATGGACCAGATGTCATTTGTCAAATGACTTTTACAGATTATTGTCATGGAGCCAACCCCAGTAGCATCCTGGAGGAACAGGAGCCCGTCTAACTGTGTAAGCAGCTCATGTGTCCTCATTAGAGAGAGTAAGGTTATTTTTTGTTTCACCAATTTGAGTGTACACACCCATGCAGGGATTTTCAGTTTCCTTGATTTTCTGAGAGAAGCCACCAGAGCGCTGAGGAACACCCATTGACTTGTGTCCTCTCCAGTAACTTTAGGTATTTTGGGTCTTTCATACTGCCAGTCAGGGGAAATGGCTAGGTTTTGCTTAGCTCCTCTCTACCTTCTTTGAACTGCTATTTCCTATGAGCAAACTCAGATTCACCAGGGTAAGTACTTTAATGCCAGAACCATCTCTTCAATTTCTCACCCCCCTTTATATATATATATATATATATATATATATATATATATATATATATATATATATATATATATATAAGCGAACAACAGACCTGTCATTTTCACAACAAGGAAATCTGCCATGATAAAAGACCAAACATTGTTGGGTGTGGTAGCACACGCTGGTAGGATATGCTGAAGGCAAGAGGACCACAAGTTCAAGGCCAATGTGAGCTGCATATAAAATAAAAGTCAACAGACCCACAGATTCCATTCATGTCCTGGTTTTAGGGGTGGTGCCAATGTAATTGTGTATGTGCATTCCAACTTACTCTAGGTATACCTGCACAGGGTCACCTAGATACAAGCATACCAGATGAGTAAGAAAACATGATTCTCTTTGGAGGACTAAAAAATGAAGAAAATGAAACTTTGAACCACCAAATTTAATCCTCCTTTTATAGGAAGCTGCTTTAAAGTTCATGTAGAAAGTTTTTACCATGTAAACACACTGTCTACCACCACCTTAGTGCTTGAACTATTTTGCTAATTTGATATGGGTGCCTCCAATAAGATAAAAGCTAAGGCATTCTAAGACCACTATACTTTACTACTTATGTAATAGTGGCTTTTAGTTGTTTTACTGTTGTTTGTAATCTTATTTTCTGATTTGATGATATTCTTCTTAGTTTATACTGTACTGCTTAAAACCATCCTGTTGAACAAATCTTAGCAAGGCTTTGGGTTCAACTAAAATTTCCAACTTAAATTACTGTGATTTCAGCTGATTAGAACTCATTTAGCATAGGCTGACCCAGGGGTTCTTGGCTGAATCAGGGGTTCTGAGTCAAAGAGAAGAGGAAGGATATGATCAGGAAGAGCCAGCTAATAGGCAGTTAAAGCTCCATTGCTTCCCCCTTACTGCCACCACAAAGCTCCTTATCTAAACTCTCAAATACAAGGAAAGTAGCCAGCCTAGGGAAATTGATGTGTACTTTGCCATTTTGGTTTCTCTCCCTTGTCTTTCTTAAGATTTGTCTGCACTCATTTGGAACTCATTCATTTCTCAACCTCTTAGCCTCATCCCCCGACTGAGCTTTTTGAGAATTCTATTTTATTAGAAACATTTAGATTCCTTTTTGGTAGACACATGTGAGTTAGTTGTAAAGTGATTAAGGGCATGCTGTATTTGTCCCTATCACTTTGAGTGGAATACATAATCCCTCTGCCCAAGCCTTGCCAGCATGCCCACCCGGGCTTTGCAGAGCTCCTGTTTTAATTACCACACTTGCCCAATCCTTGGCCTTAGAGTTCCACACTTTCTCTTTTTTCAGTTTGCTATTGCCAAGTCAATTTTTCTTTCAAGCTAGTTTGTTGATGTATTCCTTGGATCCTGACACGACTTCCTTAATAGTCATGCTTCTATCCAAGAGTACTTCCTTTTTTATAACCATTTGCCTTTCCAGAACCTTCTTTCCTGCCCCTAAATTCAGAGCAGCAGTCCATCCTTTCCTGTGACCCTCTTTTCAATTTGCTCATGCTTTGGATAGGAATACGTATATATGTCTATTCTGTGTATGGGGCTTCAGTGTTTCCACCTAGGAGACCTTATTCTTAGCTTCTGTGAGTATCAATTAGGCATATTCTAGAAATGTTTTATTAACCCGATCTTTAAGGAAATGAAACAGTGATGTTCGCCATTATTCCCACCCCACTGACTGATAATTCTCAGCAGGATGGAGATAAAATTAGAAAAAAAGGAATGCATATATGAAGTACTGTTGCTACGGAGACAAAACAACATGGCCATAATATCTTTAAGAGCACGATTGAGAGCAGATTGTATTGAAATAAGCAGGATATAATATTCTGAGTATTTATTACCTTTTGGAGTTTACTTTGTAGTTGATGTTGGTTATTTCCAGCACCTGAATCGTCACATTTGTCCTAGAAAGAACAGGTGTCATCAGGCTTCTGGACACCATTGTTTCTACCCCTTCAAAGAAACTACCATCTATTGCCATATATATCAATTTCTTTACTAGAAGAGGTAAAGAAAGTGACATACTTCTCTTAGTAGAATATCTGCCTCCTAGAATCCTTCTACAAGAAGTTTAATTAGCTAATTTCAAAATCCTATAGATATATTGAAAAATAGTTAATTGGCCCTCAAGAGTAAGCAGATAACTCAGAACTGTCCAGTTAATTTCTATAGCTTACTTTAGTGTTCAAGTGGAAACCAAGAGAAAATTATCTTTCTCTGAACTCAGCCCCTAGAACAGAACTTGCCTTGTATATACTTCAGTGGTATTGGCACACATGGACTGAAGCCTACTTCTCATTTCCTGTTTTATCTAGTAGTAATGCATGCAACAAAACCCTAAAATATCACCACAGTGATACATTAAAAGTCTACAGTAGATGCTAGATCTACTTTACAATAAACCAATGGTGTCCTTAAATCTTTTGAAATGAAAATACTAACCCTCATCTTAAAAAAAAGAAAACTTTTATTAATCCTTGAAAGTTTCAATCAATGGATTTTGGTCATATTCATCCCAACTCAGTCACTTAACTCCTCCAAGATCTACCTGCACCTTCCTGTCTCCTAAACTCTGTGTCCTATTTAGATAACCAATACACTCCAATTTTTGTCACCCATATGCTTCTAAATATAGGAGCATCTGTTGAAACAGGGTGAGCTACCTATGGAATCCATAAAGCTAGAAGTTTTCCATGGGTGGAGAAGAGTAGAGGGCCTTAAGGGAATGGGAAGAGTAGAACACAAATGTTTATGAAAAGAAAAAGGGGGTTAATGGAGATGGATATTTAAATGTGGAGAGGGATAAGAGCACAAGGAAGAGAAGGGGATAGAAGGAGGACAGAGAATGTTTGAAATAGCCACATAAAACCTACTCTCTGGTAAGTAACCTTAAAGTTAACCATTCTCACATGGGGTATTTATAATACCTAGATGTAGTCACTGTATTTCTGTGTCTGCAACAGAGAAATGCTGAAAGTTCTGAAAAACATGGCCATACATGTATTTACTGAAGGAACAACAGAACCAAAAGAAGCTTTGGTCTACAATAAATCTCAGTAATATTCACTTTACCAATATATTGACTAACGTGTCTGTGACAGAAGATAATTTGTTTAAATTACATGGCCATTTTCTCCCCCATTAAGAGTGCCTTTTAAAAATTTGATATTTCATAGTCATTCATTTCAATGATAATTTAGAAAAATAGTATATTTCTTTAATATCTCTCTGTGTAGTTACTATGAGTTTAATTGTAATAACTGGTTAATTAATATCGAATGGCTAAGAAGCATCTAAGGAAGTGCTGAACATCATTAGCCATCAGGAAAATGCAAATCAAAACGACCCTGAGATTCCACCTCACACCAGTCACATTGTCCAAGATCAAAAACTCAGATGACAGCAGATGCTGGCAAGGATGTGGAGAAAGAGGAACACTCCTCCACTGTTGTTGGGGTTGTAAACTGGAACAACCAGTCTGGAAATCAGTCTGGAGATTCCTCAGAAAATTGGACATAGTACTACCTGAAGACCCAGTTATTCCACTTCTGGGCATATACCCCAGAGACGCTCCAATATACAACAAAGACACATGTACTACAATGTTCATTGCAGCTCTATTTATAATAGCCAGAGGCTGGAAAGAACCCAGATGTCCTTCAGTAGATGAATGGATACAGTACATTTACACAATGGAGTACTACTCAGCTATCAGAAACAACAACTTTATGAAATTCTTAAGAAAATGGTTGCATCTAGAGAATATCATCCAGAGTGAGATAACACAGTCACAAAAAAACAGACATAATATGCAGTCACTGATAATTGGATACTAACCCCAGAAAGCCCTGAACACCCCAGAAACAACTCACAGACTGTGTGAAGTTCAAGAAAAGAAAAAAAAAAAAGGAAAGAAAAAACCATTATGCTTAATCTTTACACACCAAGAAAATTTTGACTAATTCTGGGTTACATCCTGTTTCACATGTACTTTATGCTCATTGTAACTAGTAAGATCTTAATACACACTATCAATCCTTTGGGGAAAAAGGCAAGCAATGACAAAAATGTTTTCATATACTTTTATGCAAAAATGCTTAAAATTTGTATATTTATCTTTGTTTTTTAAAATAAAGTTTTTCAATAAAAAAGAAAGTGTCTTTCTTCAAAATTTCTAGAATGCCCTTCTTTTATAATCAGTCAAATCATTTGATTGTAAAGAAAGGAAGGAATAAGGAAAAAAGAAGAAAGGAAAGAAGGCAGAGAAAGGGAGGGAGGGTTGTGAAGGACAGAATGAAATGAAGAAAGAGCAAGATAAAAAAGAAAGAAAGAAAAAGAGGGAAAGAGAAAGAGAAAGGAAGGAGGGAATGAAGGAAGGAAGAGAGAAGATAGAAAGGAAAGAAAGGGAAGGAAGGAAGGAGAAAAAGGGAACAAAGGAAGGAAGTGGAATGGAGAGAAAATGTAGGAAGAAAGAAAAAAAGAAGGGGGAAAGAGGAAGAAATGGAGGGAGGAAGAAAGAAGAGGAAGCTCCTTTCATAGCATATTCTATAATTACTGATTTTTTAAAAGTGTGACAATTTTACCCGAACAACCTTCCTCAATACTTTTCTTCTTTCTTCCCTGACTCTTTGCCTTATCATTTCATTTCTCCTGCTCTTATTTTTATTCTTAAAATTTTTCACAATGTTTATACAAGTTCCAATTACAAGGCTATTTCTAGAAATATAGCAAGAACACCACTTGGCCATATTTTATTGGCTTGTCTAGTGAGATTTTATTTTGTTTTCAGTATGTTTAGAAGGGTACTAATGTAGGCATGAGTGTGTGTGTGTGTGTGTGTGTGTGTGTGTGTGTGTATGGTTATGTCATGCATGTCTTTTATTTCCTAAAAACAAAATTGTATTTCTTCCCCTTGGCCCAAAAAATTTTTCAGTAGCAAAGCATTTTGTTTTGAAATAAGAAAAAAAGATGTTTTTATACACACAAACACACATACATCATCACCATCACAACCACCATCACCACCACTAAGCACCCTACAGAATGAAACATATGTATATGTTGTATGTATACACGCCCCCCCCCCCCCCCCCGTGCACACACACACACATAAAGGGAGAGAGCCAGAGAGAGAGAGGGAGGAAGGGAGAGAGGGAGGGAAGGAGGGGGGGAGAGAGAGTACAGAGACATATAAGTGCATACAAGTCACCACCAATTCTAAGACAAAAAGTCTGTGAGATCTTCTCAGGACCCACAAATTAAAACTCTTTAGTAATACGTAGTTTAACAAGATTTGCCTGGACTCATCTGAAGGTTCTTTTCTTTGTTGAGCATGCAGCCACCACTTTTTTTTTTTTGCTTCATTCCTTATTTCAGATTTAAACACACATAATTCCATCTAACCTGTCTGGAATTTTTTGAGTCATCTGCTATTTTGAAATCTTTAGCTCAAGGCATGTATATCAGGAGGAGTTGAACGCTGGGCCTCACAGATACTAGTGAAGTGTTCTGCCTAGCAAAATTGCAGGTGAGTTGGTTTTCTTTTCTTCTTTTCTATTTTCCAAAAATGCTTGTTTTAACGGAACCTAATATGATAGCTATGATTTTGGCAACTCAGACAGATGAAGCAGAAGGATATCAATGTCAAAGCTAGCCTTTGGGCTCATTAAAATAAGCATTTCTTTGTGTGAAATCATAGCTAGGTCAATAGCACAGTTGCAGAGCCCTAGTCTCAGTTCTGGGTTGCAAAAACAAACAAATAAACAAACAAAAAAGCCAAGTACCAAGCAAAACAGAGTCAAAATAAAGAAAGAGTAAAAAAAGTATAGACTTTTTTTTATTCTCAGAAAAGTGTTTCCTGAATACTCAACCTAAAAAAATGACTTCCTTTAATTCCCCAAATATTTATTGTCATACAACCACATTTCATTCACTCATAATGCTACTCTAAATCACACAAAATTTGAATCTACCTATTGCTTAATGTCCCTGCTCATTACATAAAATCAAATACCTGTGGAAGACAAGGAACAATCCTTTTCTATTTATCATTATGTACTTGGAGTCTTCCTTAGTACAAGCAATAATGAATCTACAACTTACAAAATCCTGACTGTTTGTGATAGCCTTGGATTGAGTGAGCTGAGGCCAAACAACCTGGTTGATTTCATCTGGAAGATGATAATTTAATTACAATTCTATGAGAGTCTTGAACCATTTTAGAGGCATATGGCATATCATCTTTTATTTTAATGATTTTGCTTATTTATACCTCAAATGTTGCCCCCCTCATTGTCTCCCCTTGTAGAGTTCTTTTCCCCTTCCCCTTTGCCTCTGAGAGGGTACCCCTCACACACACAATCTAACTCTTCCTTGGGTATCAAGTTCTATAGAATTAAGCACATCCTCTCCCACTGTGGCCAGATGAGGTTGTCCTCTGCTACATATGTATCAGGGGTCTCAGACCATCCTGTGTATGGTGTTTGGTTGGTGGCTTAGTCTTTAGGGGCTCCCAGAGGTTCCAGTTAGTTGACACTTTTGGTCTTCCTATTGGGTTGCTACCCCTTCAGTTCCCTCAGCATAAGCAATAACGAATCTACAACTTACAAAATCCTCAGTTCTTCCCCCAACTCTTCCATAGGGGCCCCTGATCTTAGTCCAATGGTTGGTTATGGGTACCTGCATCTGTGTCAGTCCCCTGCTGGTAAAGTCCAACATGGCATCAGCATCAGTAATAGTGATGAGGTTTTGTGCCAGCTCATGTTACAGATTCAAGGTTGGAATGGTCTCTGATCCATTTTTGTCAGTATATTTCATCTAGATGCGAACAATTTTGGGTCAAATTTTTGAAGTTGATTTGTTGTCTGATTCTTCCAACTGGGTCTCACTCTGACAATTGGAAACGGTCTCATTGGGTTCTATCTCTCTACTTTTGGGAATTTTCGCTAAGGTCACTTATATTAAATCCTGGCAGTATCTCCTATTTCAGATCTCTGATATTTTCTAAAAGTTCCTCCTTCACCTGCTGCAGCTGTGTATTTTTATTTATTCTCCTGGCCCTCTGGGCTTCTCTCCTATTCCCTTCCAATCCCAATATCTGGCCTTCTCGCTTTATGCTTTTCCTCTGCTCTTCCACCTATGTCTCTCCCTCCCTCTGCCTCCCACAATTTTTTTGTTTCCCTTTGTAGGTGGTATTGAAGTATCCTCACTTGAGCCTTTTTTTCGGTTTAATTTCTTAGGGTCTGTTTTGTGTATCATGGATATTCTGCACATTTTGACTAATAGCCACTTATCAGGTGACTACATACCATGCTTGTCCTTTTGGATCTGGATTACCTCACTCAGGGTGATATTTTCTCGTTCCATTCATTTACCTGAAAAGATTATGATGTCTTTAATTTTAATAGGTGAATAGTATTATATTGTGTAAATGAACCACATTTTTTGTTTCTGTTTTTGCTTTTAATTTCTGACTATTAGCAATCAAGCTGCTAGGAAAATAGTGGAGCATGTATCCTTGTGATATTGTGGAGCACCTTTTGGGCATATGCCCCAAAATAGGTAAAACTGAGCTTTCAAGAACAACTATTTCCACTTTTCTGAGTAACTGCCACATTGATTTGCTGAGTGGTTGACCAGTTTGCAATAACACCAGCTATGGAGGAATATTCCTTTTGCTCCACATCCTTGCCAGCATCTGCTGTCACTTGAGTTTTTGATCTTAGCTATTCTAAATTTTGTAAGGAAGACTTTCAGGGTCATTTTGACTTTCAGTTCCTTAATGACTAAGGAAGTTAAACAATTTAATAAAAGTTAATAATTTTATTCCTCATTGTTTATTAATTATTTATTTGTTTACATTTCAAATGTTATCCTCTTGCTGGTCTCCCCTCGATGAACCTTCCCACCCCATCCCCTTCCCTTTGCCTCTTAGAGGGTACATTTCCCCCACTACTGTCTCACCTTTCTAGCATCCTCTTTCTCTAGGACATCAAGCCTCCACAGGCTAGGACCAAGTTCCTCTCCTACTGATGCTATTTGAGGTAGTTCTCTGCTACATATATAGCAGAAGCCATGGACCAACCCATGCATATTTTTTGGTTGCTGGTTTCTTTAAGTGCTTCTCAGCCACTCAGGATTTCTCTGTTGAAAATTCTGTTTAGCTCTGTACAACATTTTTAATGTTTGTTTTTTTTTTTGGGGGGGGGGTTGAGGAGTGGAGCCTAACTTTAAGTTCTTTACATATTTTGGATATTGGCCCTGTATCAGATGTACTGTTAGTGAACGCCCTACATATTTTTTTCCAATATGTAGGTTGCCATACTGTGCAATTTACAGTAACCTTTGCCTCAAAGAAGCTTTTCAGTTTTAAGATGTCCCTTTTATCAACTGCTGATCATAGAACCTGAGCCATTGAATTACTGCTGTTTAGGAACTTTATTTTGTGCCAATGCATTCGAGGCTATTTACCAGAGTGGCATATCATCCTCTAAAATGTGTTATTAAAATTCTAATTTTAATAAAAATATGAATATGGATAAACTATGTATGACATAATGCTAAATTAAAATTAAAACAAAACATATTTAACATGATTTTTAGCAGCTTGCAAGAAGAAAAAAACAAATGTCAGCGTGGCTTTACTAAGTGAAAAATTATTATTGTTCCAAATTTTCTGTGACAGCAGAAAAGAATTGGATTTTGTCATATTCCATAAACATTTTAAAACAGAAGTTCCAGGGATAAAGAGATTGCTCAGCAGTTAAGAGCATATACTGCTCTTCCAGTGGACCTGGGTTTGATTCTCTGCATGCACATCAGATTATATAGCAACTATTTGTAACTTGAGTTTTAAGGAATATGACACCCTCCTTGCTTCAGTGGGCATCTGCACACAAAGACACATATACTCGCATAGAAATCAAACTTTCTAAAAAAAAGTTTTAGACTCAGAGCAAAATTGAGAGAAAGGTTTTTGCACATTCTCTGATCCTGTCAGGAACAACATGACCATTATCAAATATACTTGTTATAAATGATGAACAGTTAGCCAGCATAATTATTTAATAACCATAATTTACACCAGCGTTAACTCTTGATGTCATCTATTCTATGATTTGTATTAAATAACTGCCATAATAGCAGCGAAAAGATATCTTTCCTATAAAGTTGATTTTCAGAGTGGTTGTAATCCGACCATCAGTGGAGAAGTACTCCTCCCAGCATCTGCTCTCACCTGCGTTTTTAATCTTAGCCATTCTGACTGGTGTGAGGTATATCTCAGTGTTGTTTTGATTTACTTTTCCCTGATGACTAAAGCTGTTAAACGTTTTTTTTTTTTTAGGTGCTTTTTGGACATTGGAATTTTCTTAGTGAAGAATTCTTCATTTTGTTCTGTATACCATTTTAATAGGGTTATTTAGTTCTCTAAATTGTAACTTCTTGAGTTCTTTATATATATTAGATATTAGCCCTCTATTGGATGTAGGCTTGGTAATTTTTTTTTTTTCAATTTGTTGGTTGCTGTTTTGTCCTATTGATTTTGTTATTTGCCTTACAGAAGCTTTGCAATTTTATGAGGTCCTATTTGTTGATTGTTTATCTTAGAGCATAAGCCTTTGGTGTTCTGTTCAGAAAAATTTCCCCTATGTTTATGTCTTCGAGGCACTTCCCCACTTTCTCTTCCATTGGTTTCAGTGTATCTGGTTTTATGTGGAGGTCCTTGATCCACTTGGACTTGAACTTTAGTTAGAGAGATAAGAATGGGTCAACTTGCATTCTTGTACTTGCTGACCTCCAGTTGAACCAGCACCATTTGTTGAAAATGCTGTCTTTTTTTCACTTGATGGTTTTAGCTCCTTTGTCAAAGATCAAGTGACCAAAAGGTGTGTTGGTTCATTTCTGGGTCTTTAGTTCTATTCTATTGATCTACCTGCATATCTCTGTACCAATACCAGGCAGTTTTCATAACAAATGCTCTGTAGTACAGCTTGAGGTCAGAGATGGTGTTTTCCCTAGAAGTTCTTTTATTGTTAATAATAGTATTTGCTTTCCTGGGGTTTTTGTTGTTGATGTTGTTATTCTAAATGAATTTGTAAATTGCTCTTTCTAACTTTATGAAGAATTGTGTTGGAATTTTGTTGGGGATCACATTGAATCTGTAGATTGCTTTTTGCTTGATGGCCATTTTTTACTATATTAAACCTGCCAATCCATGAGCATGGAACATTTTCCCATCTTCTGATATCTTCTATTTCTTTCTTCAAAGACTTTAATTCTTAGGAAAATGGGTGTAACTCTAAAATATTATCTTGAGTAAGGTAGCCCAGTCACAAAAGAAAACACATGGTATGCACTCACTGATAAGTAGATATTACCCCAAAAGCTCAAAATACCCAAGATACAATTCACAGACCACATGAAGCTCAAGAAAAAGAAAGCCCCAAATATAGATGGTTCAGTCCTTCTTTGAAGGGGGAACAAAATACTCATGGGGGGAAGAGAGTAGGAGGGAATGGGAGAAAGAAGGGAGGGGGAAGGGGTCATAAACATTTATGAGAGGACAGAGATGATATACAGAGGTCAGGAATTTGAACCAAGGTGTGTAGCAATGGGGGATAGAAAACTAGGGGGGGGGGAACCACCAGTAAGTCCCAGATGCCAGGAAAGCAAGAGGCTCCCAGAACCCAACAGGGATGAGATTAGCTGAAATGGCCAAGAAAAGGCAAGGAGAACCTGTAGAAACCATATCTAGAGGTTAAGCAGACCCCGCCACCATTGGAAAGATGAGGCCATTCACCCTTCTCAAAATTTTAATTCAAAATTGCTCCTGTTTAAATGAAATACAGAAACAAAGAGTGGAACAAAGACTGAAGGAAAGGCCACCTAAAGACTGCTCCACCTAGGGATCCATCCTATATGCAGCCACCAAAACCAGTCACTATTGCTGATACCAGTAAAGGATTGCTGACAGTAGCCTGATATGGATATCTCTTGAGAGGCTCTGCCAGAGCCTTACTCATACAGATGAAGATGTTTGCATTGAACCACTGGACTGAGAATGGGAACCACAATGGAAGAGTTAGATAAAGGATTGAAGGAGCTGAAGGGGTTTGCAACCCCTTTGGAAGAACAACAATACCAACCAACCAGACCTCCCAGAGCTCCCAGGGTCTATGGAAGGGACCATAGCTCCAGACACCTATGTAGAAGAGGATGGCATTTTTTGGCATCAATAGGAGGAGAAGCCCTTGCTCCTCTGAAGGTTATTTTCCCCAGTGTAAGGAAATTACAGGGTGTTGAGGTGGAGTGGGTGGATGAGAGAGGGGAGCATCCTCATAGAAGAATGGGGAGAATTGATGAGAGAGGTGAGACTGAGAAAGGGGTAATGTCTGAAATATAAATACATAAAATATCCAATGAAAAAAGTCTATTAGCTCAACTAAAATATATTTAATGTCAAAGACATTAAGAAATTAGCTGTCATTTAAGATATAAGCAGCTAAGATGTAAAGAATGAAAAAAATAAAATATATATGAATATAAAAAAAGAAGTAGCCAGACTATTAGTGAGAAAACATTATATTCAGTAAGAAATACACTGACCATCATCTGTTGTGTATATTGGATATAGAGATTGAAATTCTGTGATGATAAAGTTATTTCATGTAGAATATGGTTTAATAATGCATGGGAACACACAGGTATATAGAACAAACCTTAAAAGAAGCTGCTACTCAAATGTGAAATAAATGAAGGAAGTAATTTCCAGTTGGGGGAGTGGTACGTTGTATGTTGCAGGATGTGCATCTGTAAACATAGATGTGATAGAGTTCTAGAAGAACGAGGAGAACCCTAGAGCTGATGATACGGGACATTTGAGATAAGTACAGAATGACATACTCACTGTTTGGGGTCCAATTCCTCATATTATACTTCTGTGATTCAGCATAATTGCCTTGTAATAATAGCTTGAGGTCAGGGATAGTGATTCCCGCAGATGTTTTCTTGTTGTTGAGGATGGATTTCGCTATTCTAGGTCTTTTGTTATTACAAATGAAATTGCACATTACTCTTTCCAACTCAGTGAAGAACTGGGTTGGAATTTTGATGGGCATTGCATTGAATCTGTAGATTGCTTTTGGTAAGATGGCCATTTTTAAAATGTTGATCCTTCCAATCCATGAGCATGGGAGATCTTTCTATTTTCTGAGATCTTCCTCGATTTCCTTCTTTAGAAGTTTGAAGTTCTTGTCATACAGTTCCTTCACTTGCTTAGCAATTGTACTGAAAACTGCACTGTACTGGTACAGAAATATGTGGATCAATGGAATAGAATAGAAGATCCAGAAATGAGCCCTCACATATATGGTCACCTGATTTTTGACAAAGGAGCCGTAAACATTCAATGGAAAAAGGACAGCCTATTCAACAAATGGTGTTGATTCAACTGGCACTCAGCATGCAGAAGAATGAAAATAGACCCTTTCTTATCTCCTTGTACAAAGCTCAAGTGCAAGTGGATCAAAGATCTCCACATTAAACCAGATACACTGACACTATTAGATGAGAAAGTAGGGAAAACCTTAGAACTCATAGGCACAGGAGAAAATTTCCTAAACAGAACACCAATAGCTCGAGCTCTAAGGTCAAAGATTACCAAATCGGACTTAATGAGATTGCAAAGTTTCTGTAAGGCTAAAGACACTATCATGAAAACAAAACTGCAGCCAACAAAGTGAGAAAAGATATTTACCAACCCCACATCAGATAGAGGTCTAATATCCAAGGTATACAAAGAACTCAAAATGTGAGATACCAGAGAATCAAATAACCCTATTAAAAAATGGGGTACAGACTTAAACAAAAAGTTCTCAATGGAGAAATATAGAATGGCTAAGAAACATCTAAGGAAGTGCTCAACATCCTGAGCCATCAGGTAAACGCAAAATCAAAGCAACCCTGAGATTCTACCTCACACCAGTCAGATTGGCCAAGATCCAAAACTCAGATGACAACAGATGCTGGCGAGGATGTGGAGAAAGAGGAACAATTCTTTGCTGCTGGTTGGGTTTTAAACTGATACAACCACTCTGAAAATCAGTCTGGCGGTTCCTCAGAAAAATGGACATAGTACTACTTGAAGACCCAGTTATTCCACTTCTGGGCATTTACCCCAGAGATACTTCAACATACAACAAAGATACATGCACCACAATGTTCATTGCAGCTCTATTTATAATAGCCAGAATCTGGAAAGGACCCAGATGTCCTTCAGTAGATGAATGGATACAAAAATTGTGGTACATTTACACAATGGAGTACTACTCAGCTATTAGAAACAATGGCCTAACGAAATCCTCAAGAAAATGGATGCATCTAGAAAATATCATCCTGAGTGAGATAACCAAGTCACAAAAGAACAGACATAATATGCAGTCACTGATAATGGGATATTAACCTCAGAAAGCCCTGAACACCCCCCAAAACAACCCACAGACTGTGTGAAGACCAAGGAAAAAGAAAAAAAATATATTTTAATTAAAATAGAACTGTATCACATCCCCCTTTCCTTCCTATAGCCCCTCCCAGTTTCTCTCTTATCTCTTCAAATTAATAACCTCTTTTCCTATATTATTGTTACATATATACATATGTGTATGTATATGTACCCACAAATACTTATTACAACCTTATAAAAATGTATTTGTATACTTTTATACAAAAATGCTTAAAAATCTGTACATTTATCTTTGTTTTTTAAAATAAAGTTAAAAAATTCTGAGATTCACAGAGATTACGTTCTTTTTAAATGATTACAAAGCAATTTAAAAGCCTAGTGAACACTATATTCTAGTGTCTCCAAGTCCTACACAAATGTTTCTTCCAGTCTCCTAAGGGACTCTCACTTGCAGTTGGACATTAAGAATTCTGAGAGAAGAGGTAGAAAAGGAAGAGGCCAGATTTCATAAACTAACAAGGTGATTGGATTTCCCCTATAAATATGGTAGGATTGTTGAGTACCATCATGATGGAAGATAACTTTAAGTTGGATTACTCTGAAATGATGTTACTGGGCATTTATAATCTGGAAGGTCACATTGGGAGTTTTGTATAAGTTCAGATCTGAAATGGTAACAGCCTTAACTATGGTGGTAACCACAAGCATGTAATAAGGGGCTAACATGATGTATGCATGGCTTGAAAATTGGTTGGCTATTGTAAACCACAAGGAAGTATTTTCAATTTAAATTAGAGTATATACATGTATACATGACAGATATGTGTGAATGTAATAATTAAGATGTACTAGCCCAGACTGAGAAATAATTATTTATAAATTATAAATATCGATGTATTGTAGACATGCATGGCATTGATTATTTGACATATGAAGAAGACAAAGACAGTAATAGAATATCTGGCATGAATAGTCAGGATCACAGTCAATTTATCTTGACATGTTTTGTTTGGAGTAAATCTGAGACTCCAGTGCAAACATCTTCAGACAGTGAGAAGTACTGGCTATGTTACGAGAATAACAAGGTTGAAGACAGATTTGAGACAAAACGAGGTCTCTAAGTGACATCAAGGAAGACATTATTAGCACTCCACAGAAAGTACCTTGGGACCAAAGGACACTGAAAGTGCAGCGAGAGTTTTAAATAAAAAGGGACAAGAGCCATAAACATTGGGAAGCTCAATAAAAATTGATTCATTTTTCAGAATCTTCCTGGGGTAGAGAAAACTATATTATCTCGAGGTAAAACTACAACGTTAGAAGGCTCTGCTCTCCGCACAGGCATTTTACAATTCCAAATGTCTCTTCCATCTGTCACAGAAGTGGATGGAACATACTGTACCATCTTAGAAATTTGAGGGCATTTATATAAAAAGTACTTGGGCAAACGGCAATTCCTATCACAGTGGAAACATATGTAAAAAAAAGTGTGTAGTATTCTGTCTGACACGCAGTATTTTTTTTTTCTTCTTTTTAGTTCAGTAGATCAATAGTCACAATCAGAAAGAGGCAAATGAGGTTAGGCTTCCCCCCTCCCCCTGAACTAATTATGTTAAAGACTTAAAGCCTTTGTTGCCTTTTGATCCAGGGTGAGGAGAAAGGGTTGGCAGAGAAGAGAAAGACCAGGCAAAGCTGCTTCCAGAGTGAAGGCTTTGGAACTGATGAGGAAAAACTAATTTGCAGGTCTGCTTCCTTTGGAAGCCTTTGTAAGAGGAAGCAAAGGATACAGAGACTCCGGATACGGTGTTCCGGTCACCGGAGACCGGTCCAGCGCCCCTCCCTGCTCTCTATTCACAAGAGCCCAGAATCCATATTCTTCTCTTTCTTCCTTGCATTTACTCGTTCCTTTCTGTCTTTCCCCAGATTGGAATTCACCTTTTTACTGCTCTAGTCACTGGGATCTAGTGCAATGTGGGTCAATATATAGGAGGAGAAGAGCCAAACCCAGGGAACATCCACAAACACTGTGACATACATCTTTTTGATTCCCAATTGTTAATTTACATGCTCCTTCTCCACGAGTTTGTTTTAATCCCCTCGAGTCTTGAAAGAATTTCTTATGGAAGTGTAATTTTTTTCCCCTCACTTTACAACTCAGAAAATCTGACCCACTTTAAAGTTAAGTTCTCATTTTATTTTTCTCATAGAAACTAAAATTAGATGTTTGGATTTCTTTTTAATAAACACAAACATTCCGGAGTGAAGCTTGTGCGTGAGCAACAGCTTCTGTTCAGTAATTGGCATTTTCCCCCTTTCTGATGACTCACATTCATACAGCTGAATTTAGAAACCTTTTACTAACCATATTGCCAATCCTAATATTATACTTTTAATGTTTTTTTTTTTTAAACACACATTTTAAACAGTGAAAGAAAAAGCTTTGACTACTGCAAGGGACCCAGAAGAGCAGGCGTCACCTTGATTCTCTACCTCTGAGAAGATGAAAAGCACAAAAAGTCCTTGGGATGACAGCGGCCTCACCCATGTTCTCTCAGCCCTGAGCCTGTATCCCATTCAGCTCGAGGAGACGGAAACATGCAATACATGTTTCAGAAGTGTTAACGGCACAAAGGCAAAGGCAAGGGAATCAGTACGGACCACGCTCTTTTTAACATAGAAACACGGACTGAGGTTTCTCATTTGAAGTACTTGAAAGTGAAGAAAGAACGAAAGCTTTGTCAGGTGCGAACCTTAAAATGGAGTGCGCTTGGTGCCAATTCTGATGCACTGCCAACCACTTATTTGCGTTAGCGACTGTTTTTTTTTTTTCTTTTTTTTTTAAGAAAACAAAAGAAGCTATTTAAATGTTTCCTTTAATTCATCTACTTGTCCTTAAAAAATGAGACCTAGAGGATTGATGAGTGACTGGCAGCTCAGCAGTAAACTGCAGAACTGAGGCTTAGGCTTCTGCTTCATTATGTACCCAGAGCCCCACAACCTGCCATGGATCCACGCACCCACAATTGGCCACCGCACAGCTCGCCGCCCCGCTCTGAGATCGTAGCAGGTGGCTGGTAGCTGAGACCAAACGCTGAAATTATCTTTACAATTGTGCCTTGACCCTGTGCCTGCAAATATAAGAGGCAGTAATTGTATACATGGGTTGTAAAAATATAACTGTTTCTTTGATTTAAATTCATATTTGCAGTGGTTACAGTCCATGTATTTATGGAGTCAGGGGTAAATGCAGCCAAATAACACACACACACACACACACACACACACACACACACACACACACACCTCATTTTATACATACATGTACAAGCACATATATGGTTTTAGTTATTATTTCTTTTTGTATTCCAGCCATCAGTTTTCTATAGTCAGATTGGGCCAGCATGCTTGTTGCAGTTTGTTTGTATAGAAATAGCAATAGATTGAGCCCTCAGAGTCTCACAAAGGTAATGGGGCTCTACTTAGGAACCACAAGTCCAAGAGGCTTTAGAGCTTCCTATAAAACATAGATCTAGTGCCTCAGCAACTCTGGAGCTGTCATCAGTGAGAGAGGGAGGCCTAGAAAGAAGAATGAATATTCATACAACAAATGCCACCCAGAGAAACTGGGAAAATAACTGATAAACCAATATATTTGGCTGAGGTATTACACATGATTGAAAGTAAAAAAAAAAAAAAAAAAAAAAGACATTAAAATATGGATGGGTGGAAGGCATTTCAGGAAGAATTTGTCACCAGATGGTGAGTACTCATACGTATAAAGCTCTGTTCTCTGAGTCTATAACTTAGAAAGAATGGCTGCAGTTAAATGACCTCTGAGACACAACTTACAACTATTTTTCACAAGCACCAAAGATGAAGTGCTCATTCCTACCAGAGCTATGTTAAAAAAAAATGTATTTTGGGTTCTCTTTATCTAAGGAGCCTTTTTCTTTTTAAAAATGGGAAATAGAGCTAGTTATATAAAAAAGCTCTCCCGCATTATTTACTGTCTATGGTGTGAAATCAGGTGAAAGAGGAAGCCGATCCTTGACCCAGGGATTCCTTGTTTCCCCATAGAGTTTTGCCCTGAGGCAATTTTGAGATGAACTGATTGTGTCTAAAGAAAGCTGCTTTTATCTCTCCCTGGCTAAAGCTGATCTTAAATGCGTCAATGTTAGCCTGATAAACTTCCTTTCTAAGCCACTAGGCCAAGTAACTGGACTGATAGCCATGTTACATTTAGACCCAGAGGTCACAAGCAACTAGCACACTGTGAGCCTTATTCCTGACACAGATGATTTAAAGTTTCATCCACACTTATCTGTGAAATGCGTGGACTGTAAGCTTCAAGGAACATCCATGTTATGCCAACTTAGAGAAAGTAAGTTAAAGTCAAAGATAATGTATTTCTGAAAACAATGGCACGTGATAATTTTAGAAAATAATTTGATATGAAATCTACAGTTCAAGTCCAGTGTCTGTGATCTCAAGAGAAATAGCCTACCTGTGCTGACCAAGGCCCTCTGCAGAAGGCTTTATGAGTTGCTAAAGCAGGATCATCCCTTCACAAAAGCCTGGAGAGCTAAGTACACGTGCCTTAAGGTTTCAGACAACGTGGATTTAAAGAAAAAGTTGGCATTTCCTCTCTTCTGCCTGCCTTTGCCTCCAAACAAGCTAGCAAAAGCAGGGCACGTATGCCTTCTCAGTTCCCAGGGGCTCTGACAAATGACATCTGAATGCATTTCCAAAGTTACTGTTATCAAGATCAAGAGACTGCCAGAAGCCCATTTTCACCAACTTTCTCTCACTACTCACTCGGAAGCTACAAAGTAACCTAGAGCTAGAACCAGCCTAGGTATTTCTAATGGAAAATAAATCACATTTCTGACCCTGTTACCCACTAGACAACCTAAAGCTAGTCCCACACAAGCCAATGGTTTCCACTTTCTCACCACTGTGCACACTAAATGCCTGATGAAGTTACTCACTGTTTTCAATAGTTTTTGGAGTTTTAGAAATAACGAGAATAACGAGAAAATTTAAAAATAGCCATAAGAGGGGACTGAAGAGATAGTTCAGAGGTTAAAAGAAAATACTGCTCTTCCTCAGGACTTCCATTCAGTTCCCAGCACCCACATCAGGTGATTTTTAACAGCCCGTAATCCTAGCTCCAAGGGGATTTCTCACCTCTGTGGGTACTTTGCAGTTATGTGCACATACTGTCCGCACACATACAGATAAGTAAAATAATAAAAGCGAACTGTTTTCTAAAGAAAGGAGTAGCCATAAAAAGTAAAGTGCCACAAAGTAATATTTATTAAAGTAAAAGCTCGACAGAGGTGAAGTAAAATGCCAAGAAGGGTTCCTTGGAATATGTAAAATAAACTCAAACATGACTTAAGATCTTAGAGATGAGATTATACACATTGCCTTTTGGATCTGAGGAGAGGATGACTTCCCATAATTGCTGTTTGTGGATAGGGTGTTGGAAGCTTCAACATGTGCACAGAATCCTTGTAAAACATAGGTAAGGGCCATCTGATTTGCAGAGGTATCTTTGAAAGTAACTTCCATTGGCCTTGTGAAACACCTTCTCTCCTGCTTCTGACCATAGATTAAATCTGTCTGAAGCTATTTTTTTTGCAGCCACCCCTAGTTACTCTGAGATTCGAAAACATCCATCAACATGTCACTGAATAATTTTGGAGATACTTTTATTATTGGTTTTATCTTTATCTTCCTATTGATGGCATGTTATTACTAATGTTCACCTACCGTGTTGTTAGTCGTTAATGATTTTAGTTGAAAATTAAACTAGACTAGAGGTTTAAGCCTCAGTAAATAAGACAGTTGCTTGAAATGTACCAGCCTCACAGGAGTCACCAACAAAGTACTGTGGGTTTATTTTTTTCTTTTTGAGTAAATTTTGATCAAAATTGAGGTGCTGAGTTCCCAGCTGTCATACAATTAACAATTCTACTCTCATAGACCCCAGCACACTGAAATTATTATAACTTTCTCTCTCTTTTATTCATTTCACTAGGCAAGGCACATCCATCACTTAAGCCTCACTGGCACATTTAATCTTCATATCAACTGTCATTTAGCAATGAGGTAACTGAGTTTCTGATAGGTTAAGAATTTTGTTCCAAATCACACAGCTACAAATGCCAAAAGCTTACTTTATCCAAAGTCTTAATTTACAAGCAGTCTGTAATGTTGCCATTCATTCTTTTGCTTATTCAATTAGTAAGAAAAGCAGAGTTGGAGATGGGGGTAGCATGTCCCATTGTGAGTGAGTCGGTTCAGCTCGACTTGTGAGACTCCGGAGGAGCTACAAATATCTAAAGGTATAGGGACCAAATGCTTTTTTAAGGTGCTCAGTTAGTATAACTTAGTGCAAATATAGCTGTGAGGATCTCCTTTATATAGGGCAGAAGGATGAAATAAGGGTCTTGTCAGAACTTGTTAGGGGAGAACAAAGCCTTACAACACAGTCTCAGAACAGGAAGGTAGGTGCATATTTCAGAAAATGGGGGCACATAAAAAAGAAATTGTTTGTCTAGTAGTTGCATGTCCCAGGAAAAAATAACATAAGGAGGCTATAGAACTCTCTTCTCTTTCGATGCCTGTCTTCATCTGCTCTTTGTGCTTATGTGTAAATAGTGGGAGCCTAACTTATAGATCCACTAAAAAACTTCCCTTACAAATACTAAATTTATTACTGTTTGGTTTCGGGTTTAAGAACCATTTCAGAAACCAATAATGGATCTACTCAAAGAAGAGATCCAGTTTAATTCAAAAGTAGTCTCAGCGGCCTTTTGGACAAAGAGATATGGTAGTCCAAATTCCTGAAACATATTCTGCAGAAAGGGGAGAAGCTAGCAAACACTTGTGGTTCTAGGGATTGAACGCAGGGGTGTGCACTAACAGGAAGTGCTCTACTACTGAGCCATGACCACCGGCGCTCATCCTTACTTTTAAGGATCTGATAATAGAATTATCACTGGGAAAAGAAGTTTACATTTTATCAGTTCATACATTTTATAGATACACTCATTTATCATTTTGAAGAAAATGTATTGATATGGTTATGGCTTATGAGGCACTGACATATAATAGTCTGCTTAAGGACAGGAGTGATGCCCTAGTTGATATGGCAAATATTAAAAGGAAAGTTTATTATTATTATTAATTATTATTATTATTATTATTCTCATTGTTATTATCAGTTGTCATAGTAGTAGTATTTTTAAAAACTGTATTCCACATCTCAGGCTGGCAGAAAGCATTTTTCTGACCTCTACTTTCCAAAATCTAAATTGTAGAAGTAGAGAGATTCTATATCATAGAATCATATTTCATTTTTGAATCTTTTTAGTAGGGCCCACACTATTGCTTGATGAACCGAGTTTGAGTGCATCCTTTGCTGGAACAAGGAAGCAGGCACCCGGTCACTGATCTTGTCCTGCCTTAGGAATGATTATCAAGGATGTAGCACCCAGCCTCTTTCACCTCTGTTGCAACCACGAGTCTGAACTGCATAGCAAGTATACTGTAGTTTAATCTTACTCTAGGTGTGATGTGGGAAGTACGTAAAACAACCTCTCAGATGTTTCTGAGTATGCTGGTTTATTCGTGCAAAGCAATCATAGCAGAGGGAAGAGAACTGTTGCAAGTTCAAGACCAGGTTCTACGCCAGGCTATAGGTGGGAGGAAAAAGAAGGACACAAAAGAATGTAATGGCGCACTCTCACAATCTTTACACCTCTGCAGAGATGTCCCAAGAGGATTGACACCTCAAGGCCACTAGGGTGCATAGCTGTTAGAAAGAGGAGAGGGAAACTGAGGTAAAAGAAGAGAGGAGGAGAAAAGAAGAAAAGTGAGGATACACTACTAACATCTGTTTCTTAGAGGTACTAGAAAACCAAAGGGAATAATCAGCACGCACAATAAAGTAAGTAATATGTGTACTTGTTATTGTCACAATCATCACTGCTTCAAGGTCATCCTTGGTTACACTTTTCAAGTGAAGCAATGATCTCTTACTAGCCAGCATCATGGGATTAGGAGCTGGGAAGATATTCTCTCTCTCTCTCTCTCTCTCTCTCTCTCTCTCTCTCTCTCTCTCTCTCTCTCTCTCTCTCTCTCTTTCTCTCTCTCTCTCACACACACATGCACACTCACACTGGTTCAGCCAATAGAATTAGTTCCACTGCCTGAGGTTTCTTTCTATTCTTTTCCTCAAAAAGATCTGGAGCTAATTCTGTTCATTTACCTCTATTCTAAGGCTCTGACAAACTCCTAAAATCCAAGCACAGATTTGATTTCCTTTCTTGGGATTTCAGGAGTAGGCTTTCTTTCTGTAGAGTTTAAAAGAATAAGCTTTACATTTTGACATTAGCAATTTTTAAATTAGTGTCTTCTATTTCATTCAATTTTAGTTAGTTAGTTTGTTGGTTGGTTGGTTTTGGACAATTTTATACATGAGCACTGTGCTTATATCATTTCTACCACATTTCCCTGGTCAACACTTCCCATGTACCTGCTACTCTTAAATTCATGACCACTTCTTTAATTCTTTAATTACTATTACACACAAGCACACACACACACACACACACACACACACACACACACACACACACAGAAAAAGAGAGAGCAAGAGAGAGAGAGAGAGAGAGAGAGAGAGAGAGAGAGAGAGAGAGAGAGAGAGAGGGAGGGAGGAAGGCAGGGAGGATGAAGGGAGACAGGGAGAGAGAGGAAGAGAGAGGGAGAAAGAAAGTGACAGAGAGAAAGACAGAGAGATAAAGAGAGATAAAGAGATAGAAGGAGCTCAATCACAACTTGGCACTAGATAAATTTTCAGGGGGCTCCTTGGTGGAGAAAACGAATCTTTTTTCTCTTCAAACTACCAGTGATTTCCTGTTACTCTTTTTCTAGGTGTGCGGCCTTGAGTTATCATACTGTTGTGACATCATAGACACAGATTCCCTGTCTCTTATACTTAATAGCACAGTATCTTACAGCAAATGCCCTGGCCCTCTGGTTCTTACAATCTTTCCACTCTCTCTTCTAAGGCATTTCTTAAACTCTAGGTTTAGAAATTGTGTTGAAGGTCTGTCTATTAATTTGGCTTGGATATTTCACATCCAATGTTGTCTGAATTTCTGTCCTACATATTCAGATAGGAGTTGCTCTTATGACCTTCCACTGCTTAAAAAAGCATCATTTATGAAGAGTGAGAACACTTATCTGTGGGTTATAGGTTCTTCTTCAAGGTCAATGACACCTATAACTATGGGTAGAAGGCTAGGTTTATAACATGAAGCCTGAATTCTCTTCTTATGACTGAACCTTAAATACAGTTATTGATTACAAACAAAATACTCATTTCTCTATAATACCAAAATTTAGAATCTATTTTAAAATACATGAATATTTATGAACCGCATTTATGAGAATATCAAACAAGACATTGAAGAAAATGTATCTATCATAGAGAAGAGGTTGGTGAAGACACTTCTTATAGTGTTTGCCTTACCCAACTGACTTGCCTTACTGATTTTTTTAAAAAAGAACTATCTACCAAAAAGATAACTTTATCAGACAAATTAGTCGTTTGAATATCTCATATTTTCTCTCAGAGGCTAACCAAAATATATCCATGAGCAATACTGGAACAAGACTCATGACAATTTCTTCCTGGTTGAAAGCACAGGTAAAAAGAATTATTGTTAAGTATCACACAGGGGAAAGCTGCACTTCCAGTGATGAACTCTTCTGATTGGCCAGGTACTTCATCTTAGAAAACCCCTTTGTATATATTTATACATATAAAAATACATATTTTTATTTTATTACATTTATGTTAGTGTGTTGAGGGATGTGTGGAGATCAGATCACAGCCAGTGGGACTCAATTGGTATCCTTCCTTTACCATGCAGATCCTAGGGAATGATTTTAAGTCATCACCCTTTATTTCCAGGGAGTTTCCTTTACCCGCAGAGACATTTGGCCATCCCTGAAATTATTTTTCAAGCTAAAGAATCTTTTAGGAAAAGATGATAAAACTTAAATTACTAATAATCCAAGAGCTAAGAATACAGCCTTGTGGCAATTTTTGGTATTCAAAGATCATTATGCTTAATCTATACTCACCAAGAAAACTGTTTCCATGTTACATTCTGTCCTACATGTACTTTAAGCTTATGGTAACTAGTAGGATTTCAATGCATGCTATCAAACCTCTAAAAGAATTAAGTACTGACAATATATTCATATAGTGTTA
>NC_137973.1:51150876-51293078 GCF_963924665.1 Micromys minutus
AAAGTGTGCTTTGGATTTTGTGATAATAATACATTCTATTACATGGACAGTCATGTATTTTCAGTAAGTTCTGTAGAATATGTTACAGACTGAAACTAATTCAAAGGAGACTAGAGAGATATTTCAGTGGTTCAGAGCACTGGCTTCTTTTGCAGATGACCCAGGTTCAATTCCCAGCACCCAAACGGCAGTTTATTACTTTACAACTGCTGTCATCTGGGGTCCAATGGTTCTGCCTTTCATGATCACCAGACATATACATGGTGCACAACCATACATGAAGGAAAACATTCATACACAAAAAATAAATATTTAAAAATTGAATTAACTAGGAATATAATTCATATATATATATAACCCATGGACTCAGTGGGGAGAGCACTAAAGACATATGCACAAGCATGTTCATAGCAGCCTCATTTTTAATAGCCAGAAACTGGAAAGAACCCATATGTCCTTCAACAGAGGAATGGATACAGAAATTGTGGTACATATACACAATGGAGTTAATGTTATGGTGCTGAGGTGGGAGAGAGTAGTTGGGAGAGGAATCACCTTCATGGAGGTAATAGGAGTGGGAAAGGAAATGGGATTGTGGGAAGAGGATAACATCTTAAATGTAAATGCAAAAAAAAATTCTAATTAAAAAAGGAAAAAAAATATAGAAATTAAAAAAATACATATATTTTATTCTGTATCCTAGGAATATCATCAGCTTATTAACTCAAAGCAGTAAGTGTAGCAGGGAGAGTGGCTCAGTTCGTAAAATGCTAGATGTACAAGCATAAGGACCTGAGTTTCTATCCCAGATCACAGATAAAATTTAGATAGGGTGGCGTGTGGCTGTAAGATCAGCATGGGAGAGGAGCTACAGGAGAATATCAAAACCTTGATGAACAGCTGGCTCATCTTGTCAAATAAGTGCACTGCAGAGTCAGTGAAATATCTTATTTCAAAAACTAATGTGTGGGACAATAGAGAAACATGGTAATGTCAACCTCTGGCCTCTAGACATTTGTAAACACTCACATGTATCTAAACATGTGTGTATGCCACATACACATATACATGAACAAGTTCTCTCTCTCTCTCTCTCTCTCTCTCTCTCTCTCTCTCTCTCTCTCTCTCTCTCTCTCTCTCCTTTCACACACACACAAACACAGACATGATTGCATTAAATTGATAAGACTTGAATCTGTACTATACATTTTTCTTTAAGACAAAAATTACTATAAGATAATTCTTTCCTTATCCCAGTAACAATTTATCAACATGACATTTATCTTACAGGGCTGTGGTAGCTTACTGACTTTGCAAATATTATAATCTCGGCATTAAAACACCTCACTTTAGGAGGAGAAAACAACCACCACCACAACAACGAGAGACTGCTTGGTACATCCCAGACACTTTCTGTGAAGGCCTAATTTTATGTAGAGAAGAGAAACAATAACAACAACAGCAACCACCAGTACATTCTCCCTTAATTTGCAGGACTAGACACCCCATTGGACACCCCACCTCATGGAAGATGTATTTGTTCACACACATGAGTTGTATGCAGGAGCCTTTTTCATTAAGGGTGCGGTGTTTTTCATGCGAGCACAGAACCTATCTATCTTCTTTCTGGCAGCGTTGTCTGCTTTTCAGTCAGCGTCTGAGTACAGATCAATGAGAGGAAGCTTTTTGAAGGCGCTCTCAGGTGCTGTGGCAAGGGAGATGATCAGAAAGCTGCCATAAGCTTCAGCCCCACTTGACAAATTAGGAACTATTTTGGTGCTCCATAAACTGCTGTCACATCAGTTACAAACGCTAATTAGAGATACAGTACTTTGATAGTGCAAGTGTCCAGTGCATTAAATACCACTCTTGCTTACTGCAATTAGCTTACACATTGACTTACACTTCCTTACACGAGACAGTCAGAGATTAAAATGCATCAAACATTTAGTAAAAAATTTATAAGGTAAATACAAGATAACTGGCAAATAGCTCTTTCCTCTTGCCCTTTGACCCTGGCAGATCTTACTTTCCAATGCTTTTTGAACACAATTTTTCCCCGCCAGCTTTCATTTATCTGGTCTAAATGTCAGGCCTTACGATGGCCCATCATCCAAAATCAATTAATCAAATTCTGCATCTGAGAATTAGGTGTTCAAGGAATTCAGCCTCTAGTTTTCATAAAGCAATTAGCCATCCAGCAGTCTCAAACAAATAGAATTTGGTGTTCATTCAAAGGCTGTCCCTGTGATAGGATATTATCGATAAATAGGCATTTAAAAACCCTTCCTGTTGATTTTTCAAAAACTACTTTAAAGTTTCTTTAATGGCATTTCCAATTTTGTACCAGGATAAGTCTGCATTTTAAAAACATCCAGTGATAACTGACAGAAGTGGTGTGTTTTTAACACAAAAAAAAAAGTGTGGAGAAATGTCAGGGTTTTGGTGCTGATTATCTAGTTCCAAGAATACTCTTTATAACTCTCTCTTTCTCTCCTCCCTCCCTCCCTCCCTCCCTCCCTCCCTCCCTCCCTCCCTCCCTCCCTCCCTTCCTCCCTCCCTCCCTCCCTCCCTCCCCCTCTCTCTCTCCTTACCCCCTCCTCTCCCTTTCCTTCTCCCTCTCTCCCTCCTTCCCTACCTCCCCCCCTCTCACTTTCTTTCTCTATTTATTGGTACATGTGTGCACGTACACACATTTATACTTGGTTACTACATTAGACAATATTTTCAAAGATGAAAATCTGTATGTGACATGGAGCTCTATTTGTGATGCTTTTTGAAACAGAGTACTCAGAATCAAAGTATATTTTTATTTGTAGAATAAATAGTCTCATTTATGTCTAGTTCTAGCCATCTCATGCAGCCTCTGGTACACAACCTTACATACAGTTCTCACAATATTTGTTCAGGAATATAACTACAAAACACTGATAATAATAAAACAACAATAATAATTTCACAACAATCTGGATATCAGTGAGTGAGAGATAACATGTATAAATGTGCTCAAGAGTATAAAGTAGTAAGAAAATATAAAAAGTCATTTGTAGCCATTTTGATTAGCACATGTTAATTATACATAATAGCTGGTTTCACTGTGGCAGTTTTATATACATTTAATTTATATTTTGATCATTTTCAGGCTGAATACCCTCTCTGGTCTCCCTTCCATTTCCTCTGGTCATCTTGTCTTCATAATTGGATCTCTTATTACTTCACATATCTAAATCAAAAGATGTTTTAAAAAACAAACTTCATGTAATGAGTTAGATGGTCAGTATTTAAATAATTTTTTTCAAACTATCTTGTGTTGTGCATGTCTACACTCTGCAGGGAGGAAAAGAAAGAAAGAAAGAAAGAAAGAAAGAAAAAAGAAAGAAAAGAAAAGAAAAGAAAAGAAAAGAAAAGGAAAGGAAAGAAAAGAAAGGAAAGGAAATTAAGCCGTCCATTTTAAATGCCTAAAGGACCAAACGTGGCTTAATTTCATACAAACAAGCTCTGGGATCCAAATCTCTCTGTTCTCTTCCCACTTCAATTTATATCAGGGAAGCAACATATGGTGGAGGACAGGCACAGGCCTGCAAGTCACCTCTGCAGAAATGGTTTCAATGGCAACACGTTGAAGCGCCGTCTAGAAAAATGGATGCACTAACACTTCTCACTGCTGCATTTCGCAGAGGGCAGGGAGGATTAAAGAGCTAGTGCTCCAAATTCAAATTCACATTTCTCACAAACCACAGTAGAATTCTTTGTCATCCCAACAGAGATGATGCCAGTGAGAAGTGCTATTAAGGAAATAGTAGCATACTCTGAAGAGCTCCGGAGGGAATCAGATGTGCTCTGGCAGGAGTTCCAGGCTAGATATAAACTCAGCCCAGCTCTCCTAAAGCACGTTGAAATTCTCAAGTGATAGGCACTACATGGGAACAAGTCATTCTTAATTTAAGAGAAAATATGCCATATCCAGAACTAATAATGAAGATGCCAGAATAAACACAAGACGATAATGATTACAGCCATTTATCCTGAAGTCTGGCTTAGTGTTTCAGCAACAGCTGGATAGAGCCTGTCCTGTGCTGTACAGTGCTGGCCATATTCAAGATCCTTGATGTGGCTCTAATTGCCCCTAAAGCAAGAACAGAATTAGCAGGCTTGATCAATGTGTGGTGTCCCGGCCCTTTCTAGTAGATAAGAATCATGTCTTCCTCCAGCCTTAGCAATTAGGACAAGCTCCTTTAATTTCCAACCTGTGCACCTGCTCCATGTTCATTCCCTGAGCTACATGATCAAGAGGCAGGTTGTGTGCAGATCCAGGTCACCAGGTTTACTGGCTAAGATCACACCATCTGCTCCTTTGAGGATGATGAAACCTGTCAGGGGAAAAGAGTTTTAATTCACTGTTTTGTTTGGTCATGAAATGTTTTTAAGAAATATATTTCTTCTCCCAATACAATGTTCTGTCTCAAAAGAACTAACTGCAGAAAATGTTGTTTTGTTGTGGTTGTTGTTGTTGTTGTTGTTGTTGTTGTTGTTGTTAATTACGATGACTGGAAGTACAAACTATCTTTAGAGGTAGTGTTTTTAAGATGGAGTTTGTTATGCCACAAGCTTTTCTTAAATTCCTGCATCTCCATTTGCCTCCACCATTGGAGTGCTGGGGGCATAGGCCTGCACCATCACAGGAGATATATAAGATGTTTGAAAGTATAAAGTAGAGCTCTCCAACTGCCATCAGGATCCACAACCTGCCCACAGAAAGCTGAGCACCCAGGAGCACCCTCACTCCTAAGCCCACAGGTGAGATTCCATGTTTTTTTCTACTGACTGTCCAAAGAAAAACCCACCAGTAACTCCCAGGGCACAAAAACTGTTGTGAAGACTGGGATCAGATCACTCTGGTCTCTATCTGCACCCAGAGATAGGGCCATCCTACAGTGATCAGGACTCACAACCTGTCCACAGAGATCTGAACGCAGGAGTGCTCTCACTCCTAAGCCCACAGGCCCACATGCCCAAAAGAGAGACAAACTCCAGTGATAGACAAGAGCAACTAACATTGCAAATAACAAGATGGCAATATGCAAATGCAGGATCCTAAGAAACAGAAACCAAGAGAACTGGCAACATCAGAACCCAGTTCTCCCAACACAGCAACTAGTGGATATCTCAACACAGGAGGAAAACAATGAAAGACCAAACCTAAGTAAGGATAATGGGTGTAGAAGAGAGTGAAGATGCTCAACTTAAAGACTCAGTAAATATCTTCAACAAAATTACAGAAGAAAACTTCCCTAAATCAAAGAAAGAGATGTCCATGAACATACAAGAAGCCTACAGAACTTGAAATAGATTGGACGAGAAAATAAATTGTTCCCAACATATACTAGTCAAAGTACCAAAAGTACAAAATAAAGAAAGAATATTAAAACCAGTAAAAGAAAAAGGTCATGTAACATATAAAGGCAGGCCTATCAGAATTGTACCAGACTAAATGGAGAGAAACTTGAAGCAATCCCACAAAACTTAAAGACTAGACAAGGCTGCCCACTCTCCCTCTACTATTTAATATAGTGCTGGAAGTCCTAGCCAGAGCAATTAGACAGCAAAAGGAAGTCAAAGAAATAGAAATTGGAAAGAAAGAAGACAAAATATCACTATTTACAGATGATATGATAATATATTTAAGTGATCCAAAAAATTCCACCAGAGAACTCTTAAACCTAATAAATAACTTCAGCAAAGTGGTTGGATATAAAATTAACTCAAACAAATTAGTAGCCTTTCTCTATTCGAAAGATAAACATGCTGATAAAGAAATTAGGGAATCAACATCCTTTACAATACTCACAAATAATATAAAATACTTTGATGTGACCCTAATCAATCAAGTGAAAGGTCTGTGTGACAAGAACTTCCAGTTTTTGAAGAAATATTTTTAAGAAGATATCAGAAGATAGAAAGCTCTCCCGTGCTCACGGATTGGCAGGATTAATATGGTAAAAAATGGCCATCTTGCCAAAAGCAATATATAGATTTCATGCAATCCCCTTCAATATTTCAATTCAATTTTTCATAGAGAAAAAAAGAGCATTTTGCAAATTCATTCGGAATAATTAAAAAAAAAACCCACGATAGCAAAAACTATTCTTGACAATAAAAGAACTTCTGGGGGAATCACCTTCCCTAACCTCAAGCTATATTATAGATCAATCCTGATAATTAATACATGGTCTTAGTACAGAGACAGGCAGGTAGATCAATAGAATAGAATTGAAGACCCAGAAATGAACCCTGACATGTATGGTCACTTGATCTTTGCAAGCTCGCACAACCACTCTGGAAAACAGTCTGGTGGTTCCTCAGAAAATTGGACATAGTATTGAGGACCCAACTATACAACTCCTGGCATATACCCAAAAGATGCTCTAACATATAACAAGGACACATGCTCAATAAATACAAAGAAGCCTTATTTCTAATAGCCCAAAGCTGGAAAAAAAAAAACCCAGATATTCTTTAACCAAAGAACAGATACAGAAAATGTTGCACATTTACACAGTGGAGTACTCCTCAGTTATTAAAAACAAGAACTTCATGAAATTTTTAGGCAAATGGGTAAAACTAGAAGCTTTCATCCTAGGTGAGGTAACCCAGTCACAAAAGCACACACATGGTTTGCACTAATTGATAGGTAGATACTAGTCCAAAAAGCTCTGAATAACCAAAAAACAATTCACATACCTTTTGGAGCTCAAAAATGAGGAAGGCCAGAATGTTAATGCCCTAGTTCTTCTTAGAAAGGAGAATAAAATACTCATGGGTGGAAATACAGGGACAAATAGAGAAGGGACTGAAGAAACAATCACCCAGAGATTGCCTCACCTGGGGATACATCTCATATGCACCTACTAAACCCAGTTATTATTGCTGATGCCAAGAAGTGTTTACTGACAGTAGCCTGATACAGATGCCTTCTCATAGGCTCTGCCAGATCTATACTGATACAGATTTGAATGCTTGCAGCTAACCCTCAGACTGAGCATGGGAACCCCAATGGAGGAGCTAGAGGAAAGACTAAAGAAGCTGAAAGTGTTTTCATCCCTATTTGAAGAACAACAATATCAACCAAACCTCCCAGAGTTTCCAGGGACTAAATACCAACCAATGACTACCCATGGCTTCAGCCATATGTGTAGCAGAAGATGGCATTGTCTGCTGTCAAAATGAGGAGAGGCCTTTGGTCCAGTGAAGGCTTGTTTTCCCAGTGTAGAGGAATGACAATGCATTGAGCTGTCAGTAGACTGTTTCGAGTGGGAGCATCTTCATGGAAGCAAGAGGAGGGGGAAGGGGCATGGAGGTAGGTGTAATGAGGATAACATTTGAAAAGTAAATATAGAGAATACCTCCTCAGAAAAAGAAAGTCTAAAATCATCTTTACTTATACATTAGATTCATCTTACAAATTCCATAGTGTTCTTTTCTAAGTTATCTGCTAATTAGAAATAGTCTCAGAATGCAATGAGAGTGATAGTTTTATTTGAATGTATATTTTTTTTATCCATCAATAATTTGAGTATTATCTGCCTAGCACTTTCATTCCATATTCTTTGTGCTACTCACCCCCCTTTTAAACATTACACTATTACTTTCCATATGTTTTAAGCAGTGATATCCTGAATGCCAAATACTACAGTTTTCTACCCATGAGGTGTGTTACTCTGGCTAATAATGTTTTGCCCAGTCTAGTGTCCTGGTTACATTGCTTTGGTTAGGCAATGATGATGCTGACAGTTCATTTATTTGTTTTAATATTGTGGAAACAGATAGCAATGGATACAGTGGCTTTAGATTGACAGTGTGAAGGTTCTTAGACTTTTCTGTGAAATAATCCAACACCACTTTAAATATGTATATATACATATATACATATACACATATTTCTGTTACAGAAAAACATCTATAATGTGATGCTACACATCCATAGCATATGCACAAGTTGGTGTCACAGAGGATGACAGAATGATAGTTACTAGAGGACAGAGAATAGGAAGAGCATAGGAAATGGAAGCATGGAATGAGTGATTTCCTTGATACCAAGTTATCACTAATTAAGAAGGTGTGTGGAGAGTGGGTGTGGTGGCAGTCCAGAGATGGTGCTTGGGGCTCCAACCTAGTCTTGTGACTAGCACCTGACTTCCTCCTGTCCCCCCACCCCCGAGATTAGCCACGCCAACCGTGCGAGCTGCGCAGGCGCACCCATGACGCAAGATCAGGCCAGATGACTCGGACCTACGAAATGCAGCCATGCAACATGGACTGAGGAGGTGGAGTTGAGAGAGGATAAAAGGGACTGCGCTTAGGGGCAGAAGGGAGAGAAAGAGAAACAGAAAGAGAGACAGAAAGGGGACAGAAAGATTTTTACTTGCATGCTGTAAGGTTCCTGAGTAAACCACTTTGAGAAGAACGCTGTGTCTTTGCTCCATTTCTGCTGGTTGGAGACTGAGATGGTAGTGACAAAGGTGACTACAATATTTTGTATTACATATTTCAATATGCTACAAGAAATTCATTTGTTTTGACATTTTATTCCTTGAAGACCCATATATATATACATACATATATATGTATGTATATATGTATATAGTGAATTTGTTTTGAGCTCTATTTTCCTTTTTTCTTCATTCTCCTTTAAGACCAAAATCTGTTTTCTTCATAAGAAATACCTCTGTTACTCTCATGTCTTCTTTTTGCTGTGATTCAAAGCATTCACTTGGAGTTGTTTGTCTGAGCTTGGCTGGGATCTTTGTTATTGTAGGATGGACAAAGTTAGAGGAGTTACACAATAAAGAAAGTGGCCCTCTCCCTAAGCACCATTGTCTATCAATAGTCCCAACAGACAGAGGTGGGGCTAGTTCTATGTATAAGTGTTACAAAAAATCATTTTAAAGATTTTGTTTTAAACAATTTGCTGAAGGACAAGCCTTTGCAGAGATGATGTTGTTTACCTTGATTTCAGCATCACAGCATTTATATATACCAAATAACATTTTATTCTATAAATATTCATTTTACCATTTATATATAGTTATAAGGTAAATATAATTTGGTCAGTTTGGTCTTTCAAACACTTTAAGTATTAATAATAAATTGCGTCATAATTTTTGCCCAGCATACTGATTATTTTGAGTCTGTTATCTTAAAGTGGGATGAGTTGAGCAGTTCCCAGTTCATTTCTTTAGCTGCTACACTCAGCACATATGAGTGGAATCACCTGACTCTAAATTTAGGAACTTAGATACATTAATGACTTAAAGCTTATGACTTAAATATTGCATCGGCTTTACTTTGTCAATATGAGCTAAAATGTATGACTTAAGGAGTTGTTTAGGAGGAGAGTTGGAGAGGCAGAGAAGAAATGAGAGACAGATTTTGAATATATAAAAATAATAAAATATAATTATCACCATTGTACGTTAGATTTTTTTTTTTTTACTTTATGTTCTCTAACTTTTTTTTTAAAGTCATTTGAACAAGCTGTTTCTGACTCATGGCAAAATATGAACTGTTTAGAATTTCCATCCAATGTGATCAAAATATACATGTGATAACTCAGCCTGTCTATTTCCAACTCAGTTCAAGGCTGATAATACATATAAAGATGATTTATAGACAGTCAGATGGAATGATAGATTAATAAATAGTAATAGATAGATAGATAGATAGATAGATAGACAGATAGATTGGTAGATGATAGTTATGTAATATAAACAGGTAAGAGCTAGAGAAAGGACTGAAGGAGATGAATGGGTTTGCAACCACATAGAAAGAACAACAGTATTAACCAACCAACCTCCCAGAGCTCCCAGGGACTAAACACCAGTAAATGAGCACATGGAGGGACCCATAGCTCTAGCTGCATATGTAGCAGAGGATGGCATTGTCAAGCACCAATAGGAGGAGAGGTCCTTTGTCTTGTAAAGGGTTGTTTCCTTAGTATAGGGGAATGCCAAGGCAATGAGGTGGGATTAGATGGATGGGAGCGAAAGCATCTTCATGGAAAGAAGGGAATGAGAGGGAGAATGCAAGAGGGAAGAAAGGACTATCATTTGAAATGTAAATACATAAAATATCCAACAAAAAGACTTTTCAAAAAGAGGTAAGATTTATGATAGACATGTAGATATAGAAACACCGAACTATAGAAATGAGACATACAGTTTATAGACTGCAGATAGATATAGCAATATAGAGATGAGATAGGTGACAAATTGCTAGATAATTGAGAGATATTGAGAAAGGTTTAACTTTAGACTCAGAAGACTTGTCTGATTAATTCAACTGATCATAGCTTTACCTGTTTTTGGATACCAAAATGTCATTGGTTTAGGTAAACCATGTTCACACATCCACACACAAGTGACTCTAAAAAAAGAGAATCATGCTTGTTTTTCATGAGAGTCTGGAATTCATGAACTGCAGTGTGTGTGTGTGTGTTTGTGTGTGTGTGTGTGTGTGTGTGTGTGTATGTGTGTGTGTATGTCTGTGTGTGTGTTTGTGTCTGTGTGTATGTGTGTGTGTCATTGTGTGTATCTGTGTGTCTGTGTTTTTGTCTGTGTGTATGTGTGTGTATGTGTGTCTATGTGTGTGTCTGTGTGTGTATCTGTGTGTGTGTCTGTGTGCATTTGTCTGTGTGTGTTTGAGTGTGTATGTGTGTCTGTGTGTGTGTGTCCATCATTTTCTTTGCCTTTTGCTTAATATTCCTATGACTGTACGTAACCTAGGCTGGGCTCCAATGTCACTCTCCTATGCAACCACAGGAATGGAAGAAGCACAGAGGCAAATGTACACTGAAGCATTAATTACTTCACCGAATATTGTAGTCTAGATATTAATAACATAACAATAAATAAACAAATAAGTATATATGCACTCATGAGGCTCTCTGTAAAAGTATTCCATATTATAAAAACGACCAGAAGCTTCCATTTTATACTTATCCAGTTAATATTCTATAGACACAAAAGAGGAGACACATGGAGGAAACCGACGATTTCACTTAGATCACCACAAGAAGTAGATGTATTTTCATCATTGAAAATGACTTCTGAGAAGACAGGCACTAGCATTGCCAGAACACATGACAGAATCAAGATTCAGTTATAAAGGTCAAAGCCTGTTTGTTGCTTTAAATTTTTTTAATTATAATAATATCAATATATCTATTCTTTTGAAGTATATGGGCAAGCCCAAGACAAGTAAAGTTTATTTTAAAATAAAAACTGGCAGGTAAAACCATTCCCCAAGAAGATTTAGAAAATTTAAAATGTGAAAGTAAATTTTTACTACATAATACTTTGATTTTTGAATGTTAAGGTATCAGTATCAACAGCATACGTTCGTTCGTTCAAAGCAACTCCAAGCAGTATCCTACATTTAAACACCCTTCTTAAGAAATACACATGCTTGGCTGTGAAGAAGGAAAAAGAGAGGCACATGTCATAAATATGTTTTATTTTTTCTTACTAATCTTTACTTTTTTAGCTGACATATAACAGTATACATATCCATCTTATAAACATGATATTTTAACGTATATCAAAACCCATATCTAACATGGATGAGCTAAATGCTCCAGTTGGCATGCTACAAGTAGGAACCCGCCATTCATTCACAGCTAGAACACTTATCATCTGTTCTATTAACAGTGCTTTAATAAGGAACTTATTGTTTTTTATGGTGTTCTCAGTATGGAGATCGTTCAATAGATTTCATTTTTGTAGTCTTTCATTTCAGTATTTAAAATATTACTTGTACTTTTTATTCAACATTTTTATATAAATATCAGGAGGGTAAAATTAGAAGTGTCATTATAAAAAGCAAATAAGCCAAAGTAAACCACACAAAAAATTAACATTTACTCAAAATTATTAAAATACAGATTTTAAAAATACAGTTTAAAAAGGAATCCGGTTTTCTATGCATCCGATAACTCTCTGTGAGTTATTTCTGGAGTGATAAATTGTGTGTAACATACTTTTTCTGAAAGCCTTCCAATTCTAGGCTGCTTCCTCTTCCTTTCTAGCCTGTTCCCTTCTCCCCTCCCTCTGTTTCGTTTTCCCTCCTCAAACTTTTGATACAAATTTAAAGCATCTGTCAAATGTGAAGCATTAGGAAGCATCAGGTCTGAGACAAAAAATCTCAGTTCAAACATTTCGTGGGGCTCAGAAGCATTCCTCAAAAATTTACCTAACTCCCTTTATATAGCATTCACCAGAATGGAAGATGTTAGATAAGGAGATTCTGAAAACTAAAAAGTGAATTTAGTTCCTATTTTTTTTGAACCATAATTTAAATTTTAAAAGCTGACAGCTTGCTCTTACAGACCTGCAGTATGGCATGATGGAAAAAGTACTGGACAGACAGTCAGTCGGCGAGATATTTCAGTTCCTCCATCCCTACACAGCTATCACCAAAAGGCAGCACTGACCTGACCAGAGCCTCAGATTCCAAATCTTCAAATTTGAGCATGATACCTGTTGTTATAGCTTATAATTTCAGAATTCATTATTTCAATATAATGTCTTACTTGAAATATATTCTCTAACAAGGAGCAAGGTGGTGTGTGTGTGTGTGTGTGTGTGAGTGTTTGTGCTTGACATGGAGGGAGAGAGAGGGAAAGAGGGAGGGAGAAAGAGAAAGAGAGATTGGCATTACATCCTCCTCTGGCCTATCTGTTACATCTGTCTGTCTTTGGTGATATTAACAAGGACCTAAACATTCAGGGAAGGAAGAATTGAGCACTCCTTTTTATACTGAAATGGTTAGTGATGCATTCATAGGTCAGGATTCTGATCTCGTAACAGAACATGCGCAATTCATCCTACAAAGTTTCCACAGGATATATTAGACATTTGATGCTATACTTGATACCAAATTTTCTGATGTTTCTCAGTGCATACATAACATGATCTTTTCAATCAAATTATACTTCACATAAGAAAAAAGTCTTTTAGGAAAGTTCAGAAAATATTACTAAATAAAATGTATGGGCTTAAAAATGTCCTCTAGTTTTAGACTACAAGTAAAAAAAGAAGGCTTAAGAAATTTTATTATCATTTAATTATTTGATATTTTATATATTTTCTTTGAGAAATACCCAGTATGGTATATAATAGACAATCCAGATTAATAAAATGTCATTCTAATAATTTTTCTACAAACTATTAATTTTTCTATAACAGTGATTCTTTTTTGCTTTTTGTTATACCTATAAATCTTTTCCAATAATGTTAGTTACTCACACATCAAACATGCTTTCTTTAGTTGATATGCACAGACTACTATAAAATTGTAAACTATACCTTGAACAATACAAGATTTTAATAAAAAATGTAAATTTCCTCTTCTGACTGGGGCACTAATAAATGAAGTTGGTCACAATTCAGAAATCTAAAGTAAAAACCGAATAAACATCTATGAGAAACTGGATTATTTTATTTCTGCTTGATCATAAATATTTTATAAAGTATTCATTTAGTATCATTCTTGGACATAATATTGTTATACAGCTGCAATTAATAACCAAACAATATATATGTAAAAGAAGTTAGTAATAAAAAATGGAAGAATGCTCTTCTAATATTACAAATATAACTTTGTGTACAATTTCACAAATCTAAAGTGAAATATAACTTCAAAAATAAAAACAAGAGTTCCCAAAGGTAAAGGCCAGGTGAGAAGAAGATCCGAGTAGCCAGGGGGCAGAGAGATCTCTGCCGAGTGCGCACAGAAATCGCACCCCTGCCCTGCCTGATCCAGGGACCAGGAACCAGCATTGGGACCTCTGTTCCCACCCGGCGGCTTTGGGGCACATCCTCCACCTGGACCAGCAGTTCCCATAGATAAAGGCCTGGTGAGAAGGGGGTCTGAGTTGCCAGGGGGCAGAGAGGAAATGGATGAATTCCTAGACAGATATAAGATACCAAACCTAAACTAGGATCAGGTAAACTGTATAAATAATCCCATAACACCTAAAGAAATAGAAGACATCAAAAGTCTCTCAACCAAAAAAAGCCCAAGTCCAGACAAGTTCAGTGCAGAATTTTATCAGACATTTATTGCAGACATAACACCAATAGTCTCCAAACAATTCCACAAGATAAAATCAGATGGACTACTACCTAACTTATTTTTTGAGGCTACAATAACCTTCATTCCTAAACCATACAAAGACCCTACAAGGAAAGAGAACTTCAGACCAATCTCACTTATGAATATTGATGCAAAAATACTCAGCAAAATCCTTGCAAACCGAATCCAAGAACACATCAAAACGATCATTCACCATGACCAAGAAGGCTTCATCCCTGGGATGCAGGAATGCATTAATATAAGGAAATCCATCAATGTAATTCACCATATAAACAAACTCAAAGAACAAAATCACATGGTCATCTCACTAGATGCTGAGAAAGCATTTGACAAAATTCGACACCCCTTCATGTTAAATGTCCTGGAAAGAACAGGAATCCAAGGTCCATACCTAAACATAATAACAGCAATATACAGCAAACCAACAGCCAACATCAAACTTAGCAGTGGGAAACATGAAGCAATCCCACTAAAATCAGGGACTCGAGAAGGTTGCCCACTCACCCCGTACCTATTCAACATAGTACTGGAAGTCCTGGATAGAGCAATTAGACAGCAAAAGGAAATCAAAAGGATACAAATTGTAAAGGAAGAAATAAAAACATCATTATTTGCAGATGACATGATAGTGTACTTAAGTGACCCCACAAATTCCACCAGAGAACTCCTACAGCTGATAAACAAGTTCAGCAAAGTGGCTGGGTACAAAATCAACTAAAACAAATCAGTAGCCTTCCTATATTCAAAGGACAAACATGTGGAGAAGAAATTAGGGAAAAGATACCCTTCCCAATAGTCACAAAAACTATGAAATACCTTGGTGTGATTCTAACTAAGTAAGTGAAGGACCTGTATGACAAGAACTTCAAATCTCTAAAGAATGAAATCACAGAAGATCTCAGAAAATGAAAAGATCTCCCATGCTCATGGATTGGAAGGATCAACATTTTAAAAATGGCCATCCTACCAAAAGCAATCTACAGATTCAATGCAATCCCCATCAAAATTCCAACCCAGTTCTTCATTGAGTTGGAAAGGTCAATGTGCAATTTCATCTGGAATAACAAAAGACCTAGAATAGCGAAATCCATCCTCAACAACAAGAAAACATCTACAGGAATCACTATCCCTGACCTCAAGCTATATTACAAGACAATTGTGCTGAAAACTGCATGGTACTGGTACAGAAATAGGAATGTGGATCAATGGAATAGAATAGAAGATCCAGAAATGAGCCCTCATGTATATAGTCACCTGATTTTTGACAAAGGAGCTATAAACATTCAATGGAAAAAGGACAGCCTATTCAACAAATGGTGTTGGTCCAACTGGCACTCAGCATGCAGAAGAATGAAAATAGACAGTTTCTTATCTCCTTGTACAAAGCTCAAGTGTAAGTGAACCAAAGATCTCCACATTCAATCAGATACACTGAAACTACTAGAGAAGAGAGTAGAGAAAACCTTAGAACACATAGGCACAGGAGAAATTTTTCTGAACAAAATGCCAATGACTCAAGCTCTAAGGTCAAAGATTACCAAATGGGACTTAATGAGATTGCAAAGTTTCTGTAAGGCAAAGGACATTGTCAAGAAAACAAAATGGCAGCCAACAGAAAGGGAAAAGGTATTTACCAACTCCTCATCAGATAGAGGCCTAATATCCAAGGTATACAAAGAACTCAAAAAGCTAGACACCAGAGTACCAAACAACCCTATTAAAAATGGGGTACAGAGCTAAACAAAACGTTCTCAATTGAGAAATATGGAATGGCTGTGAAACATGTAAGGAAGTGCTCCACATCCTTAGCCATCAGGAAAATGCAAATCAAAACAACCCTGAGATTCTACCTCACACCAGTCAGATTGGCCAAGATCCAAAACTCATATGACAGCAGATGCTGGCGAGGTTGTGGAGAAAGAGGAACACTTCTCCACTGTTGGTGGGGTTGTAGACTGATACAATCACTCTGGAAATCAGTCTGGTTATTTCTCAGAAAATTGGACATAGTACTATCTGAACATCCATCTATTCCACTTCTGGGCATATACCCCAGAGACACTCCAATATACAGCAAAGATACATGCACCACAATGTTCATAGCAGTTCTATTTATAATAGCCAGAAGCTGGAAAGAACCCAGCTTTTCTTCAGTAGATGAATGGATATAAAAATTGTGGTACATTTACACAATGGAGTACTACTCAGCTATCACAAACAATGACTTAACCAAATTCTTAAGAAAATGGTTGCATCTAGAGAATATAAT
The DNA here is from genome assembly GCF_963924665.1 of Micromys minutus. Classification (NCBI taxonomy): domain Eukaryota; kingdom Metazoa; phylum Chordata; class Mammalia; order Rodentia; family Muridae; genus Micromys; species Micromys minutus. The sequence goes on from NC_137973.1 coordinate 51,167,297, forward strand.
CCTGGGTGAGATAACCCAATCACAAAAGAACAGACATAATATGCAGTCACTGATAGTTGGATACTAACCCCAGAGGCTCGGAGTGCCCCAGAAACCACTCACATACTGTGTGAAGTTCAAGAAAAAAACAAAACTAAACAAAACAAAACAAAACAAAAAAAAACCCTTATGCTCAATTCTTACACACCAAGAAAACGTTGACTAATTCTGGGTTACATCCTGCTTTACATGTACTTTTTGCTCATTGTAACTAGTAGGACCTTAATGCAGAGTATCAAACCCCCCCAAAAAAAAGAAAAAAAAAAAGCCAAGCACTGACAAAAATGTATTTGTATACATCTATGCAAAAATGCTTAAATTTTTTTCTTTTATCTTTGTTTTTTAAAATAAAGTTTAAAAAAACAAAAATAAAAACAAATAATTTGTGTTTTTAAATGATGCTGCAATCTGACTAGAGGAAAAACAATGGGTCCCAGATTGTAACATAAGGACTCACTACTCTTCCTGAACATACTAGTCTTCGAAGCTTTCTTAGACAGACAAATACATGGTTTAGGAGAAATTTAGGACTTAAGGGAATGAAGCAATATTCTTATAAATCTGAAAACTAAAGCTTAAGTAAGCCAAAATATTTCATGGACCTTCTTAGTTTTACGTTTACAGATTCAGTATAATTTTCATCTTAGATGTTTGGTTTGGAATACAGTGAGAAAATTTTAAATATCATCAGGGAGAAAACAGAGAGGCTAAGGGGTAAAAGGCACAACAAAAGTTATATATATATATATATATATATATATATATATATATATATATATATATCTGAGGGAAGTTTGAACAGGAAAATAGCTGTGTTGTGCAATTTTGTGAAATTCTTCAAAGTTACCAATATTAAAATTAAAATATCTACACTCTGACCAGAAATAAGGAAATGTGAATGTAAATTCAAGTGAGATAACATAAAATGCATTTTAAGCCAGAGGCTATGCAAGTATTCCTGAGAATAGTGTCAGAACTAAATAATATTCACTGAAAACCAAATTAAGACAAGAATTTTCAGTTAACTTATCAGTTAGATAAAATGACTTCTTTAGGTCGTTTTCAAAGTTAATTTACAAAAGGATAATGCAAATTGTTTCTGAAGGTTAGAAACAAACAGCATAAATATAAAAAAACATCACCCCCCAAAAAGTTTTGGTTTCATGGAGGAAATATGTTAAAGTTAGACAAGAAGCAGTTTGTGATGACTGATAATGAAATGTGTAAGGAGTACTTTTTGTTTTGTGTTTTTTTTTGATTTGTATTATTTTTTTTTTTATTTTATAACCTATTACTACAGCTCACCAAATTTGTTACATAATTATATATGGTGAACACACAATTTTTTCTCTCAATGATATTTCTCTAATCTTCTTCCCCTTATTTTACTCAGAAGGTGTTCTGCATGCTACTTCTGTTTTGTTTTTCTTCATTAAAATATTTAATTTGTATACTTGGTACAGGTATTAAAGATATCCTCTACATATTTTCTATCGTTCCAGCCTTTCACACACATCTTTAATATCATTATTTAATAATTTAGCTGCACCTACTTTTATCTATTCAAATTAACTTTATCATCATTATTACTTGTGTCAATAGTAATTTAGATTTTTCTATATGTTTATCAGTTTCTTCCCTCAAACAGGCGCTTACATTTCACCTCTCTAAAATATTAAGAGTCCATTACATTAAAATTTTGCTATGCAACATGACTGGGATTTTGTGCTTTGTTTTCTTACCAGTGTCATTTCGATGTCATTCTGGGACCACAGTTAATATAGTTTTATGCTTATATGTGGCTGGATGCTTTTAACCACTACTGCATTCTAAAATGGTGATTATACTGTCTTGTAACGTACATGTCTGAAGTTGAAAAGTCATTTTCACTTCAACTGTTGGGAATTTACAAATTGCTTTTATTTCACCAATTGCTGTCAAAGTTTTGCCTTTTGTTTTTAATGTTAATAGCTTACTATTTTATTTCTGCATATTGATTACTATTTTGTTAATAATTACAAATCATTATATTTAGCGGCTGGGAGATACATGTGCATATTCTGGGACATTTTTTAACCCTCTCTTTTCTTGCTTTAAGAAAAAAAAAAAAAAAACCTTTTCTTACTTTAACACATGTTGAACTTGTTCCACATCCTTCTTTTTGTGTTGTCTTATGAAGCATTTTGTTTTCTTTTGTTCCATTTTTCCCACCGAACTAATTCTCTCCTTGGTCAGTAATTTTCTCCTGCTCTGTGGAGAGCTTCATTATGCTTTTGAAAATCATATATGAATTAGTTCCAGGGGGATAATTGAATATTTACTAAAGTGACTAATAATTTTTGATCTTGATTAAATTCAGTTTTATTTTTAATTGTACAAACCAGTGGATTTTGCTATAACATTTCCACCTGTGACTATGACAAACTTTGATGATATTCGCATACTTTATTATGTTTTTTTAGCCTTCTCTTTCTTCTCTACTCCTTTCTACACGCCTAATAGCCAATCTTTTACCTGCATATCATCTCTAAATTTTGAGTATATAGTGAGTATACTCATATATATATATATATATATATATATATATATATATATATATATGAGTATAAGTGTGAGTATATATATATATACATATATATATATGAGTATATATAAATACATATATATATATGAGTATATATATATATATATACACATATATATGTATATATATATATATATATATATATATATATATATATATATATGAGTATAAGTGTGTGGGGCTTGTCTTGGTAAGACTCCTTTATTTCATTGAGCACAATGATTTTGCATTCTGCCTATTTTCTTTAAAATGAGATAATTGTATTCTTTATGATTTTATAACAGACCATTGTGTATATAAACCACATTTTCTTTACTCATTTACTGGTTGATGGATACACAGGCATATTCTTAGCTCAGTTTATGTAACTACTGCTGCAATATACACGGATGTGGAAGTTTTATTTTGTGTGCTGACTAAGCCTTATAAATTGATACACTCTGGAGTGATGTAACTGAGTCATATGATCATTATGTGATTAGTTGACTGAGACACTACACTGACCTTCATAGTGGCTGCACCAATTTACATCCCGCCAGCAATAAATCAGTATTCCCTTTCATACTGAATCTTTGCCAAAATTATTTGTTGTTATTTGTTTGATAAAATTCATTCTGACTGGGAGCAAATGGAGTCACCATGTAATTTAAAATTCATTTTCCTGATAATAAAGATGATGAACTTTTAAAAGAAATACTTTTTTTTTTGTAATTGCTGATATTTTTTCCTTTGACAATTGTCTGTTCCATTATTTTTCTTTTGATCACACCGTTTGTTCTTTTGATGTTTTCCTTCTTGTGCTATTTATATATTATGGATATTCATTTTCTGTTTGATGAATAGAATCGAAGATATTTTTCTACTCTATGGGCTGTCTCTGTTGATTGCTCCATATGCAGTACAAAACCTTTTAAATTCAATATAGACACTTTTTTTTCAATTGCTACTCTTAGTTTTTGAATCAACAGAAAAATATTACCGAAATGACAGCATTTTTAGAAGTGATCTACACAGTGAATTCAATCCTCACAGAAATTTCAATGATATTCTTTAACAAAATGGAAGATAATACCCTGAAATTTATATGGGAATAAAAAGAAATGACCACAACTAGTCAAAGTAATCCTGAGCAGAAGAAACAACGCTGTGTGAAAGATAATACTCAACCTTGAATCATATGAGAAACCCACCATGACCAACATATAATGCCACCAGCACAAAGCAGATACAAATTTAATAGATACAAATTGATTCTTAAAAAATCCACAAAGCTACACCCATTTGACTCTTGTTGAGGATAATAAAAATGGCCGTGGGAAAAACATATGACAAGTGGTAGAAAGTGAATACTCACATGCAGAAGTCTGAAGGGGCTCTCACTCTGGACAAAAATAAACAAATCACAGTAGACACAAAAGTTTGATACCAAACCCAAAACTTTGAAAATGCTAGAGAAAATAATTCAAAGTATAGGAATAGGTAATGACTTTGGAAAAGGACTCCAGTAGCTAGGGACCTGCTAGTTATTTTATTCCACATTGGTAATTTTTCAGATTTTACTTGGTTTTATGTATAAGTCATGTTTATCTACATTTTACTTCTATAACTTATTTGATATAAACAATTGTTAATACCTTAATGTTTATATAATAAGATTTCTCTACTGCCTAAAGTTCTCTGGTGTTAGTTTTTATTTGTCTATTATAGTTCAAATACATTTTTTTCTTTCAGGCTTGCTATTTTTTTTTTTTTTTTTTTTTTTTTGCAAGTTCATCTTATAGAGAGCATATATCCTGCTATTAAGGAATTTCTATGCATCATGGTTCTTGAAGCAACCTATTAAAGGGTTTTTTCAGTTGCTTTTCATGGGTACAAGACAGTCCTCAATGTCCAAAACCACATTTCTATGGTTGGTTTTGAGACCAAATAAATTTATTAGAGTAAGCTTATTTAATTAATTAATTCTTTGTCCTTGAGAGTGTTCCTTTCTGTGGAGCTGTTTTGTTCACACAGAATCAACAAAAATATTTAACTTAAGGTTTGCCTTTCACATGTAACCTTTTTCCTGACAGGCAGAGAAAGAATTGGGGCTGGGGGAAGACAGCAGTATCATGTTCTAAAACAGTCACCCTCACATGGGACCATCTGCTGGGACCACTGCTTTGTTTTGTGGTGCTTGTGGAATGAATGAAGTTGTTCTTTGTTACACGGTTAAAGGGTTCTGCCTTTCTAATTACGTATTTTTTTCTGGACTATAAAAGGAAAACACATGCAGCAAAATGTTCAAGTTAGCAAAGCAAAAGCCAGGAAAGGTAAATGTGCAAGCTTATTCCACTGAAGCAGTAGAATAGGTGCTTGGCACCAGAGAGCCCTGAATGCAGCCAGCAAATCTCCAGCTAGTTAATGGAATTAATAACGCAATAAAAACAATTTAAAACATTGTTTGTTTATCAAAATTAGAAAAGTTAAAAAAATGGGAAAGCATAAAGATTCTAAACAACTTTCTAAAATGCATAATTTCCCCAATACATGTGATAACACATGTGTCAGATGCTTAAATATGACTACATGTGTAGCCAAGTAGCTCAAATCTGTGGCTTTTTCGGGGAGAAATCAGATTGGTGTATGGAATCTTCATTGGCATTGTTTTGGTGACATAAACAAGCCTTAAATATCCAATTAGAAAGGAATGGGAAAATAAATAAATCATTGTTCAGGTAAATAATGAAGCAACGAATGGATAGTCATTAAACATCGATTATATAAGAATAAACACTGGCAGGAATCAATTACAGGTGAGTTTTAAGGAAAGAAACACCAGGTTTTAAGGAGTATGTACCTAGATATGTAAAATGCTCGTCATTGAAAAAGTATAAGTCTATATACACAAAAAATATGCCCAAAATAAATTTCTGACTGTATAATGATAACTCAAAGATGGGAAATTGTATTTTTAAAGCACATGTGTTTATTCTAGTTGAACTGTAGATACTAGACCAATTATCTGAAAGTCTTAGTCATAGTCATGCTATTGATACTGCTGACTGTCTCCTCAACACAGACTTTGAGCTAGAGAAAGTAACCCAGCCTTTACTCGTTTTTTTATGATTTAATTAAAGTGCCTAATGAATGTCCAATAAAAGAATTATAACAATGAATAACCTAGTCCCAGCCTTTGAAACAAAAGTGATAGTACTATGACCAATTTTCTGCAGGTTGGTGAGAGTCCAGAGAGTGAAATCAAGTGTGTCACTCTATTTAAGAAGAATTCTCATGGCTCAGGGAGATGCTCTGTGAAGAATAGTTATGATGTGCAAACCTAATGACTTGAATTGAATCCTTCTCCCAAAATCCATATAAAAATGGGAGAACCAAATCCCCAAATTGATCCTCTAAACTTCTGGATCAGGTAAACATTAACATACACACCCACCATACATCCAATAATGAGTAAAATAAAAGTATAAATTGTTTTTAACTGCTCAATAATAATAACATTCTAGAAGATGATAAAATAGTGTGTGGCAGTGGGGAGAGAAACAGTGGGTAGAAAGAGAAAAAGTGGGGAGAGAAAAAGTGGGACTAGAAAGTCCCAGATGCCAAGGATCCAGGAGGTGCCCAGGACCCAATAGGGAGAGACAATAGCTGAAATACCCAACAAACAGGAGAGAGAACTTCTAGAGACCATATCCAGTGGATAGGCATATCCCCTGGTTGAAGGTTGTGGCCACCCACCCACTTCAAAAATATTAATTCCGAATTTCTCCTATCAAAAAAAAAAAATGCAGGGACAAAGAGTGGGGCAGAGACTGAAGGAAAGGCCATCTAGAAACTGCCACTCCTAGACCTCCATCCTGTCTGAAGACACCAAAGCCAGACACTATTGCTGAGATGCCAAGAAGTGCTTACTAGGAGCATGGTATAGTTGTTCTTTGAGAGGCTCTGACAGAGTCTTATCAATACAGATGTGAATATGCACAGCAAAACATCTGACTGAACCTGGGAACCTCACTAGAGAAGTAAGGGCAAGGAATGTAGGAACTGAAGGGGTTTGCAACTCTATATGAAGAACAACAATATCAGTCAGCCAGAACCCTCAACATGCAAAGCTCCCAGGGACTAAACCACCAAGCAAAGAATATGTATGGGCTCCAGCTGGATATTTAGCAGAGGGCTGCCTTAGTGGATATCACTGGGAGGGGAGTCCCTTGGTGCTGTGGAGACTCCATGGCTCAGGTAGAAGAATGCTAGGGTACTGAGGCAGGAGTGAGTGGGCAGGTGGGGAAGCACCCTCACAGATTCGGTGGGAAGAGATTGGAGGTTTGTCAAGCAGCAACTGGGGAGGGGCATAAGATTTGAATGAATAAAGTAACTAATAAAAATGAAAAAAGATTGTAGTGAAATGTTTTATTATATGATTAAAGTTTATATTTGTGTAGGTTATTAATATAAACACATCAACGTTTTATATTCTCACCAGGGTTGCTTCTGCTAATGGCCCTTGGATTTATGATCTTTGAAACAACTTGTAGAAGAGAAGAGTGCAGAACATTTTAGGGCACTGAACAATACATTTCCTTTTTAATTTACCAGGCTCCACCCTTAGTGAATATCTAAACAGGCTCTAATAACATCTGCCAAAGTGATGACTTCAAGTATATATCTCTAACCCTATCCATAGATTTTTATTTATAGATCTCTATATCGATTATATCTATAAATATCTATCTATCTAAATATGTGTTTATATATCTATATAAATATAGAAATAACTAGTAGGTAGAGATAGAAATGGCATTTATAAATACATAACTCATGAAACAAAAAAGACGATGCACAAAAATCCTCACAAAAAATATATAATGTCACTGTGGTGACAGAAGTATTAGATGCACTTAAGAAAATGGCTTCTACTCTGTAGCTGTAGAATATCCTTCCATCCCAAAAGTTAGGCAGACCATACTGAGATATGCATGCTCTATTTGTCTTCATAGCATAAAAGTTTTAAATCACTATTATACTGTATACTACTTATGTAATCAGAAAGGGAAAGCTTTGTGATTTAAAACTCATGAATGACCTTGAAGAATGCCTTTCACCCAACTAGTTTTTTATACTGAGACATTTCATAACCCTCTCAAACATCCTGGAGGACAAATTCATAACTTAGCTCAAAGTGCTACAATGATATAAAGATAATTATGCCAGCAGAATCTGGTATGAAATCCTGTTGTTTGAATGGTGTATATTTTTAATCAGTCCAAAATCTCTGATTTGGGGATTTAATAGCAGGGACTGCTGTTAATTTCTTCAGATTAGTGCTCATTATAAAAATCATATTTCCATATGAGTTTTTCTTTCCTTCATAAAACGTTATCCCAAGACAGCTCGAATCCTTCTGAGAGCATGAACAGTCGAACCTGGGCTCATAACACACAGATGAAACCCGCTTTATGGCCGCATTCATTAAACTACTCGACAGAGTACAAAGAGCAGCAACGGGGAGCTTCCCCTAAAAGCTTTTAGTACAACTCTTTCCAAGACCCATTAAACCGGCCCAGCACTAAAGCCTCTGGCCTTCCCCATATATCGATCTCTATCTCTATGGAGCCCCCTCTTCTGTTCAACTGAAGTCTGAGATCATTTATCTCTTAGAACAGTCTATGAAAATGTCACTAATACTAAAATGGCAAGCCAAAATGCAGAATGTGAGGCCATTGTTTTGCATTGTCTGCACATCTCCGAAGAGTCTAGAAATATAGGTACCTGTAAAACTCTTTTCCCGAGTTTCCATTTTTAAAGCTTTATTTGCATGCATGCGTGTGTGTGTGTGTGTGTGTGTGTGTGTGTGTGTGTGTGTGTGTGTGCGTGTGTGTGTGTATGTGGCGCGCGCGGGCACGCGTTCAAGAATGCAGATGCTCACAGAGGCCAGAAGGGGGCATTATATCCTGGTGAGCTGGAGGTACAAGCTGTTGAGTTCCTATGGGTGCTAGGAACTGATCTTAGCCCCTCTGCAAGAACAGCAAGTACTCTTAACAGCTGAGCCATCTCAGCAACCTTCGTTTCCGTTTAACTTACCAAGCAATCTTTTTTATTTTTTTCTATAGCTCAATATTCTACTTATCTCCACTTTCCATATCCAGAGAATAGGACTCACAGTGTTACACATCTTCAATCTCAAAATCAGCATCTTATAGTACTAGTATAAGAAAATGAAAATGAGATTATGAGTAATGGGGGAGAGAGGGAGACCCATCTGGACATCTCTCGTCATCAAATGAAGCTTCTATTACCAGAAATAGGTTCCCTCTAACTGAGTTGTTTTTCTTATGGGTCCCATGGGAAGACTCAGACTACAAAGGTGATTGCCAAACTAAAATTCCTTCCCATAAACCAACATCAAAGCCCTGTTAATAAAGATGTTGCTCACACAGCTCAGTGAACATGGAGGCATTGAACTAGTACATATGGGGGACCTTCACACCTATGTGCTAGCATCTTTGTTACAAGAAGGTATTCAGCACACTATCAAAAGGGAAACATAAACACTAATCCAGTCACAAACCCTTTGATTTATAATGGTACCCTGCCTGTAAGATATGCTAGTGTGATAGTGGCACAAAGTTTGTGGAAGTAACCAACCAATATCTGAATTGACTGCAGGCCAGACATCCTAGTGATAGTGATATTATTCTATATTCACATATCAGCCATTATTAGAGAGGCTCCCTACTGCAGCAGATGAGAACAAACCCAGAGACCCACAGCTAGGAGAGAGAGAAACAAAAAGACCTTGGAACACTAAGACATACATAAAATATTACCATCAACCCCCTACTCTCAAAGTTCAGAGAAGTCTATGGAAGAGGAGGAGAAAGAGCTGGAGCAGATAGAGTGTGCTAAGACAATAAAACCTTCTATAGTACCACTATGCATATGAGCACATAGGTGTGGGGCAGGTAGGCTGTGTTGGGAACCCTGATTCTAGGTTGAGATAATAGAAACCCTGGGAATTATAAATGAGATAGCAGGGAACTTCTCAATCTCTCAAGAGTCAGTAATCTTCACACTGCCATAAGCAGTGCACGGCCCCTTAGGGCATTGGTCATGCCTCGAGTCCTATTTGCAAAGGAGAACGTGATGAAGACTTCACCCAGGTTGGCCATACCCCAAATCCCTCCCCTGTAGGTATATGTGATTGCAGATCAGGTAAGCCCTAGGCAGAAGCAGGGCCACTCCCTAATATGTAGACAAGATCTTCCCAAGCTCTCAGGCCAAGCCAATAGGAAGCTGGTTATCAGACTCTGAACCATTTCAAAATTGTATATATATAGGGGTTGGGTTGAGAGTAAAGGAGACAGGTGTAAGAATCAATGCTCTGCCTGATATTCTTTGTTCTAAAGAGCTGATAATTCCTCTGATTGGGAAGAGATTTTCTCTCCCAAAGTTTCTTGAATCTCACAACGAAGCTTCTCGAGGGCTCAGTTTAGCCTGGTGAAGCACCCCGTGGCTGTGGCAGAAACGTGTGTCCTGCTGAACCCAGCAACAGAGTAAAGCCTGTCTCCCAGACCCCTCAGCGAAGCTGTGTTATGTCCCTATTTGCCTGAGCTCACACATGCCAGCTAGACCAGGCAGCAGAGGTGACAAAGGCCTCCTTTCCTCTAGCCAGAGAGCTGTGTCAGATTTCTGGCACCAGGTCCCACACTTAGCGACTAAGGCAGCATGGGCAAAGCCTGCGGAGTACTGCATCAAATGGGGTCCTAGAGCTGAAAGGAGAGTCAGAAACATGCCCCAATCATTAACTCAGAAGCCATCCTCAACTGATAACCACTTGCAAAAGAAAATGTAGTTTCCTCAAAGAGGGACTCACTAGGTAAACCAACTACGCTTAAAGGTATTCAGCATGCCCAGCCATGGATGGCCAAAGGGAGATGAGTTCAGTGGCATCTCTGGATGTTCCTTGTCTTATATTGCCATGTCTGGACTCTTGCTTTTTTAAAAATTTTTAGCTTGAATACAATTATTTTTATATTATTTTTTCTTCTCTTTTTTTACCCTATGGGTTGTGTATTTAATGTAAATCCCAGTTAGATGTTTTTGTGGGACTTCTTGGAGTGAGAACCAGGGAGTATTTGTTTCTTATGTCTTTTCCTGGACTTTTTAACTCCTGTTTATCTTATCATACTACAAGTGTTAATTGTTGTTTTATCATATTTTTAAAACTATTTTTCAGATCTGGCTGGGAAGATAGGTAGAGAGGAGCTGGGAGGAGTAGAGGGAGAAGGAACTGTGAACAAAATATGATTTGTGAGAAAAATTACTTTCAACAAAAGAAAACACAGAAAATGTTTCATCTACCTCGCTTTATTCTCTCACGTACAGATGCTAACATATCCTGTGTACACAGGCAAAGGAGATAGATCGTGGACCCATGATTCCATCAACACAACAGGAGAAAACTCTATATTCCCAAATGAAAAGCAAATGTTCAATCACAACAATTAATGAGAACAAGGCAAAGATCTTATTTTCTTTCCTGTAGCCTTTGTCACCAGAGAGTCTTTGTTTCACCCTTTCTTTGTTCATTTTGGTCCAAATTCAATAAGATATACCTAGAAATGGATTGGTTTCATTTCCATTTTCAGAAATGAGATGGCTCAGGGTATTCTTTGAGTGAACATACGTTTATTGAAATGACTTTCTTAATGTCTCAATAGCCCTGTTCTCTGGATAATATAATTATTATACAATTGTTGATTCATCTGCTTCTTGGCACCAGACTGGAATACAAACAAAGAAACAAAAACAAATGATAAGATAGATATATAGGTTTCTAAGTAGATAGAGAGATAGATAGATGATAGATACATAGATAGATAGATAGATAGATAGATAGATAGATAGATAGAATGACAAACAGGATAGGATAAATGTATACATCCCTGCTTTTGTGTGTCTTTTATTCTAACAAAGAAAGCAAACAAAATAATAAACATAAACACATATAAAATATAAAATTACAATTCAATGAATTCAAGCTAGAAAAAATGAAATTGTCTGTTTTTGACTTCTCAAAAAATTCAAAAGTTGTCTAACTGCAATGAAACTTAAGTAATACAAAAATCTAAATTGACCTTCTAAACCATCAGAGGAACTCCTGAACACAAATGAAACAATATATTTTTATTATTTAAATTACACGAAAGCTTCTTAGGATGATCTGTGTGAGTTCACATGATTCAACCAGCATTATGATCGCTTCTCTGTCCCAGCACAAAAGCAAACTGAACCAAAGCATACAGTGAAAAATGTGTCTCTCAATCTCTCCCAAACTGTAGAAGCTTTCCTTCCCCTTAAGAAAGACTTATACTTACTTACATGTGACCATCTTTTCAAGAAAGCAGATGGCTTCCCTATGCTAGAGAGCACTGAATAGCTAAAACAATGTTTAGTATGATATTTTAGCTAAACATATGAGTAGAATGTTCCCCTAGTCAATACGTACATAATAATGGTGACAGTGCACAGCCACTTTAAAGACCCCTTATGTGCTTATTTATTCCATTAGACTGAAGAGCCCTCTGAGATATCAAGGTTTATGATTCATTATGTCTTCGAGTTTCAAGTACTTAGCTTGTCTGGATAGAACCCAAGAGGTCATCTTTTGTTTGCAGACTGACTGACATAAGGAATAAAAGAGTGAATTAATCACTGAGCAAATTCACAGTGATGATGGGATCCACATAACTAAGAATTAGCTATAAGCTCACCGGGATATTTCTGACACTTGTAGGAATGAGAAAAATCTCACCACTACTGAGGGTACAAAGAGGGAAATTCATAACAGCACCATTTCTCTTAAGTAACTAACAGTTGAGTGTTTGCATATTTTTAAATGACACCTCTACAAAAAGATGCTTTCTCCTGACAGTGTATAGTAGGCAATCAGGTTTCTCATCAGATCCTGGAATAAAAACTGACACTCACATTACAAAGTGGAAAAGCAAGAGTCAGTTCCTGGCAACAAAGTAACTATTATCTAAAGCTGGGGAGATCAGTAAGGCTGGGGGTATTGTTCGGTGCATGAATCACTCCTTGCTCAAGCATGAAGAGCAGAGTTTTGATTCCCAGATCCACAAAACAATGTTGAGGGAAGTTTGTAGTCTTGTAGTCCTAATACTTGGAATTTAAAAAACAGTAGGCTCCTAGACCAAGATGACTTACTAACCTATGTTTTATCAGGAAACTCTGTGTTCAGTGGAAAGATCTTTCTCAATCATATATTAGTGAATAATCTAGAAAGTTACAATGGTAACCTCAGGCCTACATACACAATTACAGATATATGTGCGCTTACTTCACTACATCCATGTGACATGTAAATACACCGCTACATATAAATAAAGGCTAATAATGTGTAGAAACACTAAAGGGGGGAATCTAATGCTTATTTTAAAAATACATTTATCTGGCAAAACATATGGTGAGTTTTGCTCTGAGGTGTTCAATAAAATACTTTCTTCCTATCTGGAAGACCATTGATATCTTAAAAGTATGGAGGGGATAAATTAATGGACATCTTAGAGCGTAAATGAAGAAGAGAAGAACTTGGCTTTGTTGGAAGGTTCTGTAGAAACTCTGCAGGCCATTGATTTCCCATCCCTAGGAAAGACTACAAAGGACTGATTCCACAAGAATCCCACTTCCATCATGATTAGGATAGAGATGGTGTGCAGTGAGTTGAAAGGGCGTGCAAAGAAGACACAGTAAGGAGCTGGTCAGCTCCAGTGACCCAGATGAGTGAACTCACATATTTATTAGAAATCTAATGCTGATTTAACCTTACTGCTTTTGTACATACATATGAACACAGGGTTTATTCTTGGATTGTGAATATTCAACAAAGTTAAAATATTAAGCTATGAAATGCTATTACTGTACCTTAAAAGAGAAATCTTAATTTAAAAAAAAAGTGCCTCCTGGCTCAATAAACCTCTTACTCTGTTCTGAGTAAACTTGCATTCTATCTGACTCACAGAAAAGCTCCTATTTTATGAGTGATCATTTGGGGGGGGGGGTCAGAGTTTATAAGGTAATTAAGGGTCCAAGTACTCAGGGTAAAACCACAGTAGTAAAACCAGAAAGGTATTTCCAGATTTTTACATGCAGAGAATGAAATATTTTTCACTCTTCATCTGATAACAATGCCCTCATGACTTAACCCAAAGCTGAGCAAGTTGAGGAGGAAGACAGACACTTGAGGATCTCCTGGAAATTTGTGTTTGAAGAAGTAGAATAAATCCATTTAGAGGATTATGTACAGGTAAAGGTATGGGTCTTTTTATTTTCCAGTACCTTCCTTTAGTTTTTGGAATGGAAGTAGATTATATGACATATAAGGGGACACGTGGCCTCTCATTGGGAATCCAATTTATAGTGCTCTCCTCCAAGTTAATTATCATCACCAGAGACCCTAAAGAATCTCAACCTTCTTAATTCTGAGACCCCTTAGCTCAGTTGCTCATGTTGTGCTGACTTCCCACTATAAAATCATTTTTATTGCTACTTTATAACTGTAATTTTGCCACAGATTGAGTTGTAATGCAAATATATATGTTTACTGATGACCTTAGGTGACCCCTGTAAAAGTCATTTAATCCTCAAAAGGGTTTTGAATCACTACTTAAGATCCTGCTTGTTGACTCTTCTCCCTCATGGAAGGGGAGGAGCATAAAATCTTTGTGCAAGATTTTTGCCATTTGTACATATTTCAGTCCTTATTGCTCATGGCCTTATGGTCTTGGGGGAAGCTGGACAATATATTCTGGAAATGTGAAAGATGAACTGAAAAGGCGGCTGTGTAGCTATGGGGAAATTCTCATCTCCTTGGGGGAAGACATTCTTACGTTGTGCTTGCTTTATGGGTCTCTATGCTCCTGTAAGTAACACTCACCTGTCCTCTAATACTAAGCTCAGTAAATTCATTGGTTTCCCAAGTTGAATCTCAGAATTATCACACTTTATTTAGCATTTGATAGCATTCAGTGAATGAACAGGTCTTTTTAAAAATGACCTCAGGGGAAATGTTCTTACACTATGCTTCATAGTGGATTATAATCTCAATCCTTGAGACAGAACTTGCTCACTTGCCTGCTTCAAGACCTAATAATGGCTGAAATGGATTAGCACTAATCCAATACTGCCAGCACCGTTGGATGCACTCAATCTCTGAGGTTGTCCCTGCAGTTCATGCTGTTCTCTTGGTTTATTAGAATGTCTTTATGTCCCTTTTAAATTTCAAACCTCAGTTCTTGAGGACCCCGTCGAATTGGTAACATATTTCAGAGGTCTCTTCTTACTAAAATTTCTCACCACAATAGCCCTGTAGTAAATTACTTGCCACTTGCTTGGGTGTGTGGCAATGCAAAGTCCAAGGCTCTTGATCATAATGTCTGTATTTCACACACAAAAATTTGAGTGTAATCATTTCAGCATAAAAATTGGGAACTACATCTGGTGTTGCCTCTGTCTGAAACCTTTATTCTGATTTACATTATTTCAGGGAAACCTATAAAGCTACTTATTTCTAGAACAAGGTCCCAGAGGCAGCAGCATGGGTGACAGGAACACTGGCCCTGGCTTCCCTGCTGCCAGGGAGAACAACATGGTGGCAAGATTGTGCCCCTCCCCATTTCCCTTGCCCAGAGGCAGGAGGATTTGTCTAATTGGCAGGATCTAATTTAAATCCAGAAACGTAGCTACAATAATGTCCAGAAATAATACACTTCAAGTTTCTAGCTTTTGAAATATGTGAAGACAAGACACAGGAGAATGAGACTCAGCATTCATTTCAAGTAAGCCCTCGATTTCTCTCACGCCAATAACCTCACACAGATTTATGCTTAGCTCAGAAGTCTGCTTACTCTGGGGACTTTTTCTGAGCATCCTAATGGGAACTTGTCTCATATCACCGTTACCTCCATAAAGAAATTTTCATTTTTATAGGAATAAAGATTATTAATAAATATTATTACTTCCCTAGGAGACTAAACTGAAATGCCAAGAAGTCTTTCTTACTAAGGTAACTGCAGGTCTGCACTCAGAAGAATGAATAATCTAGGCAAATTTCAAGGCTCCTTTTAGCTCCCTCTAGTACCCCTTCATCTATTTAGGGAGTGGCTTATCTCTTTACTTAAAAGCACAACAGGAAAGTCTAGGCTTGGACTTCTGCCCAGGGAGGGCTGGGCAAAGGGCCTTTATCACATTAGTCCTCTTTGGGCCTAATGTGATGAAGCCCAAGGGAAATTGGAGCCTTCTGCCATTTCAGCTCCCCAGGACTTGAAATGTCTTTCTATTTCCTAGATGGAATGGCAGGGGTGTATTTTTCAAAGCTAACTGTGGAAAGTAGGCCTGCTCTTTCCTCTTTGAGTAATTCTAGCCTGCAAGCTTGGCCTGTTTCAACTCAGAAATTCTCAATTCTATGCATTGTGCTAATGAGTCTCATCATAAGACTTAAGGTAGAAATCTAAGATACAGGCTTTGAAACCTGCCTGGATGTATTTCAATATTGTTTGCTCAGTGTATTTGGTGTTATATATATATATATAATACCTTAAACTCCTTCCTTATACCTTAGACTCCTTCCAATACCTTTGATACATGAATGATAACATCTATAATATAAAATTTTGTAATGGTTAAATCAGTCAGGATGAGTGATACCCTTAAAATAATGCTGAGTTCTCTCATGCTTAGAATATTAATATAATTATCCTTGCTGTTTTTACTAATTGATACAGAAATATATTTTGGATCTTGAATTTTATATTGTCACAAGGGTTTAAGGAACAGTATAATGTGACCTAAAGAAAGGAAGTATCATAATTTGCAGCAGACACAAATGTCAAACTTTTCTTATGTATTACATGAATTATCTTCTAGATGATACGACTAGCTCACAGGATACTCAAGACTTTCTTATGACAAGATCTGCTTGGACATTTAACTATACTGCTTTCCACTATTGTGAATTACCTTTCTCCATTATTGTCTGTCAGAAGAATTATAAAGCAGTTGCACATACACTATTCTATTCAATTATTAGAGAATTTTGTAATATTGCCTTTGGGGCAAATTCAGATAGTGGTGACCAACAGAGAACCCAGTGGCTTACAACATACCCCATGCTTTTACTTGCAATGCTAAATTTTAGTTTGTGACAGCTTTGGTGATGACATCAGGACAGAGACTTGGTGATGCTGTCAAGATCCCAGGCTCCTTCTACCTTTTCCATTAACCCTTTGATGCATGCTGTCTCCTCATTCTTCAGCTTCTTACCACTCTCCCAGTGCAACACTAGAAACAGGGACTTGTGGCGAAAATTGCCAAAAGTGAGAAACCAGAAAAACACTTTACTTTTTAATCAAGGGGGAAAATGTCCTTCCCCAGTTCTTACTGAGAGCTATGTCAAACTCACAATTACATCAAACCACAATGGATACCGGAAAAACTGAATAGTTAGATTTTCTTATAATATATTCTCTGTACTGGGAAGCAGTGTAAGACGAAAGAAGAAATGTGTTGAATCACAAGACAATAACATGTTTTATAATATGTGAACTAATAGGGTTATAGTTCTAGAAAAACTATAAATTACCCATTTCACCCATGGCGACATACAAGTTCCAGAAAGTTTGAGCAGAACTTTTGGCACTATCCTTGAAACTTTCATTATTGCACAGAAGATGCAGAAGGTTCATAAGTTTTTCAGGATTATGATAAGAAAGATTGGAGAACTAACTTGTGGGGGCTATTGCTTGTTTTGTAACTTGAGTCATGAGTGTTGTATTAAACAGGCATGAGCGCTATTGTAGAAAGCATATACATAATAACAAACAATAGAATAAAACAAATGGAGGCAGATGGCAGAGGGTCCATGAGCATTGCCAGGCAACAGGGTCCTTCGCTAAAGCGACATCTGCAGGCTGTGGATGGGGCGCACTGGACTTGAAGAGGTAGCCGATTTGCTCCTGTGGGTCCTCAGGTTGATCCCGCTATTGATGGCTCTATTGTTCTTGTTGAGCGAAGACTGCAGGCTCTAGTTTTGCTTGAGCACAGCATCTTTTTCCAGGGTTTTGTTCTGCATGCTAGGTGAATACTAGACAAAACTCAGGTGTTTGCTTCCTCACCTACAAAATGGGGGTGCAAAGCTCCTGTCCCTGTATCTTTCTGGTGCTTTGACTTCTGAGACTGATTTGCCATTTAACATTTGCTGGCTGGCTGGAATGCCTAGCATGGGAAGTAGAAGTTAAGGGCCATGGCAAGCCCTTGTCATGTGACTGACAGCACAGAGGGAGAACAAACGATGACTTGAGGCCCTTCAACCTCCCCCTGGCATAAAGACAGCAGAAGGAATTAACGGCTCTGGATAGGACAGTGGGATCAAGACTTTTCGAGACACCCTACCATGGCCATCTAAAGATTCCACTTCAGTTTTCTTTGTAGCTGAAATGAAAAAAGGGGGGGGGGATTAGTAAAAAACAAAACTAAAAGCAAAAATCTCTTCAATCTGCCTGGCCTTCTTGCTCTAAAGATGGGGTTTCAGGACAGAGTACTTTCTGGAATGTGTGGCCAGGGAACAATGGCAGGGACTATGGACATTCACTTACAACAGTCTGTGGGACCTGGAGCTCTTGGCCACTGTGGTCTCTGGGGAGGCAGAAGCCTTGCTCTGAGGTGGGCTCCACATACTCGAATATTTACCCGGCCTCAAGAAGCCAAGTGTCTGGGATTGATTCACAGTCGTTTCAGCCTCAAGGATAAAGACTCATAACCTCTTTAAATTTCATTCTGTTGCTGAACTCTGTCTCCAGGGTTCTCTAGCCTTCTAGGAACAAAAACCGACCGCTAAGGAGAAAACCCGCCTTTCCTCTTTGCCACTGTCTGCATGGCTCCTCAGCACAAATGCTGCACACACTAGTCATTCCTGAAACCCAAAGGTGACATGGGGGCACTTGGGGAAGAGTGTGTGTTTGTGTGTGTGTGTGTGTGTGTGTGTGTGTGTTTGTGTGTGTGCGTCTCGAGCCTTGCCCTTGACATAGTGGGGTTGAAGCAACCTTCAGTGTGGAGCCTTTTCAGGTTTTAGGAAGACAGAGATGGTTTGAGACAAGTGATGAGCCTGAAGAGGATGAAGAGAAGGCTGCCTGAATGGATGAGCCTGGTGCTGTCCTAATTGACCAGTGGAGGTACTCTGTGTCTGTGGGTTAGAATAACACAAGTACATATAGCCTTCCTACTTTCCAGACATAGGGTGATGGGAGGGGCCCTCCTTCTCCTCTGGAAGGCTGTGGGTACCAACACTGGCTCCCAGACCTAATGCCATCCTCTGTGCTATCGAGTCAACCCTGTCTGGAAAGTGGTGTAGAGCAGAGCATGAGGGCCTTCAGGACACACTCCTATTGTCCCCTTTGCTTGTGTTCTTGACCAAGTGGTGTCTCTGGTGACCCTAGGAAAGCCTCCTCTCCTCATGGTGAGATGTATGGGAAGTAAGGAAAGGGGAACTGTTGAGCCTTCAACCTCCAGGTAGAAACCCAAATTCAATTTTGAGTCGGGATGAGAAAAGCTAGCGACTGCCCTGGGTTCTCTCCTAAATGCTCTGGCCTCATCCCACCTGAGCACATCTCTCTGTGTGTACTGTCTACCTGGGGCCATCTAAAAGTTGTGCTGCAGAGGAGTGTACAATGTCCTCTCCAAAAGAAACATCCCCATTCTACCCCTTTGTGATCAACTTTTAGTGGCATAAATGAAAGAGATAACTCTTAGGGTTTGCCACAGTAGGCATGTGGCCAGTCCTTTGCTGGTGATATCTTGCAGAGTCTGGAAGCACAGTTCCATCCACCTTTCTGCTATTTGTCTGCCTATCAGACTTTCTTCCTATCAGAAGAAAGCAAAAGATATCTAGAGAGTCTACAGAGTCCCAGGAGAACATAAGAGAGAAACTACACAAGCAGAAGATGAGAGGATATCTATTTGATATCCAAGTATGATCTTGGTGATCAAAATTCTTCTTGAAACCATAGGGATGGTAGCCCTCCTAGTAGACTGCACTAGGCAAGGGGATGGTCTGGATGTTGAAAGCTCATAACCAATGAATGGCTCAAAGAGATGAAGCACTATAAACTGAAATTTAGAGCACAGGGTACCAGTGGGAGGCTGTTAAGGGGACTGTGGAGGTGACAGTAGGGAGGACCAAGAGAGCTGAGCTTGTACAACCTCTCTCAGCCCTGTGGGAATGAAGGATCATGGGCCAAGATGGTAGATGAGCCCCACCTGGCTTTCTTCCTATGACTGCTCTAAAGTTAGGGTTACATGGAATGAAAGAGAAATTGGTTTGTCTAGAGACAAGAGCTTGGGGCACTCAGGCCTGTCTATAGAAGTGAGGGGGGAGCTCCTTGATGGTTCTTTATTGGTGTAGAAGAAATGGTTAGAAAGAAGATGCTGAAATGAGAGAGTGGCTCTTTACTTTACAATGTGAGTGCTAAGCTAGGGGCTGACTCAATAGGCTACATGGGTGCTTGGGAATGGTGTATGAAATAGGTGATCCAGGACTAAAAAAGATAAAGTTGGTGCCTTATAAAAAAGAAAATGAAATAAAACAACACAGTGAAGTGGAGAATTATGCTAACCATGAGGCTATAAATTTACAGAGATTTATTGTAAATGTCATATGTAAGTTGAAGAATCAAGGGACCCAAGTGGGTCTACAGAATCCCCCCAGATGAATGGTAAGAGGCAAAGATTACAAATTTGGGCAGCTTCTTTATTTTCTGTAATTTTATCAGCATGTAAATTGCCCATATTTAGTGGGTTCCCCTGAGGTGTTCCTGCACATGCATGCGCCAATTTAAGTTCTAAAGTAATTCCTCAGAAGTGCGTATGTACGAGTGGCACTGACAAACATGACTAACAACTTGCACAACGTGACTTTACTGGACAACACACCCCAAATCGTAAGAGAGAAGGTGTTATCTTTATGGTCTCTAAATAGTCATGATAAATGTCTGGGCAGTGGGATTCCTAGATCATCTTCTGTTGACATCTCAGCAAAACTTATTTATGGTCAGTATTGTCACCACAATTACACGGGTTCAGTGGGAAGATATCCTCATGCATGCACACATACCCGTGTGCCACACACACAATCAAAAAGAAAAGCAAAACAAACCTCCTCTAATTCTACCATCCAGAGATAGAAGTTTACATACTCTTCTTTGCATTTAATTCGTATTCTTTTATTCATAAAACATTTTTATTTCCAAATAGGCAATATTTATTTGTGTGTGTATATTGAATAGGTTCTCAATTTTTCATTTGTCTTATATTGAAGTATGACATATGTATATATATATATACATACATATTTGTGTGTATGCATATATATACATGCTGCAGTAAATTTAATTTAAATATTTAAGATCAAAACTGCCCCTATTGTACATAGAAGGCCTATTATTATACACAAAACTATGTGATAGCTTACTAAAAATAGAATTGCTAATGTGAAGGTGTTGGTACATCTTAAACCTTTTGTTACATGCTGTGAAATTGATCTTCCAAAAATTCATCTTTATTCTATCAGTATGTTGCCAAGAATTAGATAGTACATTGTGGAATGGCACTCTTGGTGGTTGCTACTATGAAGCATTGTTATGGACTCTGAAACCTCTTCCCCATTCTGTGGCCACTAGCCTGGAGGTTACATGGAAATCAGATAATGGGAATCTGACCAAGAGAGTTATTGGTGATATATGGTCATCAGGCATCCCCGTGTAGTTGATTCTTGTAAGGATCTATATTTTTGGTATGGGCAAATTCCATAGAACTATCCGAGATATTCTTGTAGGGGTATAACCCTGAGAAATGAGACATGTGTCTTAGGTGTAGGAGTAACAAATGTAAAAGGATCTCACTGGACATGTGAGGAGGTTAGGGTACTGTGTACTATGATTAATCTGCCACTTTTGTTGACCTTATAGAGAATATTCAAGAAGTGTTAGCCGTCACCTAACTGTTTAGACTTGATGTTGATGGTGGCAGGGAGCAGATGGATAAAAGACAGCATGAGAAAGACAAAATAAATAAATAAATAAATAAATAAAACAGCTCTTCATTCTTTTTTACACATAAAAGTAAGCAATTCCTGGAAAAAATGAAATTAGTTTAAAAATGTTACCAAAACTACTATATATCTATTTTTGTAAAGTTATTATTATTAATGTAACTTACATTCTGATCAAACAGAGCCACTGCTGTGAATCATTTTTCTCTTAAATCTTAGTATTTATATGCATGATGTCAAATAAGCCAGTATAATTATTTGTTCGGTGTAAATGACTATAAATCATCAAAATAGAAAACTACAAAGACTTGGCATTGCAGAACTTTAAACAAGTAGGTCCTTCCTATTCTGGATTAATAGCCTGTTTTAGGAAGTTGGTAAGAACACCGACATGATTTAATGTCATCTCTCTTACTTGGTGACTATTCATTTGGCAGAGAATGGCAGAAGAGAATTCTTCTCTGAAAAATTCTGACTTTTAGCATCAAAGAATTAATAGCACTGGGTTCAGGGAAGGAGGAATTTAGGCACAGATGCTTTTCTCTTCCAGTTAAATCAGCTGTCCCCTCTCACACAGGCAATATTGTCTTTAGTTGTCATGTCACATGATTCTATGCTCAGACAATCCCTGAAATTCATAGCATTTTTCCCAGTGTCACATACAGCATGTCATGCCGGCTGCAACTTCGGTACTTTTTTTTTTCCTCCAATATTTTAATGGGCAAACTTGAGTAATATATTTCCCAATTTCAAACCCTTCAGCACTGACAGTCCAAAACTCCCGAGGATATGAACTAATGCAAAAGGTTCCGGCTGAGATGAGCATCTTCAGCTCTGGCCTATCCGTGTCAAGTCCTCAAGCTCTTGAGAAATAATTTTACTTATTAAAACACATTTTTTCCTCAAAAAATACTGTAGGAGAGACAAAGTTCTCAGTGACCTCTCAGAAAAACTGTTGAATTAAGGAAAGAAGTCTACATAACTCTTCCATTTTTTTAAAGCTTAGTAAAGTATAATTAATGCCCCAAGAAATAGCTCTGCTTTCTCTTCACAGATTTGAATTATTGAACTGAGCCTTCACCCTGGGACTAGTTTGCCATCATCTTCTCGCCAGCTCCTTTTTCTCTAAAACAAAAGTAGACAATACTAACGGTTGTATTAAAGAATGTGGCATATATTTGCAGGCATTAGTGAATGTCTTGGGACCCATAAGGGTCTACATTCTTTTGGGAATTCAACAGCCCTTGAGTAGAAACTGACCTGACAGTGAGGTAGTGAGAGCCCATTCACATTCAACTGTCTGAAAATGGACAAAGAAATTTATTAATTTGATTTCAAGCTACTAGCCAGGAAACTGGTTAGAGGTCTCCCACAAGTCAATGTTAGCATACAAGTAAGAACTACGTGCAAATTTATTAATTTGGGCTCCCTTTGTGGTTTAATATCATCATTCCATAGATGTTATGTAGTAACATGGCAATGCCTTGTGAAAATCTTCATTGCGACAAATGCTTTTCTCAGAAATGTAAGTCATACTCCTTACTTTTGTATGCATTCTTTTACTACAGCAGATCCTCTTCCTTTTTACACAGGGCTGATTATTCAAACACAATACAGTGCCAAGTCTGAGGTCTACTGGATACAGAAACCATTCTGTCTCAAAATAAAGCACTCTCCGTTTAAAGAAAATAATCTAATTGAGAATATTTGTAAAATGCAGTGTAGCAAAATTTAGCAAGCAATTTTCTTTAAATATTGTCTTTATTTGGAAGCAATGGTGCCTCGCTGTCAAGTTACTTATGGTTAATGAAAGAGAAAAGATAATATATGTGGAGAAATCAGAAGGGCCCTGCTAGGACAGCCTCATAGACTAGACCAGAGGATTTTCAATTCTGCACTTTACTCTGTAAGGTTGAGGCATTCTTTGGAAAACTTGTCCAGGTGGTATTTTCTCAGTGGTATCATTTCTTTCCATCCTCTTCTGCATCTGATTTCTCATATAGGCCTGCAATACTTTGAAACTTCAGCATTGACTTTTCAGTGTTTGGGGGAGTGAGCATAGGCAATTAATACTGATTTTTTCCTAATGCAGTCATCATTAAATATCCAGTTATTTATAAGGAATCCAAAAGAAATATAATTTTTAAAAGCAAAAACTGAGCATAAACTTCAAACTGTTTACCTAGAAGTACATATTAAGGGCTAGAAGGCCCAAAAGGTCAAGCTGCTTGCTACCAAACCTGATTGCTGGAGTTAAATCTTTGGTCCCACAAGACTGAAGGAGAAAAATCAAATGATGTAGATTGTGACAATTTATGTCCAGTCATACACATATGACATAAGTATAGAAAAAATAATCAAATAGTTGGGTAGGAACTGGGACTCGGGAGGGACTAGTGTTTGCACTGCAAGTATGAGGATCTCAGTTTAGATCTCCAGAAGTTCATAAACAGCCAACTATAGTAATGTATGCTCCTAATCACCATGCTTAGAGGTACAGGCACAGATGCATCTCTGGGTCTCACTGGGCAGCAAGATTAAACAAATGAGTGAGCTCCGGTGTCAATAAGATACTCAGTCTTGAGCATCAAGGAGGGAGGTGCTATAGATGTTACACTTATGGCTTAGCACTCATAGTTACTGATTTTCTCTGAAGGCTCTGGTAATAGCACTACCAAGAACTGAAAGAAGAACTAGAAAATGCTGTCATATGGATATGATACAGGTGATACCACATCAACTCACCACAGCTGTGTTTGCCTGTATAAGAACTGTGCAAGGATAAAAAAGGCTGAGAAAGAAATTGGGGAATCAACACCCTTTACAATAGTCACAAATAATATAAAATAACTTTTGGTGACTCTAACCAAGCTGGTAAAAGATCTGTATGACAAGAACTTCAAGTCTTTGAAGAAAGAAATTGAAGAAGATCTCAGAAGATGGAAAAATCTCCTATTCTCATGGATTGGCCAGATTAATATAGTAAAAATGACTGTTTTGCCAAAAGCAATACACAGATTTAATGCAACCTCCATCGAAATTTCAATTCAATGAATTATAGAGTTAGGAAGAGCAGTTTGCGAATACATTTGGAGTAACAAAAACCCAGAATACTGAAAAAAAAATTTAATAATAAAATAACTTCTGAAGGAATCACTATCCCTGACCTCAATCTGTATTACAGAGCAATTGTGATAAAAACTGCATGTTATTGGTACTGAGACAGGCAGGTAGATCAATGGAATAGAATTGAAGTCCCAGAAATGAACTTACACACCTATAGTCACTTGATCTTTGACAAAGGAACAAAAACCATCCAGTGGAAGAAAGACAACATTTTGAACAAATAGTGCTGGTTCAACTGGCAGTCAGCATGCAGAAGAATGCAAATCGATCCATTCTTATTGCCTTGTACAAAGCTCAAGTACAAGTAGGTCAAGAAATTCCACATAAAACCAGGTGTACTGAATCTAATAGAACAGAAAGTAAAGAAGAGCCTCAAACACATATGCACAGGGGAAATTTTTCTGAATAGAACACCAATGGCATATGCTCTAAGTTCTAAAACCGACGAATGAGACCTCATAGAATTGCAAGGTTTTTGTAAGGAAAAGGACACTGTCAATAAGACAAAAAGGCAAACAAAAGGTTTGGGAAAGATCTTTACCAATCCTACATCCAGTAGAGGGCTAATATCCAATATATAAAAAGAACTCAAGAAGTTACACCCCACTTTTTGGTTTCTGCCTGCAGCCTGAGCTGGCCCTGTGCTGCAACTCTCTGTACCCTGATCCCCTTGGGAGAGAGCTTGTCTTCCAGAAGTGCTGTCATGCCTGAGAGCACAGGTGAGACCAAGAAGTTAGACTCCAGAGAATCAAATAACCATATTAAAAATTGGGGACAGAGTTAATCAAAGAATTCTCAACTGAGAAATATCTAATAGCTGAGAAGCACCTAAAAAAAGTTCAACATCCTTAGTCATAAGGGAAATGCAAATCAAAACTACCTTGAGATTGCATCTCACACCAGTCAGAATGGTTAAGATCCAAAGCTCAGGTGATAGCAGATGCTAGCAACAATATGGAGAAAGCAGAACACTTCTCCATTGCTGGTGGGATTGCAAGCTAGCACAACCACTCTGGAAATCAGTCTGCCAGCTCTTCAGAAAACCGGACATACTACTACCTGAGAACTCAGCTATACCACTCCTAGCATATACTCAAAAGATGCTCCAACATATAACAAGGACACATCCTTCACTACGTTCATAGCAGCCTTATTTATAATAGCCAGAATCTGGAAAGAACCCAGATGTCCTTCAGTGGAGGAATGGAGACAGAACATTTAGTACATTTACACAATGGAGTACTACTCAGCTACTAAAAATAATAACTACATGCTATTTTTAGATATATGAACAGAAATAGAAAATATCATCTTGAGTAAAGTACACACTCACTGATAAATGGATATCAGCCCAAAAGCTCGGAATATCCAAGATACAATTCACAGACCATGTCAAGCTCAAGAAAGAAGACCAAAATGTGGATATTTCAGTTCTTCTTAGAAAGGGGATCAAAATGCTCACAGGAAGAAATACAGAGACATGGTGGAAATCAGCCAGAAGGAAAAGCCACCCAGAGACTGCCCCGCCTAGGGATCATTGAGGGGGTAGAGAGAGTTGACTAAAATCAAAATACATTGTATAAATCTATAAACGTTTTGGAGGATACATTTAAAATTTTAAAAGTAAGGTAAGAATAAAGCCCTCCAACATCAACTTCTGAAATCCCCATACATCATACACCCACCCACATACAAACGTGTACACACAAAATGGAATATTACTCAGCTATCAGAAACAATGACTTTGTGAAATTCCTAAGAAAATGGATGCATCTAGAGAATATCATCCTGAGTGAGATAACCCAGTCACAAAAGAACAGACATAATATGCAGTCACTGATAATTGGATACTAACCCCAGAAAGCTCTGAACACCCCAGAAACAACTCACAGACTATATGAAGTTCAAGAAAAACAAAGGCCAAAAAATAAAAGCCTCAGTTTTTCTTAGGGAAAATAATATATATATATAGCACCCTCACAGAGTGTGGTACACCTGGACCTTAAATCATTAATTATCCAAGAGCTAAGATTATAGCCTTGTGGCAATTTTTGGTATTCACAGATCATTATGCTTAATCTATACTCACCAATCAATCTGTTTCCATGTTATGTTCTCTCCTACATGTTCTTTATGCTTACTGTAACTAGTGGGATTTCAATGCATGCTATCAAAGCTCTAAAAGAATTAAGTATGGACAAAATATTCATATAGTGTTATGCCAAAATGCCTTTAAAATATGTATATGTATCGTATTCCTCTTTAAAAAAAAATAAAGTTGTAAGAAAAAAATAAACTAAAACATAGATGATACAATATCTACCATACATAAATGTGCATCACCAATAATGACTGTCAATAATGGCACAAGAGGTGCTTCAAATATCAAAAGCTGTACAAAAGATTACTAAATAGAAATCTCACTGTCTTCTTACTAAATTCAAATCAGGACCAAGTTTTTAGCTTCTCGGTATGAACAGTGAGAATTTATGTACTACACAGCAGACTTCCCAAGAGCCTCCAATGTCAATGCTTTTGATGATGGCACATTTCTCTGATGTCTTCTCTGTCTACAGAAGCAGGTGATGTAAACACAGTCATGTCTGAGGCCAAGTTGCATGCCAGCTGGTGGTTTCCTGTTTTTGTTTATTTGTTTGTTTTTGTTCTTGTATTAAGCATTCCATCCATTTACATCTCAAATGATATCCCACTTCCCGATTACCCCTCCACAAGACCAGCATTCCACAGCCTCCCTCTCCTCCTTCCCCTTTAGCTCTATGAGGGTGCTTCTCCACCTAGACACCCTCTCCTGCCCCACCCCTCCAGCATCCCTCTATGCTGGGTCATCAAACCTCTATAGGACCAAGAGCCTCCCCTCCCATTATTGTCAGACAGTGCCATCCTCTGCCACTTATATATCTGGAGCCATGTGTCCCTCTCTGTACACTCCTTGGTTGGTGGTCTAGTTTCTGGGAGCATTGAATGGTCTGACCAGCTGATTTTGTTCTTCTTATGGGGTTGTGATCTCCCTCAACTCCTCTAGTTCTTCTGCCAGCTCCCCCACCAGGGTATCTGAGCTCAGTCTGATGGTTGGCTCCAAACACCCACATCTGTTTTGGTCAGTGGCCGGCTTAACTTCCAAGGAGCTTCATTCCAGGTTCCTGTCAGCAAGTGCTTCTTTCCAATGGCAATGGCTAAGGGTTTGATGTCTGCAGACAGGATGGATCCCCAGGTGGGGCAGTGCTGGGTGGCCTTTCCTTCAGTCCCTGCTCCATTCTGTCCTTGTTCTTCCTTTGGACAGAAACATTTTGGGTTAAAACTTTCAGGGTATGTGACCCCATAACACAACTTGGGGCTGTGCCTACAGAGAGGTGGTCTCTGCAGGTTCTATCTCCTCTTTCTGCTAAATTCATCCATGTTGTGTCCAGGGAGACTTATATTTCCCTGGCATCTGGGACTCTCCAGTGGCTATTCCCAGTTCCTCATCCTCCTGATACATATTTTTATTCCATTTCCTGACCCTCTTTTCCTCTCTTATGTTGCCTCCAGAACCTGATACTACCCTTTAATCCACCCCCCTTTCTCTCTCCCTCCTGGGTGTCCTTTTCCTTCACCTCCTGTGATCATCCTGTTTTCCACCTCAATGCAAGACTGAAGCATCCACACCCTGGTCTTTCTTACTCATAAGCTTCATATGGCCTATGGTTTGTATCAGGGGCAGTGTAAGTTTTGAGGCTAATATCTGCTTATCACCGAGTACATATATACCATGTGTGTTCTTTAGTGACTAGGTTACCTCTCTCAGAATGATATTTTCTATTTCCATCCACTTGCCTGAAAATTTCATACAGTCTTTGATTTTTAGCTGACTAGTACTCTATTGTGTTAAAGTACCACATTTTCTGTATCAATTTTTCTGTTGAAGGACAACTAGGTTATTTCCAGAATTTGCCAATTATAAATAATGCTACTATGAATATGGTGAGGCATGTGTCCTTTTTATATGTTGGAGCATTTTGAGGGCAAGTTGGTGTTTTTAAACATTATTGACTCACTGCATCTCTGGGACTCTAAAGTATATTTTCTTAAGTTGACTTTCAGGGTCCAGACATAATGCTATGTACTCTCAAACACTGATTTCTCTTTGAGGTATTTACTGTGAACGTGACCATATGCATATGTAAATTTCTGAAAAGGAAATTAGCTGAATATGTGCAATCTTAGGTGGAGATCCTGTCCCAGTATGATGTCATTATTTGTTCACAGCATTCCAAAATTTGGATACTTAAGGGGAAAGTATCTACATAAAAAGAACTCACTAGACCATAGTTCTTAAACAAACTTGAGGAAGGGCAAAAGGCAGCCAGCCTCTCATTATATTGTTGCTTCCTGCAAGCTTTTCAAACAGGAAAGAACTTAATCACTGTGAATGTGCTGTGTGCCAGGTTTTCATCTTTATTAAGTCAATTTGCCTGTTGCATAATCTCCAGCAGCAATACACTTTAAGAGCTTTATTTCACTATTTAAAATAGCAGAGGCAAGAAGGATATACCGTTACTTTTGACTATACAAAATTATCAAGGGTGTACAAAAATATGAAACTCTTCATCTTCAAAGCTGATTCATTATCTCTGTGTGAATCTGTCTACACATATATATGCAGATACATACAAAATATGTTAGTTTTCCAAATAACTCATTAGATAAAGATACAAACATACAATCCTGTCAGAATCAAAAGGCCCTGGAAAATGTTAAGTATATGAATTTCCCATGAAACTATGTACGTTCATGTACTAAAGCCATATTGCATAATGCTTAGTTATTTATTTTTGTTGGAAACTTTCACCACATAAATATGTCACATGTCCACTTACTTACTTTTTTAAAATAAATGTGCATTGTCTACACCTTTGTACTAACAAGTCAGCTTGCTTTATCAGTTCATTCAATCATTCACTTACATACTTATCGACATTATTTGAGATGTTAGATTCTGATCGTGTGTTCCACTGTGACTATGGAAATAAATATTTCTTTTGTTTTTATGAAAGTTATAAAATTCCATGAGATATAGAAACTGTAGATAATTATATACATTTGAATATAAGTTAATAGTGATCACTGATAGGTGACAGAATTCCATGAGATAAAACAGAGACTCTAATTTACTTGAGCTTAGGGTAGGGCCAATGAAGAGGATGAGGATGTCTCTGAAAAGCAGAAATTGGATTGAAATCTGAAAGCCTGAAGACAAACACTCTAAGTGACAGTGAGAATTGACCAGGTGCTCTATAACTGTCCCTCTGAGACCATACTGAATGTCTAGGCTTTTATAGTTGTCTCGTGTTCTTTGTCATATTATTCACAATGGCAATTAAATGATTGTTTGTAAAACACGTCTCTTTCACCAAATGACCAATGATAATATCTGCCTGTTCAGTGTTCTCTCTCTAGCACTAAACACTACAAGTCTTACTCAAATCAGATTCTAACAAAATCCAAAGGATGACTAACCTATGGAGATGCTGCACTCGGGCCGATTGACCAGTCTGTGGAGACAGTTTTGATGGGCTCTGGATATGAAGGAATGGGACAGTACTACAGTGTTACTTTTAACCAATCCAGAAAAATGCTTAAATGAGTAAGATATAGTTAGTGATACCCTGCCACTTAAAATATTCAAACTGTTCATGCTGGAGGAGGTAACTGGCATTAAACTGATGTGAAAACAAACAAATATGATAATATTTGCTTATTCTAAATTTATTTATTACTTCATTTAGTCAAAACTTTCATTTGTCCTCTTCTCACTACACACTATAACAGTTTTTACAATAGATAATAATGAATTAGTTAACACAAAAAGTGTTGTGGCTATTTCTGTTTCTCTGCAGCATAGACATATGTGTAACTATAGTGGGAGACTTTAATACCCCACTCTCACCAAAGGACAGATCATGGAAACGGAAACTGAACAAGGACACTGTAAAACTAGCAGAGACTATGAAACAACTGGAATTAATAAATATGTATAGAACATACCATCCTTATACAAAAGAATACACCTTTTGGCACCGTCTCGAAAATTGACCACATAATTGGACACAGAACGAGCCTCAATCCATAAAAGAAGATTGAAATACTCCCATGCACCCTCTCAGATCACAATGGTCTAAGGCTGGTCTTTAAGAACAACAAAGACAACAAAAAGCCCATATACACATGGAAACTAAACAATGCTTGGTTAAACAATAGCAGGGTCAAAGAAGAAATAAAGACAGAAATTAAGGATTTTCTAGAATTCAATGAAAATGAAAACATGACATACCCAAACCTATGGGCTGCAATGAAAGAAGTACTGAGAGGAAAACTCATAGCTCTGAGTGCTTCCAAAAAGAAACTGGAGAGAGCATACACAAGCAACCTGACAGCAAAGCTGAAAGCTCTAGAATGAAAGGAAGCAGATACACCCAAGAGGAGTAGACAGCAAGAAATAATCAAACTTAGCACAGAAATAGACCAAATATAAACAAAAAGAACCACTGAAAGAATCAACAAATACAAGAGCTGGTTCTTTGAGAAAATCAACAAGGTTGATAAACCCCTAGCCAGACTAACTAGAGGGCAAAGAGAGAGTATCCAAATTCACAAAATCAGAAAGGAAAGTGGAGAAATAACAACTGAAACTGAGGAAATTCAAGAAATCAGATCCTATTAAAAAAGCCTATACTCAATCAAGCTGGAAAATCTGGAGGAAATGGATGAATTCCTAGACAGATACAAGATACCAAAGTTAAACCAGAACAAGGTGAACCATCTAAATAATCCCATAACACCTAAAGACATAGAAGCAGTTATCAAAAGCCTCCCAAACAAGTAAAGCCCATGTCCAGATGGGTTCAGTGCAGAGTTTTATCAGATATTTATTGATGACATAATACCAATACTTTCCAAAAAATTCCACAAAATAGAATCAGATGGAACACTACCTAACTCATTTTTGGAGGCTACAATAATCCTTGTTCCTAAACCACACAAAGACCCTACAAGGAAAGAGAACTTCAGACCAATCTCACTTATGAACATTGATGCAAAAATACTCAAAAAAAAATCCTTGCAAACAGAATCCAAGAACACATCAAAATGATCATTCACCATGATCAAGTAGGCTTCATCCCTGGCATGCAGGGGTGGTTTAATATAAGGAAATTCATCAATGTAATCCACCATATAAACAAACTCAAGGAAAAAACCACACGGTTATCTCACTAGATGCTGAAAATCATTTGACAAAATCAAACACCACTTCATGTTAAAAGTCTTGGAAAAAATAGGAATCCAAGGACCATACCTAAACATAATAAAAGCAATATACAGCAAACCAACAAACAACATCAAACTTAACAGTGGGAAACTTGAAGTAATCCCACTAAAATCAGGGACTAAACAAGGATGCC
Source organism: Micromys minutus (assembly GCF_963924665.1). Lineage (NCBI taxonomy): Eukaryota > Metazoa > Chordata > Mammalia > Rodentia > Muridae > Micromys > Micromys minutus. Next base: position 51,199,623 of record NC_137973.1, read on the forward strand.
CACTCTCCCGATACCTATTCAACATAGTACTGGAAGTCCTGACTGGAGCAATTAGACAGCAAAAGGAAATCAAAGGGATACAAATTGGAAAGGAAGAAGTAAAAACATCACAATATGCAGATGATATGATAGTGTATGTAAGTGACTCCAAAAATTCCACCAGAACTCCTACAGCTGATAAACAAGTTCAGCAACGTTGCTGGATATAAAATTAACTCAAATAAATCAGGAGTCTTCTTTACTCAAAGGACAAACATGAGGAGAAAGAAATTATGGAAAATATACCCTTACTAATAGTAATAAACGATATGAAAAACCTTGGTGTGACTCTAACTAAGCAAGTGAAGGACCTGTATGACAAGAACTTCAAACCTCTAAAGAAGGAAATTGAGGAAGATCTCAGAAAATGGAAAGATCTCCCATGCTCATGGATTGGAGGGATCAACATTTTAAAAATGGCCATCTTACCAAAAGCAATTTACAGATTCAATGCAATCCCCATAAAAATTCCACCCGAATTCTTCATAGAGGTGGAAAGATCAATGTGAAATTTCATCTGGAATAACAAAAGACCTAGAATAGTGAAATGCATCCTCAACAACAAGAAAACATCTGCAGGAATCACTATCCCTGACCTCAGGCTATATTACAAGGCAATTGTGCTGAGAATTGCATGGTACTGGTATAGAAATAGGCACGGGGATCAACAGAATAGAATAGAAGATCCAGAAATGAGCCCTCACCTATATGGTCACCTGATTTTTGAGAAAGGAGCTGTAAATAGTCAATGGAAAAAGGGCAGCCTATTCAACAAATGATGTTGGTCCAACTGGCACTCAGCATGCATAAGAATGAAAATAGACTCTTTCTTATCTCTTTGTACAAAGCTCAAGTGTAAGTGGATCAAAGATCTTCACATTAAACCAGATACACTGAAATTATTATATGAGAAAGCAGGGAAAACCTTAGAACTCATAGGCACAGGAGAAAATTTCCTGAACAGAACACCAATGGCTTGAGCTCTAAGGTCAAAGATTGACAAATGGGACTTAATGAGATTGCAAACTTTCTGTAAGGCTAAATACACTGTCAAAAAAACAAAACAGCAGCCAACAGAGTGGGAAAAGACCTTTACCAACCCCACATCAGATAGAGCCCTAATATCCAAGGTATACAAAGAACTCAAAAAGCTAGACACCAGAGAATTAAACAACCCTATTAAAAATGGGTTACAGACATTCACAAAAAGTTCTCAATCAAGGAATATCAAATGGCTGAGAAATATCTGAGGAAGTGCTCAACATCCTTAGCCATCAGGGAAATGCAAATCAAAACAACCCTGAGATTCCACTTCACACCAGTCCGATTGGCCAAGATCCAAAACTCAGATGACAACACATGCTGGTGAGCATGTGGAGAAAGAGGAACACTTCTCCACTGCTGGTGGGGTTGTAAACTGATACAACCTTTCTGGAAATCAGTTTTCTGATTTTCTGGCAGTTCCTCAGAAAAATGGACATAGTACTACCTGAAGACCCAGTTATTCTACTTCTGGGCATTTACCCCAGAGATGCTCCAACATACAACAAAGATACATGCACCACAATGTTCAAAGCAGCTCTATTTATATTAGCCAGAAGCTGGAAAGCACCCAGATGTCCTTCAGTAGATGAATGGATACAAAAATTGTGGTACATATACACAATGAAGTACTACTCAGCTATCAGAAATAATGACTTAACAAAATTCTTAAGAAAATGGATGTATCTAGAGAATATCATCCTGAGTGAGATAACCCAGTCACAAAAGAACAGACATAATATGCAGTCACTCATTATTCGATAGTAAACCCAGAAATCTCTGAACATCCCAGAAACAACTCACAGACTATGTGATGTTCAACAAAATAGAAAGAATATATTTTAATTAAAATAGAACTGTATCACATTCCCCTTTCCTCCCTAGAGCCCCTCCTAGTCTCTGTGTTATCCCCTCAAATTAATAGCCTCTTTTCCTATATTATTGTTACATATATACATATATGTATGTATATGTACTCACAAATACTTAATTACAACCTTAAAAAATGTATTCGTATACTTTTATGCAATAATGCTGAAAATTTGTACATTTATGTTTGTTTTTTAAAATAAAGTAAAAAAAGAATAGCTTCAAGTACTTACCACATATCAAGAGTTCTGCTTTTTCCTGAGGATACATAAACAGTTCTCAAAGAGTACAATCCTCAAAAGTGAAGAAAAAGCAGACTTTCATGTACTAGTTTTTCTCAGACAAACAATACTTCACCTGGAAGTACGAGCAGCATTGATCTTGGCAATTACATATTTCAGCTGCTAATTATAAAGATTGATTCCATTGAATGTTTAGTCTTACAGCCATATAGGAATTTTCTCCAGAGTTGGAAAATGCCATTTAAGTTTTCAAGTAGTATTATCCCCAGGTGATAGGTTGCTGAATGAATTAAAGTTGAACATGGGAGGTCTTACTTACTGAACACAAAATTATGGATTAGCATCAGAGAACAGCTTGATTTCCTTAATGAAGGTTTGTGCTTGCTTGGACACTTGACTGCATTTAGAGAGGGGTTTTTATTTTCTATTTTTATTTTGTACACCAAAAATATTCCCCAAACCAAAAAGATCTACCTTAAAATTTACTCAGGATATTAGAATATGGCTGCAATGAGACTCTGTGATATGAATGACACCTGCTCTCTGTGAATTGCTAATTAGTAAAATTATCAACATATTAAAAATGACAAAGTATAAATGCTTAGCTTTGCACACTATTCAAATGACAGTCTGAAATTAAAATAAAATAATGTCTTCATTGAATAAACAGCAAAACATTACATAATATTTCTGGAAGGCAATTTACAAGAGAGTTGGAGAATCTGTTCAGTAAGTAAATTATCACTTTATTCCAATTCTATAAAATAATTTATTTGAAAATTTCAGATAAAATGTTTCATAAAAAGAAGGGCTTGTAACAACCTATGTCAATTTTTTTTCCGGATCAGAGTGGCTGAGAATCTCTTCAATATGTTCAACATGTGGCCTTTCTACATTAGAAATCCTATGGTAAATAAAATCTTGAATTGCCTTTATTGCTCACACAAAGGATTGAAGTTTTATTCCAAGGAAATAGCAGTCAGTATATATGTTCTAACTGGATGATTATTCACGAACATACCCAAGCATTTTGCAAGTAACAAATAGATTTTACTTTAGCAAAAAGAAGTAAAAAGAGAAACAAATGCATACAAGATTACAAAAAATCTTAAGAAATAATTAGAAATTGCTTTTAATCTAAAATCCAGTATGAAGTGACTATACAAAATTAATTTTTATCCTGGAATCTCAGAATGGATATCTGGCTTGAAGTAGTTTTAATTACATAAGTAAATTCAAAACAGCATTTGCTGTATTGTTGAAATATTTTTCAAACTACATATAGGAAATGAATTGTTTGAAAATCAACAGTTGAGTATCACCAATGAAGGTGACACCATCTGCATTATATTAGTGATAAACTGTAAATGTAACTATAAACTCAAGAGATTGACACTCTCTTCATAACATACAGAAAGTTGTAGCAAAATGAGCTGAAATGCTTCCATACAATGATTTCAACCTTATATGTATATATATATCCTATATATACAATAGGGATATTAGTATGTAAGCATTTATGTAGGACATGGTCAAAACAAAGTAGCTTTCTGAAACTGTGAATCAATTGTAATGCCACAAATATACAGCTTAGGAGCAGCCCTGATAATCTTGTTACTTATACATGTTTAAGGATAGTAAGGCATTGTGACACTTACTAAGTCTTGTTTATGATATACCATTTCAGTAGCATCTCTGTGTGCCCCACGGAGCACAGTATTAGAAAAATAACAGTGCAAAATAGTGCTTATTTTTGCCTTCAGCGAGTCTTGATGTAGAAAATTCAGTATCTAGTTTGATGGTAATCAAATTATGAAAAAAAATCTAGTTTGTATAAATCAAATAATAGACTCTTGTATGAATTATCTCAATATATTTCATAAGCTTGATAGTCACAATACAGGCAATCTGAGAGCCATGGGGACTGCTCAGAAGATAATTTAATTAAAAATATCTTTGAGTCAATTATAAAGGATTCTTGACAGTTCAATGTAAGAAAATAATAATCACAGCAAGGATTCGGGAGAGATACAGAAAGCAATTTAGGCATAAACTCAGGGAAAAAAAAGCAAAACAAGAGAAATAATCCTCCCAGCTACAGAGATAAAGAATTGCATCGTGTTCTAAAGCAGACATTAAAAACCATTATTTCTAGTATAATTGTAAATTGTCATATAGTGATAGGATAAAGTTTCACTCCTTAGAGCTCATCTGATCTCAACTCAGTGTGTCCACTTGCCATATAATCCTAAATTAAAGAAAAGTTAGTGCAAACAGAAGTCTAGCATCCATTTGACCAAAATAGTCAGTCTTTTATTCTGGTAACAAACCTTTGTTTTAAATCTGAGTCTGCTTCATTAAGGTAACTTTTCTGAGGTTATATGTTATGATGCCTGAGGTTGAATTATGAGGGATTCACTAGGCTTCCCTCAGGGATCTAGTAAGTTTATTCATCATCAGCTGCCATTGCTTACCAGGTGTGAATCAAGTATGCAGGCATATAAGAGGATGGCCAGTCACCCCAGTGTCTCTTCTATATATCTGTCTCTTTCTCCATCTCTCCGTCTCTCTCTCTATCTCTATCTCTCTCTCCCTTCCTCCATCCCTCTGTCCTCTGTCCCTCTGTCCCTCCCTCCCTCCCTCCCTCCCTCCCTCTCTCTTTCTCTCTCTCTCTCTCTCTTGCTTGCTCTGTTCACAAGTGGTCCTGACAAGTCTCTCTTCTCCTTCTGTCTTCTGTACTCCTTTCCTAGCCCTCATGACTCTGTTTATCTGGCTTTATGCCTTCGCACAGGTCTTCGTTCCTCTCCCTTCCCTGACAATAAGCCTCCCCTTTCTCAGGTGTGTCTCATGGCATGTTTTCTCATGCATGGTCTCACCAGGTACCCCTCTCCCCCCACTTCCACCACAGTATATTTTACAGCACCTACTGTCTCTAAATACCCAGCTTACAACTTTCGTATAAATTATGATTGAATCCAGGGTTATTTGTGGGTATTCTCCGAAGACTGTGTTTCTGGACAGTGAACCATCTCACCCAGTCCTCTACTAAATGCATCCAGGAAAGAAAAAGCAAGTTCTGAAAACTTGAGATAGACAAAAGACAAAAAAATATGTTTTTAATACTGCACTAGTAAACTTTTTCCTAGGACAGAACACCTGATATAGCCAAGTTAAGAAAAAATATCTTTTGTTTTTCAGCATTGCAAATTTTGTATTCATCATTGAGGGAGGGCATAGCAAAGCGGTATAGTTTACCTGCTGGCAACCTCAGGGCTGACAGAACAACTTAACTGAACCCCCACTCTCTCTTTCTACCTTTTATGCCATCTGGTTCTCTAAGCTATGAGATAGTATACCCACAGTAAGGACACCCTTCCTCCTGACTAATTAATCTCCTGAATACACTCCCACAGACATAATCTAAAGATGTTTTTTACCAGTGTCCTAGACACTTTGGGTATAATCATGTCAGCAAATTAACCATGATGACTGTGTTTTTATTCCAGGAATATCATTGCTCTGCCTTGTTCAATGTTGTATTCACATTGCTGGAAAACTCTTCACAGATTAAAGAAACCTTTCTTTTAATTGAGACAAACTCTTAGAAGGAACCAATTCATCTACAAAACCTTCTGCCCACAATTTTCCCTGCCTAGAAGATGTTCAGTGATAAAGAGAGACCAGAAATTGAGGGAATGTCCAACCAATGATTTGCCCAACTTGAGACTCATGCTATGATTGGGAGCCAATGCCTGACACTATTAATGATATCCTGCTCAAACATAGAATTTAATTAATATATAATATATACCTTTCTTATATGGACCATCAAAGATTTTGAATAAATAAACAAACTATAAGATAAGAAATGAAGTAATAATAAACAATAAACATAATAATAAAAATATGAGAAAAGTAAGTTCAGCAGAAAACAAGACTAAGGTATTAAAACCCTCAGTAAAAGAGGTTTAAATATAGCAAAGATGATTAAGTTGGGTTTTAGTGATCTGTACTTAAACTGCCTACAATAATGCCACTTTATAGTATAAATAATTAGTAGGCTGAAAGTGTAACTGAAAGATTATACTTCCGTAATACTGAAAAAAGAAAGTGAGGATGGCTATATTAATGTCAGACTAAGTGGTTTTCTAAGCAGAGGATACTATCAGGGTGTCTGGAGAGATTATGCAATCTTCTTGCAAGGGACCTGAATTCAGGTCTCAGCACCTGCATCAGGCAGCTCAAAACCACCATTAAGTCCAGATATACACAGATACATACAAGTACATATGACTAAAGATAAAATAAATGCTTAATTATGTTTTAGAAAAGATATCGTACAGGTTCTTTAATAATGAAGAAGTGGCCAGTTAAGAGAACAAGACAATTTCTACATGTTCCTACATGTAATATCATCATGATAAAAACTGAAGCAAAAGCTGATATCTATCATAAGAGAAGAAACAGAGAGTTGTCCAGTCAAAGTCAGGCTTTATTGCTCTCAATAACTGATAGGGCACAAAGACAAGGCAATGAGTGAAAATATAACAAGACCTAATTTATCTTTACTATGCACTCTATTTAATAATCCAAACATCAAAAGCTTATTTTGAAAGATATGATGGGACACATAAATAATGATTTGAGAGTTTGATTAATTGTCTAAATAACAACATATAAAATTATGCTTATGTGGCCAAGATAACTTCCATATTAGTTTATGTTTGTAGTATATATGTATATGCACGTGTAGAGTAGAAGTTAAGGTAGACATTGGGTGTTGTGTCAGTTGCTCTTCATCTTGATTTTAGATTCATTTGTCTTTTTCTCCTCCTTGCCTCAGCCCTCGGCATTAGTATAACAGAGGTGAAGGGAGGTGTGACACAATTCTATGTGAATGTTAGGGATCTCAACTGAAATCTTCAGGACTAACTTTTACAAGTTGTGAAATTCCCACAGCTCTTAGATGATAGTATTTTAAAATATAATGTTTACAAGGAACAGGAATAAATATAGATGAACTCTATACAAGTTCTTTGGAAAAATCTAAAATTTATGAAAACCACTTTAGGATGTCAAAATAAAGTTACTGCATACAGGCAGAACACAGCTAAAGAGTTTAAGATTCCAGGTTCTCCCCAATAACAGAGTTTTACATTTATTTAAATAAAAAAAATAGAACATACTGCGAGAACTCATTCAAAATTTATGTAGAAGAACTCAAGGCAAAGGATAATGCAAAGGCACCTAGTAAAGATGAAGAGGATAGAAGAGGCCTTGTCTTCCTGAAAAGTAAGAGTTATTGTGTAACTGTGATCAAAAGAGCCATTTACTACTTATGATGAAGTATCAGAAAATATCACTCTTCTGCAAGGCAGAACCCAGAAACAGACTCATAAGTACAAGGAAATTTGATTTCTGTGGCATGTGGCAGCTTACAGGGAAGAAAATGACCGTGAACATCAACTTGTCTGCTAGAAAGCAATGACATGAGATGACCACGACACATCAAAAGGCAATTAACAATTAGCTGAAAACTTACGCATAAATGACAAACATCCTTTTTAACATTTATTTATTGATATGTGCAGGAAGCACCATATGCTGTGGCCTCCCTTGTGGAAGTCAGAGGACAACTTGTTTAGTAGTAGATTCATGTCATAAATATATTTAATACATCAGAAATAATTATAGATATTAAATGGTTTATAGAAATTTTATCTAAGGAAAAGAATCAACTACAGAAGCAGGACACAGATAGATTAGAAAGAGTCCGGTGGTCTTACATTGTACTCATATCTGTTTATGGTAACTTACAGTGTACATCTATGTTTAGCTATATTCTTATTAAATTTCAAGTGTTAGCAAATAAAACAAAAACTCCACATCCTCTAATTTTAGAATGATACCCCTCTTGGAGGGGCGGATGATACATTGTATCTTTAGCCTTTTTTATTTGGCATTTCTCTGCTTAATCTATCAATGCCATAATTTCTTCGTAACATTTCTAGTTCTTCTTCTCTACATCAGAACAATCTTATACAGATATCATCCCCCTGACATGAAAAGCCATAAAAATTGTAAGCCACGTCCACGTAAATGTTAAACATTTGAGAAGAGGTATTTTAAATATTTTTTCTTATTTTCCTGTTATTTCCCTGAGCCAAGTAAGCTGTGTGAATGAGTACTTTTACTAACTCATTTTAAGAATTCAATCAAAGCAATAATGCCTGAAAATTATTTCCCATGAGGGTAATTTATTTTTATCTCAATATTTAATTCCTAGCATTTATTTCTATCTTTTCAGGATCATATAACTAATTTATGAAAATTTCTTTAAATTACATGCTTATCAAAGAGGTTGATAACCTCCTTAACTTTAAGCAGATTTACCTAACACCTATCCTATCTATATAGAGATCAAAAATTTAGAATTTTAGGTTTTAATAATGATTATATTATTGGTATGTAGCCTACTTATAATAAAATTAGGCTTATATTCCAAGTCTTTTTGTTCTTTATTAAACAAACAGTTTATCTCTTTGATAAGCTATTAAATTCCATCTTCAAAATAAGCCTTTGAAACACTGAGATGTAATACTTTGTGTAAGAGGAATGGTGTTTGATGCTTAGAAATTATTGATGAAATTGATAACCATTGTTTGGAATATAAACATATTTCTCTGTACTGAATTACTTATCCTACCCAGGATTTTTTGTTTCTTTACTATCCTTCTTTAAACAGCTTATAAGAATGAACATTTTATTAGGCCAAAAAAAAAAAAAAAAAAAAAACAGGTACAACAAAACCAAGTTGATAAATTAGTTATTTTTAAAAGTACACTCAAGAAAATCAAGAATGCTTGAGTTATTTGCATTCCATATCAAGAACCACAGTAAAGATACAAATGTAATTTTTGATATTCTAAATCTAGTGTTCTTTCAAAGAGTGCTTTCTGTGATAAGGTATGTGGGCCAAAAAAAAAAAAAAAAAAAAAAAAAAAAAAAAAAAAAAAAGGAAAAAAAAAAAAAAGGAGAATTGGCAAAGAAGGGAAATTATCCAAAGCATCGCAGGGAAGGTCTTTTGAGAACTTCAATGTCCAGCTTTCTTATCCTTGCTTATAATAGGCTAATGTAAGACCTATAAAACTCAGTTTTGCTTCATTAATTCAGAACAGAAGGATCTCGTTGGTTGAATCCTGTGGAATAACCACAGGAGACACATTAATGACCTTGTTAGAGTCCTCCATCCCTGTTGTTCTAGAGCAATAGTGTAGCAAAGTCCCTCACTGTGGGACTTTGCATGGCACCTTCTTTCTCTGGGGTAAATAGTAAAGAGGAAGTATGTGAACTTCCAAAAAGGACCCAAGGCTGCCAAGTTCTGAGTAAGAAGGGAGTTGACATACTTAGATCTCATTCCCAGAAGACTAAAGGGAGGCCTGAAAATTTAATATATGTCTTTACATCTCACTAAGATGAAAGACAAATTAAACAAAATATATCACAGTGAGAAAAAATTATTAGAGGTTGGCCTCGAGCTAGACTAATACTTAAGTGTAAAGCTACACACACACACACACACACACACACACACACACACATACACACAGCTTTTGTAGAGGAGTTATTTCATTAAATAACTCCTGCCCTTAAAAGAAATGATTTATGGGGCCAGAGAGATTGCTCAGTAGATAAAAGTATTGATTGTTATTCAATAGGATCCTTGTTCATTTCCCAGCACTGTCTGTAACTTTACTTTCTAGTAACCTTATGTGATTTTGTCTATCACTAAATCACAAGTCTTAATTTAAAATCCAGAAAAATAGCAGAAGAACATCTCCATAATTCTGTATTTGGGAAACATGGTTGGGGGTGGTGGTGAGTAAATCAGTACCCACTAAAAGTTTAAAAGTTACATATAATTGAAGTTAAATATCTTCAAATGGCACTAATGCCAGTCTTGATGACACAAATCTATAGTCCTAGCACAAGGAGTGTCAGATCATTAGAATTAGAATTAGTTCAGTGGCATTGAGAGAGAGAGAGAGAGAGAGAGAGAGAGAGAGAGAGAGAGAGAGAGAGAGAGAGAGAGAGAGTGAGAGGGGGGGAGGGAGAGGGAGAGGGAGAGGGAGAGGGAGAAGGAGAGGGAGAGGGAGAGGGAGAGGGAGAGGGAGAGGGAGAGGGAGAGGGAGAGGGAGAGGGAGAGGGAGAGGGAGAGGGAGAGGGAGAGGGAGATTATCCAGTTGCCAGAACAACAGATCTATGGGACACTGACAGTGATAACAAATAAACAGGGAGTTACATGGTCATTTCTGTTGCCTCATGGTCTTGTAACTATTATTTAGTGATCATGTGTATGCAGGATATTTTTGCTGTTGTTCTTAGGTACATATCCTGTCTGTTTCTTTCTTTCTTTCTTCTTCTTCTTCTTTTTTTTTTTTTTTTTGGTGAATCAGCATTGGTATAACAGCATGACCTATTAAAAGTCTTTCTCAGGCAAAGCCAATTCTCCATGCCTGTATAATTTTTAATTGCCATTAGTTCAGAGCAAAAGTCCCAGATGTTCTGTATGCTTAGAGGTATGCATCACATAAATTTAGTTAACGATTGTACTGAGATGTCTCACACTGGAATTCTTTATGTGTATCAATGCATATCCTATTTCAAATACTGAAATAATGTGTGTACATGTGCATGTGAAGGTCAAAGGTCAGCATCCAGGGTTTTTCTCTATTGTTCTAACTGCAGCCAGCACATAATGACTGCCCCCATCTGCTAATTCTCTGGGCACTGTCTGCCTCTGATACTCTGCTATTAGGGTAACAGAGGAATGCCACCATGTCAGCTTTTAACCTGTGTGCTAAAGATCTATCTTACATCTCACACTTATGTGATAGGTATGTAAGAGATTAAAGCTGCCTCACCTGGGGATCCACCACATATGCAGTCACCAAATCCAAGCACTATAGCTGCTCCCAAAAAGTGCTTACTGGCAGGAACCAGACAGAGATGCCCCTCCGGGACTATGCTAGAGTCATGTAGAACAGCTAAACATGTTTGCAGCTAACCATCGGTTTGAACTCGGGGATCCCAATGAGGTTGCTAAAGAAAGGAGCTAAGGAACTGAAAGGGGTTGCAACCTCATGGGAAGATAACAACATTATCAACCAACCAAACCCTCCCAAACTCCCATGGAGTAAAACACCAACCTCTGTGCACACTTTGAGAGACATATTGATCCAGTTGCATATGTAGCTGAAGATACCAGTGTCTGGCATCAATGGGAGAAGAGGCTTTTGGTTCAGAGAGGGCACATTTTCCCAATATAGGGGAATGGCAAGGCAATGGTGTGGAAAGTTAGAACAAAAGGGAATCCACCTTTGTGAAGGCAACTGGAGGGGGAGAGGGAGTGGAAATGGGATGGGGTAAAGGGATAACATGTCAAATGAAAATACAGAGTATCTAATAAAAATGATAACAGAAAAAGAGACTGAGTTATTATCTAGGTTACAGTAATTATTTGTTAGATATCCTGTACAATTTTCAACATAAAACTTAACAAAATTCATCTCTATTAAATTTATTTCTTTTACCTCAAAAGTTGATGATATATGAATTTGTAAGAAGCCTAAAATGATATCAGCACCATAGGGACATGTTAATTAAGACATTAATTTCACAAAAAATAAGAAAAATGTTTAACATGTATTACTAAGAAATACACAGAATATTTTAAATGACTGAAAACAGCTTAACACCTTTTTCATATTTTCCAACACATATAATTGTATAAAATCAATAATAGAGTCATGTTTGTTTTTCAAATAATATTAAAGTGTAGTATTTATACATAAAGCATGGTATCATGGTATGTGGCATAAGGAAGCCAACTGTGTGTGAAACTTCTCTACTCTGTCAAGATTTTCAGTCTTTATCATGGACTTAGTTAACCTTCAATTATGGTTGGTGTCTTTTTGATTCATTTCCTCTCATCCCCTACTGTCACTTCCCAGAACCCTACTCTGGGAAGATTATGACATTAAAGGAGAGTGGAGATGACAACATTGATGAAATGCAATTAAAAAATTAATTCAAATTGGCCTGTCATCAAGTATCATTGACAGGATTGAATACAAATAGACGGAGCTCTATAAGCAGACAACTGAAACGTGTTCCTATTTTTAGCTTAGTTCTGGGATTGTGTAGGCTGCTAAAGAGTTCTTGTTTCTGTTTGGTTCTTTTTAGTAATTTCATTAATGCTTTACAAAGAATAACAAATAAGCTCTTAGAGATACATGTGGACCAGTCTGGCTGTGAAGAGCAAGAGAGGTACTGAGTGCAATAAATTATCTAATGAGACACAGAGGAATATGGAGCGATGACAGAGAACCTCAAAATATATTATACTTGGTGAACATCAATCAAACTTAGTGATTAGGATGTCTCATTTAAAACACAAGTATCAAGTGCCCCCATAAAAAAAAAAAACAATTTATGCCCTTTATAGTATAGAAGTCAGGAATATGCTAGAAAGACAAGGAACAGACTCTAGTTTCTTTCATTGAGGTGTGTAACTTGTAAAAGAAATAATTTCTTTTCACAGTGGTGCCATGTTATTGGAGTATTTATCTACTCAACAGGTAACAGGCTAAAATTGTCTTACTATTATGCTCTTTGCTTTAAAGTTTATAATCTGGTTATGAGTAAGTAAATTTAACTAGGAATTCCATTGGCTAGTCTGTTATAGTATCTTATAAGGAATTATGCCTTATATTTGGTGATATTAATTTTAGTATTATTATTGTTTATTTTTTAGATGTTTTTCTACATATTTGTGCACCATGTACCTGCCAGGTACGTTGCAGAAGCCAGAAGAGGGCATTTCACCTCTTAGAACTGGAGTTATAGCTGGGTACGAGTGGCTATGTGGGTGCTGAGAATCATACCTTGCTTCTCTACAAGAGTAACCAGTGTTCTTAATACTTAATCCATCTCTCCAGACCTTGGTTACACTATTTCATAAACTGCATTAATATTTATAATTGCTCTTTAACAGAGTTATAGAACAACTAACAAAATTACTATTTTGTTTTCAAATTATGACAGCAAACTAGAGACATTTTGATATCATGGAATTTATATCTTTGTTGTGATAAAATACACAGAATAAAAGTGAAAAGTTTAACCCATTTTAGGTATATAGTTCAGTGACATAAAGAGTATCTACATGTTAGCACAGCCATCCCTGACATGTACTTCCAATAGTAATTTATATCTAAGCTAAAACCTACACCCATGACATGATTAAAAACCCGTTTTCCTCTCACTCTCTTTCTTTACAACCAGAATTCTGCTGACAATCTCTATAAATTGGAACGCCTGAGTTATATTAATGGAATCCTAAGGTATTTTTCTTTTATATTCTATACTCATTGAGCAGGTCTTCAAGATGTTAGCAATCTTGTAGGGTTTGCTATAATTTCCTTCCTTTACTTAACATTTTAGAATATTTCAGTATTGTAACAACATATTTATTTTGTCTATTCATCCATTTATGAACATTTGAGATGTAGGTTAATGTGTGTATGCAGGTGATGGCTCACACGATGTAGGTCAAGCAATACATGCATGATTGGACAGTAAAATGGGGTGGGGACAAAATTTTCATAAGGTGGGAGAGAGGGGGGAGAAAAATCAAGATGGAGACACAGAGGAGAATGGTTCAGATCAAGGTGAACTAGATCGATTTTATTTGTCTAGGTGGGTGGTTTATATCTTAATTAATTGGTAGTGAAATTATTGTTTGGAAGTATTATGGATTAAGAATTTAACATATGAATTTGATTGATAAATAATTGATTATTGAATCATGATTTTTACTGGGCTGTGGAGGATGGTGTTTGAAAGCAGTGGCTGGGAGGCAGCTGGATCATTTAGATCCGGTTCTGTTGCTGCACAGAATGAAAACATACAGGGCTCATAGAAAAAGATGTGTGTGTGTGTGTGTGTGTGTGTGTATGTGTGTGTGTGTGTGTGTGTGTTTGTGTGTGTGTGTTTGTGTGTTTGTGTGTTTGTGTGTGTGTGTGTGTGTGTGTGTGTGTGTGTGTGTGCCAAGCATGGTAACTACCACTTAGGGAGCCACACGGAGAGGGTGGCTTGCAGAATGCATGGCAGAGTAGCAGCCAGGTCCCCAAGTACCATGTGGCCCTAATGGCGCAGGAACTAGACAAGGATAAGTGGTTCCACTTTTTAATATTTACCACAACATTGATATTTTCCCATTCTTTGGCCATTAAGAATAATGCTACAATAAACATTGCTGCTCACAATTTTGATGGAATTCCCCCTTAAATATATCTGGGAATAGAACTGCTAGATAATGTGTTATTTTTAACTTTAACATTTTGTGTGTGCAAGGGGGGCGTTGACTCTAGATCACTGTGACTGTTAATTTTTGCTGGCCTACATCCCAGCTCTTGAGACTTGCCTACCTTTTAGTTACACATTTTTTATTGTTAAATGATTTCACAAGTGTGTTTTAATCAAATCTACTCACCATTCTCTCTCCTTCAATTCCTCTTCTAATCTCCCTCACCACACTTCTTTCCCCACTCCACATGCCTTATTTCTTAAAAAACACTGAATCCAATTAAGGCTTTCAGTGTGTGCATTGTTGGAAGTACTGTCTACTGGAATCCTTCTATGAGCAGCCACAAAATTGCCAGTATACCCTCAGATGGGTGACCTCATGAGCCCTTCTGCTGTCTGTGGTGGAATTCCATATGGACTAATCTTTTGTAGGCATTTGTATTTAATATACACAGACATTGTGAATGCTCAATAGATCTGTCATATCTGGCAAATAAAGTTTTGCTCATTGTGATGGTTTTCATATGCAATAGGGAGTGGCACTATGAGTAGGTGTGGCCTTATTCAAGTGAGTGTGGCCTTGTTAGAGTAAGTGTGTCATTGTGGGTGGGGGTTTTAAGACCCTCATCCTAGCTGCCTGGAAGCCAGTCTAATACTAGTAGCCTTCAGATAAAGATTTAGAACTCAACCTCTCCTGTACCTTGCTTGCCTAGATGCTGCCATGCTCCAGCCTTGATGATAATAGACTGAACCTCTGATCCTGTAAGCCAGCCCAAATTAAATGTTGTTCTTTACAAGAGTTGCCTTGATCTTAGTGTCTGTTCACAGCAGTAAAAGCTAAGACATTCTAGATATCGATTATCTCTAGATTTTTCAATTGGTCTAGTCACCGCTTGGTAATGATCTCTGAGCCTTGAGATAAGGAAGTGTACAAATGTCTCCTTAAGAGCTTAAGACTCCATAATCTTTTATTCTCTAAACTTTTTATTTATTTTGATTTGTGACTATACATATATATCATATGCATATGTACATATACACATATATGCATGCACACACGTCTGTGTATGTGTGTGTTCTCACAATATCACTTTTATGATATGAAAAAGTAGAAGTAACTCTTTTATCAACAGAAGGACTAAATAAATTTGGACACACACACACACACACACACACACACACACACACACACATATATAGCTTACATCAGTTATAATGACAAATGAAACTTACAGTAAACATCATTAACATCACAAAACATTCATCTCGATAAAAAGAGTCACAAAGTCTACGTAACAATATGATTTGATCTCTTCATACAGCTTAAAATTATGGTAATCTGTATAATATATAGGATAAGGAAACGCTTGCTTGTAAAATTGTTCTTAGCATAAAAGAAAAATGAACAAACATGAAATCCAGGGTGTCCAGAAGGAGTTAAACTACATAAAAAAGTAGGTCAGAGATATTCTGCCACTTAGGAGGCAGCTATCTCATAATTTGAATGGTGGCAGCTGAATTTATAGAGAAATAAAATTCCCAGGTGAATGTGGAGATGTAAAGGTGCACAGAACATCCCTTCTGGGAGAGTTGCAGTGTTTTTCGCATGCACAAATGGGGAGGTTCCATCACAGCAGACAGCCCTCCAACAGGGTCATCTGTGAACTATTCATGATCTTCCCTTTAAAAACATACATTACTCAGTCTACACTTCATATTCCTAATGTTCTTGAAGACAGATCATGTATGTAAATGTATATATGTAAAATAATAGTGATTATTCAAACCCAGAGTCATTTAGATCTATATATGCTGTGTAAGTCCTTCAAAGATTGAAAGAAGTAATATGCAAATGAATAAGAATAAATGAATACCCTTAAATTGATTTCTTTAAAGAAGTCAAATTAGCCTAATACAATATGCCAGTCAAAACCTCTGTCACATGCATTTAAGTGAGAAAACAAATCAAGTACATCTTAAGTAAAAATAAAATCTAAAGTGAAGCTTTTTCTATTTATCTAAAGATGTTCAAGTGGAGACAATTTATTTAAATTAATAATGGACTTAGGTCCCATTAATTTACTTTTTATAATAATCATACTTTAAGAAATAATCATGACTATTCTTGTTTTACATTAATTAATTAATTTATTTCTTTATTTTTTTTCCTAGAGTTTTTCCTGGGTCATTTGGATTTAGGGTGCCACTTCTAAGTTATTCTTAGGTTACATTTTCTGTATTTCTGTCTCCTAATCTCTTCACTGAAAATACAACTGTCTTAATATTTGTATTTTAAATGCCTCTACTCATTCACAGATCTCCTGGCATCGGAATTAGAGGCCCTCTTCCAATACAGTACTTGTGGCTTTTGATAGTATTTTTAAATGTCTTTTTTATTCAGTGCCCTCTAGAATAATTTCTTTCGATGATTACTGACACTTTATCAGATAAAGGGACTTTCTCATACTATGGACACTGGAAGTAAAACTCACTGGTTAGTGAGTTCCAATCTTTGCAGGGAGGACATCCACTAAGTATCTTAGTGTATTTTTGGAATGTTTACACTATGACAAATAAACAAAAGGAACCTAAAGATAGATGCACACTTTGCTGAAGTACAGCCCAAGTTGGAAATCCTGTTTCCCAAGTCAAGAAATAAATCATTGGCTCTATGGGTAAAGTCCTTCCTGTATGAGCAAAACATCTGAGTTTCATCCCCATAACCAGTGGATAATAGCAGAGACAGGTCTGGTAAGTAAATCTATCCTTTTTGGCAAGTTCCAGTCCAAGGAGGGACTCTGTCTCAGAAATAAAATTAAATTAAATTAAGGTGGTCAACTGTTTCAAGCTCGCAGCTATAGACTTCACAGGGATGTGAGGAAGAGAAGAATGACAGTCAGAGACATAAGACCCTGATTTCACCTCAAGAAAGAACAACCCTTTCACTGTTGTTAACTTGTTAACTTATTGTTTAGCTGTTACTGGAGGTTTATTTCAAGCAGAGCTTAAGCAAGAAAGAAAAATGAGCCTCTTTTCTGGCATCTTCCCCTTGCACTTCCCTGTTCATGTACCCTTCTTTTGACCTGGGGGACTTATATCCTCCTAGGAATATAGATTTCCACACAGGGCCACATCTGAATCAGGGTTTGTGCTTAAGAAATAAACTCCATTCTATATAGACCCAACATCCAACATCTGAGAAATAAGATCCTAGGTTGTTATTGTTGTTGTTGCTGTTGCTGTTGTTGTTGTTGTTGTTGTTGTTGTTGTGTGTGCAGAGAAATGAATCATTGCCCATACAATAAAAGGTCTCCTATACTTTTCCCATCTGCAGTTGTTATTTCTCTTCAAAGATAACTATTTTTAACTGTCTAAGGCTATAGATTAATTGGACCTGTTGTGTTGATTTTGTTATTTTAATGTTTGCTATACTGTATCTTACATGTTAGAGTATCTAACCATTAACTCTTCATACCTTTGAGGTCTCTTTAAAGTAAGCTGCTTATCACAACATTCACATTTAAGCTTTTTCTATTTAACCATTGATCAATACTTGGATTTGGGGCTGTTGGTTCTGTCATAAACATATTGTATTTTGGTATTCCTGCCAGGCAAGTATATGGTGTACTTTTAAAAGCATGTCTGTTTTCAAAGCCTGTGTAATGTTTCCTAAAAGTTAGGTTGTAATAATTTACAAGACCATGAGTAGAAACTGAGTTTCTCCTTATCCTTGTAGTCAAGTCTAGAAATCACAGGACTTTTATTTTTGATATTTCCAGGTGATATGTGTTATAATTTAACTATTGTAAATTGCGTGTTCTGGATAATGTTAAGTAAAACTTATGTGCATCTTACATAAATCATCTGTCGAATGTCTTTTTACCAGTTTCCTTTGAGTTCTCTCTTTTTATTTTTAATTTAATGATGGTACTGGTTCTCTGGGAGAACGGGTGTCTGGGAGCAATGAAAACAACTCAAAGCCAAATTGTGAGTCCAAGCTGGCAGATTGTCCTGCTCCAATGGCTATCCAGGGTACTCTCCGTGTTCTGTTCTGCTCCTGGCTCCTTTTTCTTGCCATTCTAAAGACGGTGGACACAGGCAGCTTTCTTCCTCAAGGCATCTCTCCCTGCTAGTTAAAACCCAAAATCTCTCTGAATAGCTCATGGATTTTCTGACCGAAGTCAGAAAAGCTGCTATAAAAAATTGTGGTTCTTCTGACCAACTAAAAAATCCTGTAAAAAAATTCTAAAGGTAATTCATGGGTTTACCAATCAAAATCAGAAAGCCAGAAAAATTTCCAAAAGAGTTGCAATCACTCTTCAGACAGCCTTCTCTAGATAGCTGCTAGAAAACAGCCTAAAACAGCTGTACCCTCTCCCTAAGTAATCCTTGGGATTTCTGATCAGAAATCCTGTTTAAAAAAATTGTAAAAGAGCTATGAAAGAAATCTTTTTTTTTTTTTTTTTGGAATTTTTTACTCTCTGTGGATTTTCTTACCAAAGTCAGAAATTCTGTTAGAAAAACATCTCTTCAAGAGCTGTTTTCCCTCTCCAGAAATCTCCAGATAGCTTAGCTCATGCTATATGTTCTAAAAAACTGCTAATCTCTTTCTGCTAGCTCAGCTCACACAGAGAAAAAGCCCATTTTTTATTTATATATCAATTAGTTATTTATTCCAGGTTACCTTTTCATTATCTTATAAATCAGCATCCTAAAATTCTACCCACTTGATTCCTAGGAGACAACAAGCAAATTTTTATTAAACAGTGCAAAATAATTCAGAGATCTGCTTGTCTCTATAAACTAAGCTGGGGGGTGCCTAGTCCTGGGATTCCCATTCAGACACCACCTTGTCCTAAATTTACTGTGTCCTAGACTGACCTTGAACTCAAGAATCTGCCTGCATTTGTATCTATCCTTCTTTCTACCTTCCTGACAAGCTGGCTCATATTATAGCTGCCTCTGTTCCTTTAGATCTGTGGAGCTCCTTATACAATTCATATCACATTCTTCTATTTTTGCATAGTTGAGGAATTATATATTTTCAAACTCATCTTTTTTAATGATTCTTTTCAAAAGCCTTAGGTGCTGTCCTAAAAGTCCTAGAATTTATCATTAGACACACCCTCAGCTCCTGGACTCCTGCAGTTTCTAATCATCATAGATCCATGAATGTTAACTGACAGGATATTCCTCAGTGGAATGTGAAAACATGAATATTGTTATAGAAACAACTTCATGCCCACAGTAGCCATCGAAACTCCTGGAGGCCCATGTCTGCTGGCCCTGTCTCAGGGCTAGTAACCGCATCATTCTGTCCCTAACAAGGCCATACCTGACGCTGAAAAAAATTAATATGTGACATGTTTTCAGTTATGTAACTAAGCTGTTGAGTCCATATTTCTTCTCTTAATGACAACTTTTAGGGGGTTGGAGAGACAGCTCAGTGCTTAAGAGTTCTGACTGCTTTTCCAGAGGTCCTGTGTTCAATTTTCAGCAACTACATGGTGGCTCACAACCATCTGTAATGGAATTTATGCCCTCTTCTGGGGTCTGAAGACAGTTGCAGTATACTCATATGAATAAAATAAATCTTTTTTAAAAGATTACTTTTGGTTTAATAAAGGGTACATTCGTTTAATATCCCATAGATAGCTTTTATTTAGTGATTTATGAATTGTGTGTGTATGTGTCACATTTAATTTTTCCTTAATCCCATTATCATAAATATGTACTTATATGGACTTAAGAAAATGGTAAAACTCTGTTTTTGTTTTTGTTGTTTCACAGATGAAGAATCTAAGGAAGTTTATTTTCAAATTTTAAGTAATTTTCAAGAGAATAAGCTAAGCCCAGCACACTTCAAAGACAGGGGATTTTATCAGAGACCTATTTTGAGATCTGACAAAATATATCTAAAATGTTCTATTATTTTTCTGCTTGCATTTAGATGTAGACACAACCTGAACTTAATTTGTATACATACTTAAAGAAATGATCAAATATCTCTCTATAAAATGCTCTGAAGAGATAGTGTTTTCAAAACTACGTGCTAAATGTAAAGTCTGTTCCTGCATCTATAAAATTATGATAATTGATCTTTTATATTCTTGAGGAAGTACCCCTTTAAAATTATTTCATTATTTTATATTATTATTTATTATTATAACATAATTATATCATTTCCTCCTTCCCTTTTCTGCTCCTAAGCTTCCTATATATCTACTTTGTTCTCTGTCAAAGCCATGGTCTCCTTTTTTCATTAATTGTTGTTACACACAACACACACACACACACAGAGACACACACACACTTACTTATACATAGAGTACTAAATACATAAATAGAGCCTGCTCAGCTCATATAAAACATATTTGTATTATTTTTTTCAGGGTTAACCATTTGGTATTACATAATCTATTTGTGTGTTCTTCCATGGGGAAGGTTATTTCTCCCATTCTCAGAATTCTTCAGTTGTCTGTAGTTGGTTGTCTAGAATGAAGACACCATATGCTTTCCTGTGTCTGTTAACATGTCTATTGTCCTTGTTCAGATCACGCTTGGGAAGTCATGCTACTTTCCACGTGTAGCTTCTGACAGTCTCACAGCAAACTCCCAATCCTCTGAATTTTATGATTTTTCTGCCCAATCTCCTACAAAGAGCCCAGAGGCTTAACTGCAGGAGTCTTTTGTAAATTATCTCTTGGGACTGGGCTCCATAACTCTGCATTGAGATTGGTTGTGGTATTCTAGAAAAGTATCTGGGTTTTTGCAAAGAGAATTTTTCTTGATGCTAGTTGAGGACTACAGTTATCTGTAGGTATAAAAACAAATACTTAGGATTTATTTAGGGTCTCTTCTGCTGGCTTTATAATAGATATGGCAGTCATAGGCTCTTCTTAAGACCCTAGATGTGCTAATAAGCTTAAGACATTTTTAGAAATGATAAAACCAATTCTTTCATCTTTTAAAATTACCTGTTTTTACTCTATTTATTTATGTGTATGTGAATGTTTGTCTACAAGTGTATCTGTGTACCTGTGTATGATAAGAATGACTGGAGTCCATGGAAGCCAGAGGAAGATACCAGATACTCTCACAAAGGAGTTACATGGTATGAGGTGCCATATGGATGTTGGGAATCAACCCTGGGTCTTCTGGACGACCAGCTAGTGCTCTTAACCTCAGAGTCACCTCCTCTCCATCCCCAAGTTCTCGCATTCTGTTTGATCTGTTGCTGTGTATTTTGATGCTAAATACTGGCTCCCAAGATCTGATTGCCCTCAGAGAGGAGAAAATTTTGAATTATACCAAGTGATGCTACTTAACTTTTCTCCCCAAATTATCCCTGATTGATCAATAAAGATGCCTACAGCCTTTAGCTGAGTAGAAGAGATGTAGGCGGAGAGTCCATTCCTGGGCTTGGGATCTGAGACAGAGATCAAGAGTGGAAAGGAGGAGAGAAGATGCCATGGAGTAAGAGACTTTGAGCACTCACAATATGGGCTGGCCAGTAGGAGTAAGAGTGGCCAAGGCAGAACATATCAAGTCATATCTTGGGATTATTGGTAGTGAAGTAGACAAAAAAGCTAAGAGGAGTGATATATGTCCATCTCTGGTACTGTCTAAAGTTTATTATAAGTACAAATGCTTTCTGTCTTTTATCTGGAAACTAAATAATATAAGTCAGTGTAGAAACTCAATTGATTTTAATTTTAATTACAACAGCTATCTTTGAGAATTTGTATTTTTTATGAAGTTTTTATTTATCTAATTTTTTATTAAATATATATTAAACTAGATGTTGTTTGAGGTAACACTTAATAATTTGCATATCAATAGCCCAATAGAATCATAATAAAATCGTCACATGTGAAAACACGATGTAAATGTTACCTTGTTTAGGATTTCAAATTCACAAATATAATGTTTTCTCTAGTGAGCTCTGTGTCTTCTTTTTAAGCATTACTCTCCCAAATACAAAATATATGTGGTTTTCTAAGCAACACAAATTTAAGTATTGATTCATATCCGGAAAGCTTTTGACTGTATTGACAATGATGATATTTCTCTAACTCTTTTACATATTCTGCTTGTATAAAATCATGTCAGAAGCAAATAATGACTCCTTTACTTACTCAAAAATATTTACTAATCCTTTTTTCTTGTATTTTTTCAGGTGTATAAAGTTTTGTTACTAGCCCAATGAATAACACCTACAAACATTGACAACTTACAGATATTTATATCAAATAAAAAGGGCTTTAGCATATTTTTGTATTAATCTTGTTTTGTTTGTTTTGAGACAGGGTCTCATGTGGCCAAGGCTATCATTGATATTGTTAAGTAGCTGAGGATGACCTTGAATTCCCAGTTCTGTCTCCCACTCCTAATTATGGGATCACAGGTATTCATTATCATGTGTGCGTCTACTGAAATGTTTCATATTTTATGCTTGTGGTGCTATTGTCTAAAGAGGAAACTTAAGGGTTCTTTGGAAAGTTGTTTTTCTGGGGCAAACACATAATGGAATGGTTAGCAGAAGTAGATACAGGTGAAAAGATGTTCTACTCAAGCACTTGAAAGGACACGTGATAAAGAATTCTTCACTAATGACACACATGTATTGGTCTGCCTTACACTGTGTAGTGGAGCTGCTTGTGTCAGGACACCATAGAGAGAAACTCACCAAAAATCTTCTGCTGGTGTGCCTCAGCTTTTTTGCCTCTTCCAAGGTCAGACTCAGGCTGATTGGCAGTGATGTCAGCTGAGACAGACATACATGCTGAGGCATGATCCATGGAGGACATGTGATGTTTGAAAGGAATAAATAGGATTTGACTGACAACGATGAAGGCTTTGCTTTGCTTCACTGTGAGAGGTACAATGAACAACTTCTCCTAGTGTCCCTCCAGGTCCCTCCTGCTGCAACTCAAGCCAAGGCTGAGGCATGGCTGTCTCTGCTAAGCAGTGCTACCACTGCTGATCTATTATTGTTATCCCGACGCTGTCGGACTGGACAGCTGGTATATGTGTGAAGTATTTGCCAGCAGATTGAGCTGCCGCTACTAACCTGTAAAATCATTGACAATTTCGAGACAACACAGATGGGAGTTACTCCAAAGAACCTTTCTAAACAGGTCCATTTCTCCCATATCCTTTCTTCCCACTACCTCTTGTGAGTGGTGGACTACACGGGAGGTTAAATTGCTTAAATGATGATTAGGAATAGGTGTTGAGGCCACCAGGAACAGCGGAGATCCAGGGACACAGGACTGGTGAGATGGTGCTCTGAGTAGCTGGGGAGCAGAGAGGTCTGTTCCAAGCACCTAGAAAGTGCACTTCCCCCCAAATTGGTTCAGGGGAACAGGAACACTACCTTAGGGTCCCTGTTTCCACTGGGTGGCCCTTGTGTGTAGAACATGAGCTCAGGCCATTTGCCACTAAGAACAGCAGAGATCCAGGGACACAGGCCTGGTGAGAAAGTGCTCCCAGTAACCTGGGAGCAGAGAGGTCTGTGCTGAGCTCTCGGAAAGTGCACCCCCCCCCCCAGACGATTGGCTCAGGGGAGCAGGAACCCTGCCTTAGGGTCTGTGTTTCCACCGGGCGGCCCATGCGTGCAGAACAGGAACTCAGGTCATCTGCCACCAGGAACAGCTGAGATCCAGAGACACAGGCCTGGTGAGACTGGGCTGTGAGTAGCTGGGGCACAGAGAGGTCTGGGTTGAGGGCCTGGAAAGCGCTCCCCCTATTGGTTCAAGGAAACAGGAACTCTGCCTTAGGGACTTGGTTTCAAACAGGAGGGCCCATGCATGCAGAAGAGGCACTCAGGCCATCTGACACCAGAAACAGCAGAGATCCAGGGACACAGGCCAGGTACACAAGAAAGACTAGAAACAATCACTGACAACAAGACTACGTATAATCACAGACAACAAGATGGCAAGAGGAAAGAGAAAGAACATACTCAAAGGAAACCAAGACAACCTGGCAACACCACAACCCAGTTCTCCCATCACAGCAAACAGTGGAATGCCAAACACTCCAGAAAAAGAAGACTCAGAATCAAAATCATACCTCAAGATGATGATAGATATCCTTAAACAAGAACGGGGGGAAAGCATAAAGAAATAGAAGCTTTTAAGGAGGGAACAAGAAAAACCCTCAAAGAAATCAAAGAACTGGAGGATAACAGAACCAAAGAGATGAAGGAATGGAAGAAGGAATTTAAGATGGAAATGGAAACAATAAAGAAAATACTAAAAAAGACAACCCTACAGGTAGAAAACTTAAAAAAGAAACCAAGAGTTAAAGATGCAAGCATCTCCAACAGACTACAAGAGATGGAAGACAGAATCTCAGGGGCTGAAGATAACATTGAAAACATAGACAAAACAGACAGAGAAGATGAAAAACAGCAAAAAAAAAACTCCTATCCCAAAATGTGCAGGAGATCCAGGACACAATGACAAGACCAAACCTAAGGATAATAGGAATAGAAGAGGGTGAAGAATATCAACTTCACAGAGTAAATATCTTCAACAAAATCGTAGAAGAAAACTTTCCTACCCTGAAGAGTGAGATGGCCATGAGCATAAAAGTAGCCTACAGAACTGCAAATAGAGTGGACCAGAAAAGAAATTCCTCCCGACACATAATAGTCAAAACACCAAGTGCCCAAAGTAAAGAAAGAATACTAAAAGCAGTAAGGGAAAAAGGTCACATAATGTATAAAGGCAGACCAATCAGAATCACACCCAATTTCTCAACAGAGACTATGAAAGCTAGAAGATCCTGGACAGACATTATGCAGACCCTAAGAGAACAAAAGTGTCAGCCCAAGCTGCTATACCCAGCAAAATTATCAATCACCATAGATGGAGAGACCACGATATTCCAAGACAAAACTAAATTTACACAATATTTGACCATACACCCAGCACTACAATGAATTATAGGTGGAAATACCAGTACAAGGAGGAGGACTACATCCTAGTAAAAACAAGCAAATAGCTAAGCAAGAAAACCAAAAGAAGAAATATACACAGACACAATTCTACCTCTAAAAGCAAAAATAGCAGGAAATAGCAACCACTATTCCTTAATATTGGTTAACATAAATGGACTCAATTCCCAAGTAAAAAGATATAGCCTATCAGACTGGATACATAAAAAAAAAAAAAAAAAAAAAAAAAAAAAAAAAAAAAAAAAAAAAAAAAACAGAATTTTGCTACATGCTAATATTGAATAAAGTAGATTTTCAACCAAAAGTTATCAAAAAAGATAAGGAAAAACACTTTTTACTCATTAAAGGGAAAATTTGTCAGGAGAAACTCTCAATCATTAATGCATATGCTCCAAATACAAGAGCACCCATATTCATAAAGGAAACCCTACTAAAGCTCAATAAATACATTGCAGCCCACACAATAATAGTGGGAGACCTCAACACCCCACTCTCATCAATGGACAAATCATGGAAACATAAAATGAACAAGGACACAGTAAAGCTAGCAGAGGTTATGAAGTGGAATTAATAGATATCTACAGAATAAATCGTCCAAAAACAAAAGAATACATCTTCTTCTCAGAACCTCATGGCACCATCTCTAAAATTGATGATATAATCAGTCTCAAAAGAAGCCTCAATACGTATAAGAACATTGAAATACTCCCATGCATCCTATCAGATCACCATGGTCTAAGGTTGGTTTTAATAACAACAAAGACAACAAAAAGCCCATATACACATGGAAATTACAAAATGCTCTATTAAGCAATAGCATGGTTAAAGAAGAAAGAAAGAAAGAAAGAAAGTAAGGATTTTCTAGAATTTAATGAAAATTAAAACACAACATACCCAAAACTATGGGATGCAATGAAAGCAGTACTGAGAGGAAAACTCATAGCTCTGAGTGCTTCCAAAAAGAAACTGGAGAGAACACACACTAGCAACTTGACAGCACAGTTAAAAGCTCTAGAACAAAAGGAAGAATATACACCCAAAAGGAGTAGACAGCAGAAATAATCAAACTCAGAGCAGAAATTGACCAAATAGAAACAACAAAGGTTCATTTGAAGAATCAACAGAACCAAGAGCTGTTTCTTTGAGAAAATTAATAAGATTGAAAAACCCTTAGCCAGACTAACTAGAGGACAAAGAGAGAGTATTCAAATTAACAAAAAATCAGAAATGAGAGTGGAGACATAATAACTGAAACTGAGGAAATTTAAGAAATCATCAGATCCTACTACAAAAGCCTATACTCAACAAACTTGGAATATCTAGAGGAAATGGATGAATTCCTAGACAGATATCAAACAGTAAAGTTAAACCAGGACTAGGTAAACCATCTAAATAATCCCATAACACCTAAAGAAGTAGAAGCAGTCATAAAAAGCCTCCCAAACAAAAAAGCCCAGGTCCATATGGGTTCAGTGCAGAATTCTATCAGACTTTTATTGAGCTAAAACCAATACAATCCAAACTATTCCACAAAATAGAATCAGATGGAACACTACGTAACTCATTTTTCGAGGCCACAATAACCCTCCTTCCTAAAACACACAAAGACCCTACAAAGAAAAGGAACTTAAAAACAATCTCACTTATGAATATTGATACAAAAATACTCAACAAAATTCTTGCAAACTGAATCCAAGAACACATCAGAATGATCATTCACCATGATCAAGTAGGCTTCATCCCTGGGAAGCAGGGATGGTTTAATACACAAAAATCCATCAACATAATAAACCATATAAACAAACTCAAAGAAAAAAGCCACATGGTCATCTCACTAGATGCTGAGAAATCATTTGACAAAATTAAACACCCCTTCATGTTAAAAGTCTTGGAAAGAACAGAAATCCATGGCCCATACCTAAACATAATAAAAGCAGTATGCAGCTAACCAACAGCCAACATCTAACTTAATGGTTGGAAACTTGAAGCAATCCCACTAAAATCAGGGACTGAACAAGGCTGCCCTCCCTCCCCCTACCTATTGAACATAGTACTAGAAGTTTAAAGCCAGAGCAATTAGACAACCAAAGGCAATCAAAGAGGTACAAATTGGAAAGGAAGAAGTAAATGCATCACTGTTTGCAGATGACATGATAATATACATAATTGAACCCAAAAATTCCACCATATAACTTCTACAGCTGATAAACAAGTTCAGCAAAGTGGCTGGATGTAAAATTAACTCAAATCAGGAGTCTTCTTTACTCAAAGGACAATCATGCAGAGAAAGAAATTAGGAAAAAGATACCCTTCACAATAGTCACAAACAATATAAAATACCTTGGTGTGACTCTAACTAAGCAAGTGAAGGACCTGTATGACAAGAACTTCAAATGCTAAAGAAGGACATCAAGGAAGATCTCAGAAAATGGAAAGATCTCCCATGCTCATGTATTGGAAGGATTAACATTGTAAAAATGGCCATCTTACCAAATGCAATCTATAGATTCCATGCAATCCCCATCAAAATTCCAACCCAATGCTTCATAGAGTTGGAAAGAGCAATGTGCAATTTCATCTGGCATAACGAATAGCGAAATCCATCCTCAACAACAAGAAAACATCTGTGGGATTCACTATCCCTGATCTCAAGCTATATTACAAGGTAATAGCAGCCTTACTTATAATATCCAGAAGCTGGAAAAAACCCACATGCCTTCCACAGAAGTATGGATTCAGAAATTGTACATTTACATAATGGAGTACTACTAGTCAGCTATTAAAAACAATGACTTTGTGAAATTTTTAAGAAAATGGATGCATCTAGAGAATATCATCCTGAGTGAGGTAACCCAGTCATAAAAGAACAGACATAATATGCAGTCACTGATAATTGGATACTAACCCCAGATAGCTCTGAACACCCCAGAAACAACTCACAGACTATATGAAGTTCAAGAAAAAACAAAGGCCAAAAAAAAAAAAAGAAAGAAAGAAAATGAAAAAACCATTATGCTTAATCTTTACACTCCAAGAAATCTTTGACTAATTCCAGGTTAAATCTTGTTTTACATATACTTTATGCTCATTGTAACTAGTAAAGTTTTAATGCATACTATCAAAGCTTTAAAAAACCAAGTACGGACAAAAATGTATTCGTATACTTTTATGCAAAAATGCTTAAAATCTGTGCATTTATTTGTTTTTTAAAATAAAGTTGTTCAATTAAAAAGAGAATAGGTTTTGAAAATATTAATATTATAAGTGTCCTGATTTACTTAATTGATAAATGTTTCCTCTAGAGGCCTTCAGAGCATAGACATGACATAATTCATGTATTGTGAAGATAGAGTCAGGGAATCTTAAGGAATCATCATGGAGACACAGTATATGGGCAAAGATGAAGAACAAAGAAAGGTTTATCCAAACAATGAATGTTTAAAGAAATTACATGGAACCTGTAGTCATTACTTTATTGATATGATAAAATATTATGACCAAAGCAATTTAAGGAAGAGAAAATTTATTATGTCTTAAAGTTTCAGGGGGCTAGCATCCATAATAGAAAAAATGGCATTATATGTCAGAAGGAACAAAATATTGGCTGATCTCATTTATATACAGAGTATGCACAAAAAAACCAAAGCAGGGCAAATCTATAATCTCTCAAATTCACCCTTAGTAATGTTCTTTTCTAGCACATTTTCACCTTCTCAATGTCTCATATCTTTCTTAAGCAATGCTACCTGTGGGCCCCAGGTGCTCACACTCATGAGTTTATGGAGGACAGTTATTTAAATTATTTTAATTTGTTTAGTTTTCTTAAATGTTTTATATATTTGAATGTTTTTCTGCATGTATGTATATGCACCACATGCATGTCTGATGCCTATGATGGTCAAAAGACAATGTTAGTTCCCCTAAAACCAAAGTTAGAATGTTATTTCAAGCCACCATGTGGTTTCTGGAAATCCAACCCTCATGTTCTGTAATAACAACAAATGTTTATAACTACTGAGCCATTTCTTCAGTTCTAAGTTTTTAGGTAGTGTCTATCAAGTAATTAAAATAATATTTTCAAAATATATTTAGGAGTACCAGGAATTAATACATAGTGCTCACCCCCAAAGCCATGAGTTATTAGAGGATAACTCCTTGGTATGGAATATCTTCCTAGGAGCTGTTAACCAGGTAGGACCTAAAGTCACCTAAACTATACAGGCTCTGGTCATTGCCTTTTGTTTTCTATTAGAATACAACCGTATGCCCTGTTGCTGAAGATACCATATACCCTGTGTGCAGAATACAGAGAGTATTCTGGAGTTGAGCTGGAAGCTTCCTCTCTGCTTGCTAGTCTTCCTGGTGAAAAAAGCTATTATGCAGTAAGCTATGAGAAAAGTCCTCAATGGTCTTTCTCATCTTTCAACTGTGTGCTATACAATGCTAACATGCCATAGAAATGGTGATTACTGGTGAATAATAATGTAACTTTATTGAAACTAACTAGCTGACTTTTGATTAAATATAAGATTGCTTGATATGTGAGGGAGTGTGCATAATGTAGATTTGCACAAAGGTTTATGACTGGGGAGATCAACAGCACTAGGGGTATACCTACTAAAAATATCCTACTTCCTAAATCTATATGTTTATACCTATAGATTAATGCTTTTGCCTTCCTTAATAAAATAACAAATAAAAAACCACCCTATTCTTTGCACAAAACTGCAGTTAATAGAAAATTTTATGGATGGACAAGGGGCTGATAACAAGTGGTTACCATTAAATAATATAACCATATGATATTGTTGGTAAACTATCTTACTTCCAGTGGCTTATAACTTATGCCCATGTTAGTGGACCAGATTAAATACAGTGAATCACAAAACAGAAATAAAAGACTCAAAGGCATGAGAGGGAAATATGCTTGGTTCAGGGAGAGATAGGAAGAGAAGAGAGAATCAAAGGAAGGATGATACTAGAACATATATATATATATAATTTATTTATAATATATATTCCATATCTATATTTATAATATATATATATTCCATATATTTTTATGGAACTGTCAAAATTAGGTATTTTAATAGAATTTTTATGCTTAGTTTTCTAAATATATTTCTAGCATGAATGAATATAACAGTTTATGATTTTTCTGCTTAAATTTTGATAATTATAATTCTTTTTATTGCATTAATGTATACATCACAGAATTCATTTTAAAATAGTAAGACAACTTTTCAGACTTGAAAAAACACATTTTTTTATGTGTTACCCTTCACTGAACAGTTTTGTCAGGTTTTGAAGTCAGGATGACGTGCAGCTTATACACCTTGTTACTGATCTCTTTCTTCTTCAGCAGATCTTATAAGTCTAGATGACAGAACTCACAGGGATCACAGTCTGTCTTCTCTTTCTTTTTAATAAAGTGTGAAATAATAAAGTCACTGTAAGTGGAACATGATGACTATGGTGGTTGGAATGAGAATGACCCCATAGCTATGTTGGAATGTTTGTTTCCCGGTTAATGGACAGTTCCAGGAGGATTGGGAGGTGTTGCTTTCTTGGAGGAGATATGTCATTGGGCTTTGGGGTTTCAAAAGCCCACACCATGCCCAGTAACTCCCTCTCTCTTGCAGGTAAGATGTGAAGTCTTTGCTACTGCTCCAGCACCATGTTTGCTTGCCTTCCCTGTTTCCCTCCATGATGATCCAGCCCCAACCCCCTAAAACTGTAAGTCCTCAATTTAATGCTTTGCAGATATGTCATCTTGGTCCTGCTGTATTGTCACAGTAATAGAGCAGTAACGAGACAATTACTAAGATTTTTTTCTGTTATAAAAATACATAACTAAATTGA
This sequence comes from Micromys minutus, assembly GCF_963924665.1. Lineage (NCBI taxonomy): Eukaryota > Metazoa > Chordata > Mammalia > Rodentia > Muridae > Micromys > Micromys minutus. Next base: position 51,231,012 of record NC_137973.1, read on the forward strand.
CTATATAAAAGTTTACTTAAAGTATTTTTTAATCTTTTTATTAAAGTTTAATTTGCTTTTGATATTCTTATTTATAAATGCTAAGGGTTAAGTTATTAATCTGAGTTCTTTATGCATTTCTAATATAATTCTATAACACTTTTGTTCACTCCCCTCTATCTTACAGAGATTTGGTTGTTATATTTGTACTTTTATTAAGACCAAAAGATTTTTAATTCCCCTTGTGTTTTGTTTTCTTGACCTCAGTTATTGAGAACTATGTTGTTTATTTCTTACATACTAAGGATTTTTTGCATATTTTGCTTATTTTTGCTTCAATTTTTCAGCAGTCAGAACAGAAAAGCAATTCACTTAAATTTAACTTTAATGGAATGGCATTCTTCTTAAAACTGTTTGGACTTGTGTGGCTTATAGCATGATAACTCTAATGAAGGCTCAGTGCACAAGAAGTGTGGCATCTTTATAGTGGGTAGAGCTTCATGTCAGTGTTAAGCATGTCACAGTGGTCAGCAATACTATTGTTACTCTATACTCACATCTATTCTGTTAATTACTGAAAGAAAACCATCTAATTCTTTAGCTATACACATGTTGGATCAGTATTTGGTTACGTTTAGAACTTTTATAGGTTTTGGATCACGGGACCCTTTACCACTTTGAAGTGTCTTTTTTAATCCTGATAGTATATTTTTCTTATTTCTGAGTTGTACTGGGCTAATAGTATCATAGTCCCTTCAACTTTTGTACTTACATGTTTTACTTCATTACTTCTTCCTATTTTTGCTTAACCTTTATGAGCTTACACACACACACATGTCTGCATATCTACATATGCATACATATAAACATATATCTGTGTCTATGTGCATGTGTTCTTGTAGACAAAACTGATGGCTACTGTTCTCGAAGAAGATACCAAATACAGCCTTTTATTTTATTGTGTTCAGATTTATCATTTATTTATTATTATTTACATTTTATTTATTTTGAGTGTCTGTGTATGTGGAGTAAGTGAGCAAGCAAGAAGAAAAAAGAAATATTTTTTCTGGATCAATGATGGCACAGAATTTGTGGGAGTGATCAGCAATGCCTGATTTAACTTAATGCCCTCTTCACAAGAAGAAGCTCATGTCTGACACTGCTTGGATGGCCAAAAACTTGAACCTGGACAGTCCAGATACCCAGGGTAGAACTTAAAAATAGAAAATCTTGTGCATTTTAGGGATGCAACACCTGTTTATTAAATAGCTTATGGACTATGGCTTAGGCAGGAAATGGGAATTGGGACTTCTGAAAGGAGAAAGAATTCTGGGGTAGAGCCAGTTGCAGAAGATTTACCCCCCAAAAAATGTGAGGAGATAGACACATGGTTCCTAATGCCACATGACAGATGTAGGCTAAAATAATTGGGTTATTTAACTTATGTTCCAGTCAGAGAAGAACTTAGGTATATGGCCAAGGTATTTATAAACACACTTTGAGTCTGAGTCTTAATTCTGAGAGCACAGATCTGGGAGAAAAAAGCAAGAACCAAACACAACTAGTCTAAAACCAAACCAAAGCAGGAACAATAAATGATTCCTAACAATATTCTACCATACTTACAGATTGGTGCCTTGTCTAATTGTTAGCAAATGGGTTTTGTCCAGAGGCAGATGAAGCGGGTGCAGAGATCCACAACCAGACAAAACGAAGAGAGAGGGTCTTAATTGGGCTCCATCAGGTCTCTCCCCTCAGAGATCAGGGAACACAGACGAGAGGGAGGAAAGATTGTAGGAGACAGAGGGGACAGAAGACACCAACAGACCATCGCTCACTGCAGGGCTCACAGAGACTGAAGCAGCAAGCACAGGGACTGCATAGGTTCAAGGTCTCAGAGTATGTTATGGATTAGTGTTTATATGGGATGCCCTAACTCTGGCACTGGGTGTGTTACTGACTTCTTTGCCTTTTCCTTCTATTTGGGTTTCTTTGTCTAGCCTTGGTACATGGGCTTTCACTTTGTCTTATTGTTTCTTGTTTTGTCCCATTAGGTTGTAGTCTCTTGGAAGTCTGCTTTTTCCTGGAAAGGAAATGGAGAAGAGGGGGTGGGTCTGGGAGAGAAGAGGGTTGGAAAGCTAGGAGGAGTGGAGGGTGGGAAAACTGTGGTTGAGATTCATTGTATGAAGAAGAATTTAATTCCAATATAAAAAATAAAAGGAAAGTAAAAAGAAACAATCTTAGAGTAGAAATTTTAAATAAGGAAGTGTCTTATAAAACTTATGTTTTTTTTTATCTCACAAAAACTCATATTCATTTAAAGTTATATTCCTGATTTTTGACCATATTTTTATGAGGTGCTATAAGAGGTAAGAACTTTTTACTGTGGTAATAAACTCATCTATCATAATTATTTTAAAATTTTCCTCTATACATTTTAGGGAATAACATTATACTGGTGTCATTTCAGACATGTTCTAATTACTCAAGTTGTCCTTTATATTTTGCATACTCTGCATAATTTTTCTTAATGTAAGGGTTGGTCAGAATCAAATTGGAGATTTGAAACCAGTACCTCATTCATAGTGGTAACAAACAGATTATTTCATGAAAACTACTTTTGTGGAAAATAGAGTCAAACACAGCTAGAATTAAGATGGGGAAAGTGTGGGCACTGAAGAAACAGGACTATGTCAATTAACAATCTGCAATGTATTTTCTCTGAGGCATAAAAATATAAAAGAACATACTGTATCCAAAGAAAACAGTGAGATGTATAAATCAAAGAAAATCAGGAAAGGGAAAATGATTCTTGAAATCAAAAGCATAGAACTCAGATTAATACAAAAGAATGTGTAAATGAGTAGTAGCATGTGAGTGACAACACATCAGACATAAAGATTAAAAAGGGTATTAAAGAAAAGAAGAGAAGGAGAAATAAAGAAAAGAAAGAGCAGGTTCACAAGGAGCAGCCGTCCAACTGGTATCCAAAAGAAGAGGTCCACAGGAACAGAGTGAAAACTATCGAGAATTACAATTAGCGAAATTTGAATTTTCTTAACATTTGAAAGTACATGGTCCCAAGTCTGTGTGTTCAATACTGACAGTGCAATTGTGGAAGGTTCTGGAAACTGGAGTAATCGAAGCCTAGTAGAAGAAGTAGACTCCTTCCTGTTTTGGTACCCTGTTTTCTGTCTCCCCTGAGGTGCTTCCTTCACATCAAAGGCCATAACTTTTTGCCTAGACACAAGCCAAAAAAAGCACTGACTGAACATTGAAACCATATTTCAAACTAAATCTTTCATCCTTTAAACTGCTCTTCAAAGTACTTGATCATAATAATACAAAAGGAAGTAATGCATTCAAATACTGTGAATATAATACAGCTTACAAAAATAATATATGACAGTTGTTTAAGCATATAATTCCAATAGAGATCTTTTCAAACATATGAGATACTAAATGACTCCAAAGGGAAAAGTAATCTTTGAACAATACATGAACACTTGTGAATGTCACCAAACTTCCCAGAGCAGCAGAAGAAAAGTGATTCAGTACTGATGGTAAAAGAAGTCAATATCAACACCTCTGGTCGGAACAGCTGTACAATGATCGAGGTTTGTCTAGGGCAAAATAACCAGTGCAGCATAGAATCTATTTGAGAATTCAGTAGGAAAAATAATTACAGATCAAAACACCTCAAGAATTCTAAAAGTATATGTGAAGAAATAGAAGTAAATGAAATGTAGACAGAGATGGTGAACTGTCTCAGTGGGTAGAGGACCTTGTGAACAGGCTTAATTTTAATCTCTGGATCTTACAAGATGGCAGGACAAAACTGACTTATGAAAGTCTGTCCTATGACAGGTACTCCATGGTACATGTGTGCTTGTACACATGTACATATATATGCATACACACGCATGTATATACATATATATACATATACACCTACATATACACATTTAACATACATGCATACAAATATACCTACACAAGTACACACACATATGCACACAGAAAATGAATACAAAAAAAGTGAAAATGACTATTTATTACAGGAATGCATCCCATAAAAATCAAAATCTTAATTTAACATATAACACAGAGATGTATTTTATTAAAAATAAATGCAAGCATATGCTTAACATTCATCACACTAAAATGGAGAAATAAATGCATGAAAATAAAAATTATAAAATGTTCAGAAACCAAAACAGAAAGCTGATTGTAGAAATCAATAAATCAGTTCTGCAAGGATCTATGGAACAGGTAGATGTTCAGCTGGTAAAGCATGCAAGCCCAGGACCGGATTCAGTCCCCAGAACTCAGACATTTGACTTCTCTTAATTTGTCACCACAGCCCATTTGTCTTTCCATCCATTCACCACCTGGGTTCACAAGTACCTTCTCAAAGCACAAATTTTCCCACCTTCACTGAACTCCCAAATTCAGAAACATTTTTCACAATGCCCCTACATTGACTTTGGCTAAAATTCGTCAGCGTAAATCCAGGATTTATCATGTCTTCCCTCCCCATTCCTCCTCGCTTCTCTAACTCCTGCTTTACCCTCACTGACAGCATTACTTCTTTGAAATAAGATTTTCTTATCTGCAGCCATGTTCGCAGAGTCTCAGAATGTTCCCACCTCAATCCCAGATCCTTTTCACACAAACACCGTTAAATGGAGTGGATGTATCTCTTTTTATTTGTTAAGTTCAATGATGTAAAATTCTCTAACCCAACTATGTCTTGCTTGAAAGCACAGTTTTTATCTATTGTACGTGACCACAGTGCCTGCTCTAAGTATCAGTCTCTAGCTTGTGGTACTACTTTGAAAACTGTAGGAAAAGTTTACTATGTGGGATCTTTGAAGATTAGATCAGCCAGTGCTGTAGGCTTTCTACCCATTCTGGGCTGCGGCAGTGTAAGGAGTTGGTGCTGTTTGTCCCGCACCCACAGTCTTGCCATAATGAACAGAGACTCTTTGAAGCAGGGGTCAAAATAAAAACTTCTTTTTGAAGTTGGTGCAGTCAGGAATTGTGTAGAGCTATGAGAAAAATAGTTTGTAGAGAACTTCACTGACTTTCTAAGCTTATATCTCTTCACTAGCTTTCTAATCTTTTATCTCTTCTTCCCAAATTAGCCAGTAAGTCCAAATATCATCCAATAGTGTCTTTCTTTGCTTGTTTTTTTTTTTTTTTTTTTTTTTTTTTGTATCTATCTGTAGTGCAATACTTGGATCAGAAGAGTTGTTGAATAAGTATTTGATGAATAGTGAAAATAGAGATATGCTAAAACCACAGGATCTAAATAAAGTAATATGTAGTTCTTTGGAGTTGTGGTTTGGTTTGTATTTATGTTGCATTTATAGAACCATAAAATTGCTTCAACCTGTGGCACATAGTTGCAAATACACAAAATTTGCTATTGCAATAGGTAAAACAAGCAAGCAAGCAAACAAACAAACCAAGGTTCTGATCAAGGCAAATTAGAAAAGAAAGTGTGTAATTGGGCTTTCAGCTTCAGATGTTTGGTGCCCATGATAGGTGAACGAACATGTGACCTATGAATAGCTGAGAGCTCACATCTCTCAGGCACAAAGTATGCTTGGAATGACAGGAATTTTCGAGGCCTTCAGCTCTAACTTTCCTGAAACATTTCTTTCAAGAAGAGCATGTATCCCAATCCTTTACAAATTCCATCAGCTGAGGAACAAGTATTCAAACTCATGACCATAGGGGCCATCCTCGTTCAAACCTGTTCTGTTTTGTGATGTTTTGCAGATGTAAAGTTCTCTTCTGTTTTCTTTCAATCACTAATGATGACCTTCCTTGGCATGTATTTGATCATCACACATATTCTCTACACTTGAAAAGAAAAGGGGTTTTCAACTCATCAAGAAAAGGGTGCTTCATGGAGGGCTGGAGCCCATGCATTCATAGAAAGAAAAGTAGCAGGAGCTTTCTAAACTTCAGAATGTCTTTCCTAGTTCATTGTCATTTGTATGCTGCTACAAAATAAGAGTCGAGTGTCAATGTAGCAAGGTTTAATAAGACAAAGTACTTACTTGTGATGTAGTAATGAGACAGAGAATTTTATTTCCTGTGTATGCCACAGGAATGCCATCTGAATGGTTTTACATATTTCAATGTAACTGAAATTCTCTTGAAAAATCCAGTTTTCAAGGGTTTTCAGTGAATTTGAAAGTAAAAATAGTGAGAAATTCCAATGCTTTCATCTAGCTAGAAGACTCTTCTGTGACAGATGTAATAGTGATAATGGTTTGGTCATAATTATGCCATTATATGATGCTACTATGGCAGTTAAGATGATAATTTAATGTCATACATTTTAATGCAATATTATTAGTAAGAGTATACAATGAGCCAAACTTTTCTTTCTCTTGATAGTACAACCATCACATGCTTTGGTTAAAATTAAAGGGCATGTATTAAATGATCAATAGATATTTAATATAATTTCTATGCAACTATTAACACAAATGGTCTACAATAATTACTTTAATTTTACTACTTCCCCCATATTTCTTTGTTTTTCATCTGTGAAAGATGTGCTCACTAGTTTATCAATGCTATTTATATTTTATTTACTTTCTATGCAACTATTAATATTAATAGTCTATAAAAACTGCCTTAATTTTACTCTCACTTCTTTATTTCTTTGTTTTTCACTGATAAAATCTTGTTCACTGGTTTATTAGTGCTGTTTGTTTTTGAAATATTTCTTACAGTTAAGTAAAACCCTTTGTGTACTTCCTTTTAACATCATCTAACTGTATCTTCTTCGGGTTCAGACTGCAACTAAATGGAAGGCAGACAAGAGTACCAGGTACTGGTCTGGAAAGAAGGAGCAAAAAGAAAAAGAAGGTATTGTTATGAGGTTGGGAGCTTACCAAAGCTACTATTGTGATGAGATTCCCCTGTCAGTTAAGAATTATTACAAATGCCTTTAACATTCTAAATCCCTTGGCACCCTCCTTCTTCATTACAGCTCTCTGTTTCAACCCAAGTACACCCAGTCAGCAACTCAGATGTTTCTCCTTCTTTCTTTGTTTCTCTCTTCTTTTTTTCTTTCCTTCCTTCCTTTCTTTCTCCTTTCTTTCTTTCCCTTTTTATTTCTTCCTTTTTCTTTTCCATCCTCTTGCTGTTCCCCTTCCTTCTGTAAACTCAGTCATATGTAATACTTCTCAAGATGTAATATAGCTATACCCATGATTACTTTGCTGATGTGCCTAAAACACATATTGTAATAGGAAAGGAATTGGGTGGGCTGAGTTGCTGCATTTCTAATAGAATCCCAAGCTCAGCCTAATGTTACTGGCTCTTAAACAAAGTAAATAAGTCAATACTGATGACTTCAGTCTAACACAGTAATACAGCATCACTGACTGGTTTTATTGACCTCTCTTTGTACTCTTCCAGTGCTCCTGGATTTCCACATATTCAATGTCCTTTTACATAATAATAAAGAAAATAATTCAATTTAGAATAACACAGACTTAAGTATAATACAAAATGTTATACAAGAAATATTTCTTTGGGTTATATCTTATCTAGTCCATAGAAACAATAGCATGCCTGAGTGCTGGCTGACTAATTATGTAGAAGTGAATATAATTTCCAGATATTTTCTGAATAGCTGGGTAAATTGTAGTAGGAGTGATTCAAACTCATGTCATTCTTCTTACCTGGAAATGGATAGAATAATGTCTATAGTATATGCACTTCAAAGGGTTTTGTGAGGCCAAATAGCTAAGTACAATCTCCGGGAAACTACAAATTACTGAGGAATATTGAAAGGCAAAAAGCATTACCCAACATCATAAAATTTTAAGGTGATATTTAGGGTGCTAAATTTGTCAAACTTTGAGTGCATTTTTAAATACAAAATCAAGATGTCATTATCACATGCTCAGCAAATAGAGTTCATTTGAAAATGTTGAATTTTATTTGAGGTATGCAATTCCATATTATAAAGTAGATAGTGGTAGGCTGGGTTTTGGTTGTTGGTTTTTGTTTTTTATTTAACAATCTTTCATCATCTTTGGAATTCATTTGTTAATTGGAACAAAATAAGTGGCTTATAATTACTGTAGATGAAGCAAGTCTAGTTAATATTTTATAAATGGTGCTTAAAATAAATAAATAAATGGTGTTTAAAAATAAATATGTATGTGTCAAAAACTACATGATAGGCAATCAAACATAGAGGTGCCACTAAGTCAGTAGTCCATCAGTCTATCAGTTCTGTTGTAGAGCGGGTGCTGGTGACTTGTGGGTAAGCAGTAAGAAGTGGATGAGAGAGATTTTTTTCAAGCATATCTTTTGCAGCTGACATGAATTTTGAATTATGTGAACAGACTCACCATTGGAATTCAACTGCGTAGAATGGTATGCTATTGATCATTCCTTGGCTATAGGGACAACACTTGCTTTAGCTGAGGAAGCTAGCTTTCGGTGCAGAATATGTCATCTTTCACATCTGTGCATGTAACACCAACAGAGCAGAACATTTAGGAAAGCACAGACTAAGTTAGTTTGAGAGAAATAAGCTTTATCTAAACTGTCCTTTTTTTGGGAAGAATTGTTTGTCCTACAAACAATCAAGCTAGGAGTTGGGTGCATGTGTGATGCCCACTGCCTGGAGTTTGGGTTGAATTTTGCTTTGAGCACTTTGTGTTCTTCTCAACTGTTAGGATGGTTTCATAATGCAAGTGCTATCCAAATTTTCTGTAGCATCTTTAGTGTGGGATGTGTAGATATGCTAACAGCATTTAACTTAACTGTCTGGAAGGATGGATTTGATCCTCAATGTAACATGATAAGTTAGTTTGAGTGTTACCCTTAGCGATTTTTTTCCATTCACAAATGGTCTTCTCTATAACAAACAGACACTTTTTGCTGAAAATTTAATCTCATTTCCTCCCTGTATCAAAACTTCTTGCTCTCTCTGTCTCTGAATGTCTCTCTGTCTCTGTCTGTCTGTGTCTGTCTCTCTCCATATATAGTTTATATATATGTGTGTGTGTGTGTGTGTGTGTGTGTGTGTGTGTGTATTACTTTTTCATATACATATATACAGAGAAACATGCACATATGAGTGCATGCACATACACACACACACACATACAAACATACACCTCAATGTGTGTTTCTATTTTTTTTCAAACATCTTCTCATTTTTAGAACTGCCTGTGGCAAGGAGTTAATTAGCAAACTACCAAAAATAATGAAATTCTAATTTTGCCTCAGTTATTCTTCACAACGTTTGTCATCTCCAGTAATTTGAATTTAAAGCAAAATAAGGCATCACATTAGGGAGTAATGTAAAGCAAGAGAGTGGGAGAACAAATGTTTGGAAAACATACACATTCAACTTAGTTCATATATTTTCAATATTTACCAAGGCAAATAAAGGCAAAAAACGAGCCTAAAGAATCATGAACAAGTACAAAAGCTTCTCTAAACTACTTTATATCTACAGAAACATAGACTATGTGTTAGTATAATACAGTCCATACTTATTTTATTACACAAAAACCTAAGTGTCATTTGCCCCTCATTAGTGGTACACTATGATTACATCTTCCTGGGAAATCACCATGTGAAACAGTTCAATATCACCACAGGGATATGTGGCCCTATGGATATAATTTTAGGTAAGTCCCTGCTTATGGTCACATTCCTACATTTATGCATTTCATAGCATAATAATTGTTTAACATAATTTATTGTTTACAAGAAAAATTCTCTTCACTATTCTCTTTTACAAATAGGACCAAGCCATGAAAATTCAAATAAATTCCAATTATAAACTACTTACATTATTTACAACAAAACAACTGCTTATTGTTTTATTTTTGTTCTTTGTATTTAATTTTTTTTGCCACCATTAAGCTAAAAATAGAAACAGTCTTGGAATATCCACCTTTAATCTCAATAAACACAGGCATCAATTTTAGGTTGTTAGTCTTTTTTTACCCACTAGTGTCTCCTATTATGCTGGAAAGCCTAGAGAAGCTGCTACAATGATAATGGAAAAACCTTATACATTTTCATTGACATCAAGTTGCCACTGACATCACAGAATTGACAAGATAATGGTTTCCACGCAAGCTTCCATTGACATCAGAACATCAGATCTGTCAGACACAATGGAAGTGTCTCTTACAAAATCTATTGGCATTAAAAAAGGGAGGAAAAGTAAATTCAGAGGGCAATGATAATATCATGCTATGTGTCTTACTGTTTCTAATTACCCTTAAATTTATCTAGATTATCATGAACTCCTCTAGCAGATACCACCTTTCACACATACAAATTCCAGGAAGAGAAGGGTGAGAGAGTCAAAGGGAAGGGGTGACAAGGTGACTGGGATCCAGGCAAAAATCAGCTTTATCTGGAACTAACATTTACAGAGTACAATGCTCACTGTTCCAAACTGGGAACAGACTGTGGTAATGAGGCAAGAGACAAGAAACTCACACCAATTGGTATTTTAGGTTAATTGCTTTATTATTAATACAGGGAGCTTGCACATTAGCTCTGTATAATTAGATAAAATTATGCAGTGTTTGGTAATTGTAGCAAAATTCTGCAGTTTGCTACAACTTTGTACTGAACCAATATACAAAATAAAGGGTTGTGCTCTTTAAAAACAGACACATCGTTGGCATACACACAACTAGAGGCAGAAGTTGATATAGGACAGATTTTCACTATTGCTGAGAGGTAAAGCTGACACAATCATATCAACATAACAGAATATTAAACATTTTAAAGAACATTAAAGTACTTGTCCTCAAACTCTTAGAAACTATCAGATCCAGAGTTCCTAAGTCAAGGTAGAAAGTAGAGTCAGGAGACTCTTCAGATACTCCGGGACAGAGAGCTCACTTGGACTACACAGCAGCAAACAACCAGAAGATAACCAAGGAGGTCCTCCGACATCTATCTGCATGTAAAATATGTTATGTGCACCTGCATACACACACACAGGAGCATGCAGAAGGACATGCATCATGCATGAACAAAGAAAAAATTTCCAGTAACTCATTTATTCATTTATTAACTTTATATCCTGATCACTGCCTGCCACATCTCGGTCTCTTCCTCACACAAACATTTTCCCCATCCCTTCTTCTTTATGAGCATGGAGGTCCCCACTGGATATTCCCTGCCGCTGGCACATCAAGTCTGCATGTGTAGACAAGTTTTTTTTCTCTTTTTTTTTTTTTTCCCGACTGAAGCCAAATAAGGTAGTCCAGTTAGGGGAATAGGATAGACAGACAACAGTTTTAGGAACGTCTCTGTTCCAGTTGTTGGGGATCTGCATGAAGGTCCACTTGTACATCTGCTAAATATGTGCATGGGGCCTAGGTCAAGCCCATGTGTGCTCTGTGATTGGTAGTTCAGTCTCTGAAACACCCCCAAGGGTTCAGGTTAGTTGACACTGTTGGTCTTTCTGTGGAGTTCCTATCCTCTCCAGGGCCCTTAGTTCAAACCAAAACTTTTCCATAAGATTCCCCAAACTCTTTCCAACATTTGGCTTGGGGTTTCTGTGTGTGCTTCAGACATCAGCCTCTCAAAAGACATTTATGCTAGACTCTTGTCTGAAAGCATAAGAGAGTATCATCAATAGTATCAGAGATTAGTGCTCACCAATTCAGTGGTCTCAAGTTGGGCCAGTTATTGGTTGGCCATTTCCTCATTCTTTGCTCCATCTTTGTCTCCATATTTCTTATAAACAGGATACATTTTAGGTAGAAAGTTTTACTGGTGGGTTAGTATCATTATTTCTCCACTGGTGGTACTACCTGTTTACAGGAAGTGACCACTTCAGGTTCATATCCCCATTGATAGGGATCTTAGCTAATGTCACCAGCATAGACTTCTGGGAGTCTCCCACCCCAATCCCAGGATTCAAGAATGTCCTAGACACGCCCCTTCAATTCCTGCCAGCAGAAGATTTCATTCTCTAGGCTTTCTGGTCCACGTCCCTGTCTCTCCCTACACCTGATTCTGAATCTGCTCCATGCCCCATGTCCCTCCCCATACCCTCTGCCACCCAGCTCCCTCCCACAATTTACCTAGTACAACTATTTTTCCCCCTTCTAAGTGAGATTAAAGGAGCCTTGTTTATCCTTTTTGGGGTCTATGTTGCACAGTATGGATATCTTGTACATTACAGCTAGCGTGCACTTAAATGCATGCTATCAAACCTCTAAAAATTAAGAACTGACAAAATTTATTTATATAGTGTTATACCAAAATGCCTTTAAAAATCTGTACATGTATCCCTTGTAAGAGAGGAAAAATAAAAAGTGAGTACATACCATGCTTGTTTTTGGGTCTGGGTTTTCTCACTCAGGCTAATATTCTCAAGTTCCATCCATTATCCTACAAAATTCATGGTGCCCTTTTAAATAGCTGAATAGTATCCCATTATATGAATAAACCACACTTTCTATATTCATTCTTCGGTTGAGAGACATTTATGTTGCTTTATGTTTCTGGCTGTTATGGATAATGCTGCTCTGAATTAAGTGCAGTTTGTGTCCTTGTGATATTGTGGAACATATTTTGGGTATATACCCAGGAAAAATATAAGAAAAAAATATGCTGGGTCTTGAAGTAAATAGATTTCCAATTTCCTGAGAAAGTGCTAAATTGATTTTCAGAGTATTTTCACAGGACGGCATTCTCACCAGCGATGGAGGAGTGTTCCCCTTACTCTACATCTTCTTCAGTATGTGCAATTGCTTGAGTTTTTATATTATCTATTTTTACCTGCGTAAGACGACATCTCAGAGTCATTTTGACTTGCACGTTCCTGAGTACCAAGAATGTTGAACATTTTTATGTGCTTTTCAGCTATTTAAGATTTTTCTATTGAGAATTCTGGTTAGCTGCATATTCCATTTTTTAAATTGGTTATGTGGTTTGGAGTTGTGTAACTTCTTGAGTTCTTTATGTATTTTGTATATTAGGACTCTCTCAGATGTAAGGTTAGGGAAGATCTTTCCCTCATCTGTAGGCTGCTGTTTTATCATTAACTACAATGAATTAAATTTAATATTACTTCATTAGCCCTATATACACAGAATATGATCTTATTAACCACCACGAGATTTATTATCAGGCTACCTTCCTTTCTGACTACCTCTTCAAAGATCAGCATGCACTTCATGCATAGAGCATCTCTCAGCTGACCACTGTGTCTGGTACCTGAAACAGAGCCTTCAGGTACATCTGTTGATACTTGCTTGGTGACAGAGTACATGTTCAATTTTGGAGATGGCTCAATGAAGTGCTGAGAAGAAAGTATATTCTTTTGTGTTTGGTTTAAATATTCTGTGGGTATTTGTTAGGTCTATTTAATTCATAACATTTGATAGTTTCAAATTTTCTTTATTTAGTTCCTATTTTGATGACCTGTACATTGGTGAGAGTGGTTAAGTCTTCCACAATTAATATGTGGGTTTCAAAGTGTCATTCAAGCTTTAGCAATGTTTCTTTTATGAATGTTGTCACCCTTGCCTTTGGAGCATAGATGTTCAGAATGGAAGTGTTATGTTGGTGGATTTTTCCCTTGATGAGTATTAAGTGTCCTTCTCCAACTTTTTTGATTAATTTTCATTGAAAACCTATTTTATAAGATATTAGAATGGCTGCTCTGCTTGTTCCTTGGGTCTGTTTGCTCAGAAGACCTTTTTCTGGCCCTTTACTGTGCAGTAGTATCTATATATGTTGCTGAGGTGGGTTTCTTGAATATAGCCAAATGATGGAACCTGTTTATACATCTACTCTGTTAGCCTGTGTCTTTTTATTGGTTAATTGTGACCATTGATGTAGAGAGATATTAATCACCAATGATTTTTGGCTCCTGTTATTTTGACATTGGTGATGTTAGTGTGTGTGTGGGTGGGTATTTTCTTCTTTTGGATTTTCCTGTGCAGTTATTAATTTCTTGTATTTCCTTGGATATACTTATCCTCCTTGTGTTGGAGTTTACCTTCTGGTATCCTGTGTAAGGCTGGATTAGTGGACAAAGTTATTTATATTTGGTTTTATCATGAAATATTTTGGTTTCTTTCATCTATGATAATTGAAGGTTTTGCTGGGTATAATAGTCTGTGTTGACCATCTGTGGTCTCTTAGGTTCTTTATGACATCTGGCCAGACGCATCTGGCATTCAAAGTCTCTGTTTAGAAGTCAGGTGTAATATATACCTTTTTTGTTACATGGTCTGTTACCCTTGCAGCTTTTACTATTTTTTCTTTGTTATATAAATTTAGTGTTTTGATTATTATGAGGTGGGAAGATTTTGTTTTCTGCTCCGATCTATTTGCTCTTTTATAAGCTTCTTTTACATTTATAGCCACCTTTTTCTTTAGGTTTAGAAATTTTTATTCTATATTTTTTGGAAGATAAAGTCTGGAGCTTTAATCTAGGAATATTTTACTTCTTGTATTCCTAATATTCTTATTGTTTGTATTTTTATTGTGTTCCAAATTTTCTGGATTTTTATGTTAGAAACATTTTAGATTTGGCACTTTCCATTGTACTAAATATAAAATAAAAAATCCCATGCAGTCTTAATCTACAGGCACCGTTCCAGTGTGGAGTCATGTGCCCATGATCTTTCTCTACCATGCAGTCTACTCTGCCCACTCTGGCTGCTCCTTAGCCTGGTGGTTCATGACTGCCTCAGTGCGCTGTTTTCACTCACTTTTCCTTGGTGGGTTGTTGCCACACCTAGCACACACACACACACACATCCCAATTCTGCTGTAGGCTTTGTGCATCCGGCTATTACACCCTCTTTTGAGCACAATTAAGTCACTGTATCAAAGAGCACACCAAAATACTCTGACCCAATTTGTGCGATATAATTTGCCTACCTAGACAAGTCAGATTATACTATATAATTTCATCCATTATGAATTATTCATAAAACCTGTATCCATATGGAGATTGCAGAGAGAACATCTATGTCTGTCTCTATGTTGTTTCTCACTCCTACCTCCTCTCCCTCCTTTACAAAAGTTTGTCCCCACCCTACTCTCTACCATCTAATAATGTATCAGCTTGACATAAACCTACAACTTTCTTTGACCAATTATCAACTTCTTCTATCATATCTTCTATATCTAAGATTCTCTCTTCCATCTCTTGTATTTTGTTGATGATGCTTGAATCTGTAGTTTCTGTTCTCTTTCCTAGGTTTTCCATCTCTGAGATTGTTTCAGTTTGTGTTTTCTTTATTACTTCTATTTCTATTTTCAGGTCATGGACAGTTTTATTCATTTCATCATCTGTTTGATTGTTTTTCTGTTGCTTTATATTTATTGTTTTCTTCTTCAAATGCATCTACATGTTTGATTCTATTTTCCAGTATTTCTGTAAGGGATTAATTTAATTCCTCTTTAAAGTCCTCTATCGTCTTCTTAAGATGAGATTTAAAGTCATTCTTTCTCTTCAAGTGTGTTAGGATTTCTACAGCTTGCTGTAGTGGATGTGGGTTGTGATGGTACCATATTACCGTGGCCTTTGTTATTTTGTTCTTACACTGAAATTTAGCAATCTGAATCTCTTGTATTGACTGACCAGATAGTCCCAAGTGGTAGCAGGGATCTTTAGGTAGAACTAATAGTTCCTAATAGCAAATGGCCTCTGAGTGTCATTGCTGGCATGAGGACTCCAGGGAAACAGGCTGACTTGTGGCCCTAAGAATGGAGTGAATTTCTGGGATTGCAGGTAGAGGTGTGGAGAAGAAAATCAAGCACAGATGTAATGGGCAATGAAGATATGTTTAATGTAATTGAAAATACTTTCAGTGATTACATGTTTAACTTCTTTTTCTTGTACATACAAACATTTTATTTCTGGCTTACTTGCCTCCATTTTACTCCATGTGATTATTTTGGGAAAGAATCAGAATTCACTTTTTTCTTTGACTTGAGTTATAATCCTTAATCTCTGTAAACCTGAGTGCATTCTCTGATTCAAACAACTCCCAGCATCTAGTGATAGTGGAATAAACTAGTGACACAGCTAGGGAAGCATTTAGACTTCATGTCTGTGGGAAACTCTGGAACTACATGGGTGATTTCCTAATTATTGTTTACAGGACAGTTCAAGGTTCTCCTGGAGAAATTAGATGCAACAGCATCCTATAACAAGATGACCTGAATTACTATTCTAGATGGTGGAATTTCTTTTCTTTGGAAAAAATTTGTTCTGAAACCTGAAGACTGACTATATTAACCAGTGCCAGGAGAGGAGGCCAGGAACGCATATAAAAGAATGATTTATTTGAGATTCTTATGACAGAAAGTAAGAATATGGAAGACCAGGCTGGCATGCTCTGGTCCTTTAAAATAACATTTATTTTTACTCTACATCTTGTATGAAATAGTGTCAATTAAATACTATGAAGACAGTGGCATCTATGCCGTTATAAATTGGCCACTGTTGGAAGCCTGGTCTACATGACTGGCTTCCCATGGTACTCTGTCCGGTCATCTCTCCAGTATTACAGGGCACTCTCCTGCCCACTGTCATACAAATGCCACTTAGCTCAGAATATTTCTCCATACTCTCTGGCTTAGGTTTTCTTAACTGGGTTTAATTTTCAGCTAATTGCCTCATTCATATTTTAATTTTATCTGTTCTATACATTCCCATAGAACGATGGCAAAGTAAGTCTTCCAAAACCATCTAACAGCCAGTGGGAGGCACACTATGGAACAGGACACGTGGAAATCTGTCCACAGAGAGCTTTTCATTGCACAGACATATCAGAGAACACAGCATGTAACTCTGTGGAAGCTGCCTACGTTTAAATATGCCTATAATATAAATTAACACCTTATAGGAAGGAGTTAGTCAATTCTGCAAGATGTTGTATGAAGACTGGAACTTATGGAGAAATTGGACAGAGATGCTGTGACCCTTCCAATGCCACAACTAGATTAACTAGAATGCACAAACACTGTAGAGCTCAATGTGATTCTTCCATTCTCCCCACAACTCTTCTACCAACTCCAGACTCCTTGTTTCTCCTTAAGCAATGCCATCCTCATTGCCATCTCAGGACTCTTCTCCATTCCCTCCTGAAACATAGTCTCCTAAATTACCTTTAGCATTACTCCCACATATTTTTCATTACTTTCTTCAGTGTCAACAGACTAGGGAGACAGTTTATTCACCTCATCTATAATTTTAAACAGCCCCCACATGTTCCCCCCCTCTCTCTCCACACACACACACATACACACACACACACACACACACACACACACACACACATATATATATAGTATACATATATATTTGATTTATTCATTTTAATTTCTTCTGTTTTGATTTTTTATAAGTTCTTAGAGATGACAAACATGTTCTACACTGAGATTATTGCACACATCAAAAACCACAACAACACAGGGGGTAGATTTTATAGGAAATTTAAAATTAATTTGAAATTTTCATTCTTTATAGAGTTGATTATCTTTTTCTATACCAGTAAACTTGAAAACATTGTTACGTTTAAACTTAGTAAGTAGTTAACTTTTTTGGGGGGGGGTAAGATTTACTCACTAATAAAAGAGAATAAGTTTACATTTTAGAATTAACTGTTTAAAAAGTGGGTAGTTTATATTTACTTTTTGAGATGAGCCAAATAAATGGACATAAAGAAAATATGTAAAACCATATTCTAAAAATATAACCACAATCACTATTGATTTTTTAGTAATTTTCATACAAAAAATAGAATCGGAGTGTAGGAGTTTCTTCTCTATTCTCCATCAATCATTGTTCTAGGTGCCTCAGCTCTCAGGTGTCTCCTGGATGGACTGAGTCACTTCACACAGGCATACATTGAAGTCTTGTCACTGATCATGGTGAAAATCCTTAACACGATGTTTCCCATTCTCATGCCTTTAATTTCTTATTTGTGGGTATCCATAGTCTGGATACATGGGAGAGTTTATACCTCATAGGGATCACAGAAGCCAGTTACTACATGCTTTCATGTTTCCCTCCCAACCTTGCCTAAAAGGACCTGAATTCGCCATGGAAGTGATGTCTTGAGGAGGATTCAGCATCACTGAATCAGTAACTGCTCTCAGTTAGTAGGCAATAGTCTACCGTTCCTTCCCTCCTTCTAAGTTTTCCTTCTTCATAATTCTACTGTATTGGAGTCACTTTTGCTTGCTTCAAAGGTACTTCTTAATCAAACAGAAGTAATGGAATCTATCCACTGTTAAATAAGCTTCTGGGAATTCAATATCGATACCTCATTTCTTTCCTTTAAACATACATATCAAAAGTCCCTTTCTTATACTCAGCTTTTCCATATGTAGTATGGATTCGATGGGAACATAGACTTTGCGGGATTTGCTCACTACTTTATAGCTGGTATTTAAAATGTTTGGTGGATTGTAGTGTACCATTATTGTAAAGTGGAAACATATATACCTCAATATGAATATTTACACAATTGAACACAGAAACTGTTTCTAACTTAGCCTACTTCAATCTTCATGGTTTTTTAGCAAAGTTTGGTTTACATGTGCTACTATTGCCATATCTTTTAAATGATGTTTCTAGGTCAAGAGACATGTAGTACCATGAGTTTGGTATACAACTGATAGCTAATTTGAATAAAAATGTATGTCCTTGTATTTATTTCCACGGGTTAGAAATTCTAGCAAAACAGAAATTCTTATAAGTGTGGCAGAAGGAAAAGGAAAAGTAAGCTCACCTGTTTCATCCGTTTACAACTGCTTTTGTGGGGTAGCAAAAGAGATAATGATGGGCTCAAACGGATGAATTAGAATCTGTCTATCCATGATAGTATATGTAAGTGACCCCAAAAATTCCACCAGAGAACTTCTATAGCTGATAAAAAAGTTCAGCAAAGTGGCTAGAAATAAAATTAACTCACACAAATCAGTAGGCTCTCTCTACTCAAAGGACACACATGTGGAGAAAGAAATTAGGGAAAAGATACCCTTCATAATAGTCACAAACAATATGAAATACCTTGGCATGACTCTAATTAGGAAGTGAAGGACCTTTATGACAAGAACTTCAAATCTCCGAAGAAGTAAATCAAAGAATATCTCAGAAAATGGAAAGATCTCCCATGCTCATGGATTGGAAGGATCAACATTGTTAAAATGGCCCTCTTACCAAGAGCTATCTACAGATTCAATGCAATCCCCATCAAAATTCCAACACAGTTCTTCAGAGAGCTGAAAAGAGCAATGTGCAATTTCATCTGGAATAATAAAAGACCTAGAATAGCGAAATCCATCCTCAACAACAAGAAAACATCTGCAAGAATCAATATCCCTGACCTCAAGCTATATTACAAGGCAAATGTGTTAAAAACTGCATGGTACTGGTAAAGAAATAGGCATGTGGATTATTGGAACAGAATATAATATCGAAAAATGAGCCCTCAAGTATATGGTCACTTGCTTTTTGACAAAGGAGCAGAAAACCTTCAATGGAAAAAGGACAGCCTCTTCTACAAATGATGTCGGTCCAACTGGCACTCAGCACGTAGAAGAATGAAAATAGACCCTTTCTTAACTCCTTGTAGAAGTGCATCAAGTGCAAATGCATTATACATTTCCACATTAAATCAGGTATACTGAAATTATTAGAAGAGACAGTAGGGAAAACCTTAGAACACATAGGCACAGGAGAAAATTTCCTGAACAGAACACCAATGGCTCATGCTATAAGATCAAAGATTGACAAATGGGACTTAATGAGATTGCAAAGTTTCTGTAAGACTAAGGACACTGTCAATAAACAAAACGTCAGCCAACAGATTGGAAAAAGATCTTTACCAACACCACATCTGACAGAGGCCTAATATCCAAGGTATACAAAAAACTCAAGAAGTTAGACACCAGACAATCAAACAATCCTATTAAAAATGGGGTACAGAGCTAAACAAAAAGTTCTCAATTGAGGAATATCAAATGGCTGAGAAGCATCTAAGGAAGTGCTTGCTGTCCTTAGTCATCAGGGAAATGCAAATCAAAAAAACCCTGAGATTCCAATTCACACCAGTCACAATGGCTGAGACCAAAAGTCAGATGACAGCAGATGCTGGAGAAGATGCTTTGAAAGAGGAACACTTCACTGTTGGTGGGGTTGTAAACTGATACAACCACGGTGGATATAAGTCTGGCAGTTCCTCAAAAAATTGGACATAGTATTACCTGAAGACCCAGTTATTCCACTTCTGGGCACATACCCCAGAGAATCTCCAACATAGAACAAAGACACATGCACCACAATGTCCATAACAGTCCTATATATTATAGCCAGAAACTGGAAGGAACCCAGATGTCCTTCAGTAGATGAATGGATACAAAAATTGTGGTATATTTACACAATGGAATACTACTCAGCTATCAGAAACAATGACTTTAATAATTCTAAGGAAAATGGATGCATTTAGAGAATAACATCCTGAGTGAGGTAACCCATTCACAAAAGAACAAAAATAATATGCAGTCACTGATAATTGGATACTAACCCCAGAAAGCTCTGAACATCCCAGAAAGAACTCACGGACTATATGAAGTTTAAGAAAAACAAAAGTTAAAAAAAAAAGAAAGAAAAATAATTACAATTAATTTTTACACACCAAGAAAACTTTGACTATTTCCAGGTTACATCTTGTTTTACATGTACTTTATGTACAGTGTAACTTCTAAGATTTTAATGCATACTATCAAACCTTTAAAAAATCAAGTACTCAGCTCCTAAAGGTTTAAAGACTGGTGAGTAGGAGATATAGGCAGCCAGGGAGCAGAGAGATCTCTGCGGAGTGCGCACAGAAAGCGCACCCCCACCCTGCCCTGCCTGATCCAGGGACCAGGAACATAACTTTGGAACTTCTGTTTCCACCAGGCGGCGACTTCAGGGTGCATAACAGACCTGGCCCATCTGCCACCCAGACCAGCAGTTCCTAAATGTTTAAAGACTGGTGAGTAGGAGATCTAGGCAGCCAGGGAGCAGAGAGTTCTCTTCAGAAGTGCGCACTGAAAGCACGCCCCCACCCTGCCCTATCCAGGGACCAGGAACACAACATTGGAACTTCTGTTCCCACCCGGCGACTATGAGGTGCAGAAAAGGGCTCAGCCCATCTGCCAACTGGACCAGTGGAGATCCAGGGACACAGACCAGATACAAGGGAAAGGCAAGAACATATCACTAACAACAAAATGGCAAGAAGAAAACGAAAGAGTATATCCCAAGGAAACCAAGACAACCTGGCAACACCAGAACCCAGCTCTCCCATAACAGCAAACATTTGAATGCCAAACACTCCAGAAAAAAAAGACACAGACCTAAAATCATACAACAAGATGCTGATAGAGATATTTAAACAAGAACAGGAGGAAAAGCAAAAAGATTCAGAAGCTTTTAAAGAGGAAACAAGAAAAAAACTCAAAGAACTCAAAGAACTAGAGGAAAACAGAACCAAAGAGAAGAAGAAATGAAAGAGGGAATTTAATTTTGACACAATAAAGAAAACTCTAAAAGAGATGACCCTAGAGGTAGAACACCAAAAAAAGAAATCAGGAGTCATAGAAACAAGCATTTCCAAAAGATTAAAAGAGATGGAAGAGAGAATCTCGGGTGCAGAAGACAACATTGTAAACATAGACAAAACAGCCAGAGAAGATGCAAAAAACAGAAAGCTCCTAACCCAAAATGTCTAGGAAATCCAGGACACAATGAGAAGACTGAACCTAAGGATAATAGGAATAGAAGAGGGAGAGGAGTATCAACTAAGTGGCACAGTAAATATCTTCAAAAAAATTGTAGAAGAAAATTTTCCTACCCTCAAGAATGAGATGACCACAAGCATAAAAGTAGCCTTCAGAACTCCAAATAGGTTGGACCAGAAAAGAAATACCTCCCAACACATAGCAGTCAAAATACGAAGTACCCTCCAAAAAGAAAGAATACTAAAAGCAGTAAGGGAAAATGGTCATGTAACGTATAAAGGCAGACCAATCAGAATCACACCTGATTTCTCAACAGAGACTATGAAAGCTAGAAGAGCCTGGACAGACATCATGCACACCCTAAGAGAGCACAAGTGCCAGCCCAAGCTGCTATAACCAGCAAAACCATCAATTACCATAGATGGAGAGATGAAGATATTTCAAGACAAATCAAAATTTACACAATATCTGACCACAAACCCAGCACTACAATGAATTATAGGTGGAAAACCCAATACAATGAGAGAAAATACATCCTAGTAAAAACAAGAAAACTCCTAAACAAGAAAACCAAAAGAAGAAAAAGACACAGACACAACTCAACCCACAAAAGCAATAATAGCAGGAAACAGAAACAACTATTCCTTGATATCTATTAACATAAATGGACTCAACTCCCCAATAAAGACATAGGCTATCAGACTGGATACATAAAGAAAATCCAGCCTTTTGCTGCATACAGGAAACTCATCTCAGAGACAAAGACAGACAGTATCTCAGAGTAAAAGGGTGGGAAAAAAACTTCCAAGCAAACAGCCCCAAGAAGAAAGGTGGAGTGGCTATTCTAATATCGAATAAAGTAAATTTCCAACCAAAAGTTATCAAAAAAGATAAGGAAGGACACTTTTTACTCATTACCAGGGAAATGTGTCAGAAGAACTCTCAATCCTTAACATATATGCTCTAAATAAAAAAGCACCCACATTCATAAAAGAAACACTACTAAAGCTCAAAAAATACATTTCACCCCACAAAATAATAGTGGGAGACTTTAATACACCACTCTCACCAATGAACAGATCATGGAAACAGAAACTGAACAAGGACACTGCAAAACTAGCAGAGAGTTTGAACCAACTAGAATTAATGAAAAGGAAAATACAACATACCCAAACCTATGGGATGCAATGAAAGCAGTACTGAGAGGAAAACTCATAGCCCTAAGTGCTTTCAAAAAGAAACTGGAGAGAGCTTACATCAGCAACCTAACAGCACAGCTAAAAGGCCTAGAACAAAAGGAAGCAGATATACCCAAAAAGAGTAGATAGCAAGAAATAATCAAAATTAGGGCAGAAATAGACCAAATAGAAACAAAAAGAACCATTGAAAAAATCAACAAAACCAAGAGTGTGTTCTTTGAGAAAATCAACAAGATTGATAAACCCCTAGCCAGACTAATTGGAGGGCAAAGAGAGAGTATACAAATTAACAAAATCAGAAGGGAAAGTGGAGACATAACAACTGAAACTGAGAAAGTTCAAGAAATCATCAGATCCTACTACAAAAACTTATACTCCACAAAATTGGAAAATCTGGAGGAAATGGATAAATTCCTAGACAGATACAAGATCCTAATGTTGAACCAGGAACAATAAACCATCTAAATAATCCTATAACACCTAAATAAATAGAAGAAGTCATCAAAAGACTTCCAACCAAAAAAAAGCCCATGTCCAGACAGGTTCAATGCAGAATTTTATCAGACATTTATTGTGGATATAACACCAATACTCTCCAAACAATTCCAAAAGATAGAATCAGATGGAATACTACCTAACACATTTTTTTGAGGCTACAATAACCCTTATAACTAAACCAAACAAAGACCCTACGAGGAAAGAGAACTTCAGACCAACATCACTTATGAACATTGATGCAAAAAATGCTCAACAAAATCCTTGCAAACCGAATCCAAGAACACACCAAAACGATCATTCATCATGACCAAGTAGGCTTCATCCCTGGGATGCAGGGATGGTTTCATATAAGGAAATCGATCAATATAATCCACCATATAAAAAACCTCAAAGAACAAAATCACATGGTCATCTCACTAGATGCTGAGAAAGCATTTGACAAAATTCAACACCCCTTCATGCTTAAAATGCTGGAAAGAACAGGAATCCAAGGTCCATACTTAAACATAATAAAAGCAATATAGAGCAAACCAACAGTCAACATCAAACTTAACGGTGGGAAACTTGAAGCAATCCCACTTAAATCAGGGACTTGACAAGGCTGCCCACTCTCCCCCTACCTATTCAACATAGTACTGGAAGTCCTGGCTGGAACAATTAGACAGAAAAAGGAGATCAAGGGGATACAAAGTGGAAAGGAAGTGATAAAAACATCACTCTTTGCCGATGACATGATAGTGTACTTGAGTGACCGCAAAAATTCCACCAGAGAACTCCTACAGCTGATAAACAAGTTGAGCAAAGTGGCTGGATACAAAATTAACTCAAACAAATCAGTAGCCTTCCTATACTCAAAGGACAAACATGTGGAGAAAGAAATTAGGGAAAAGGTACCCTTCACAATCGTCACAAAAACTATGAAATACCTTGGTGTGACTCTAAGTAAGCAAGTGAAGGACCTGTATGACATGAACTTCAAACCTCTAAAGAAGGAAATTGAGGATGATCTCAGAAAATTGAAAGATCTCCCATGCTCATGGATTGGAAAGTTCAACATTTTAAAAATGGCCATCCAACCAAAAGCAATCTACAGATTCAATGCAATCCCCATCAAAATTCCAACCCAGTTCTTCATGGAATTGGAAAGATCAATGTGCAATTTCATATGGAGTAACAAAAGAGCTAGAATAGCGAAATCCACCCTCAATAAGAAAATATCTTCTGGAATCACTATCCCTGACTTCAAGCTATATTACAAGGCAATTGTGCTGAAAACTGCATGGTACTGGTACAGAAATAGGCATTTGGATCAATGGAATAGAATAGAAGATCCAGAAATGAGCCCTCATGTATATGGTCACCTGATTTTTGACAAAGGATCTGTAAACATTCAATCGAAAAAGGACAGCCTATTCAACAAATTGTGCTGGTCCAACTGGCACTCAGTATGCAAAAGAACGAAAATAGACCCGTTCTTATCTCCTTGTACAAAGCTCAAGTGTAAGTGGATCAAAGATCTCCACATTAAACCAGATACACTGAAACTATTAGATGAGAAAGTAGGGAAAACCTAAGAACACATAGGCACAGGAGAAAATTTTCTGAACAAAACACCAATGGCTCAAGCTCTAGGGTCAAAGATTAACAAATGGGACTTAATGAGATTGCAAAGTTTCTGTATGGCAAAAGACATTGTCAAGAAAACAAAACGGCAGCCAACAGAATGGGAAAAGATCTTTACCAACTCCACATCAGATAGAAGCCTAATATCCAAGGTATACAAAGAACTCAAAAAGCTAGACACCAGAGAATCAAATAACCCTCTTAAAAAATGGGGTACAGAGCTAAACAAAATGTTCTCAGTTGAGGAATATCGAATGGCTGAGAAATATCTGAGGAAGTGCTCCACATCCTTAGCCATCAGGAAATGCAAATCAAAACAACCCTGAGATTCCACAGCACACCAGTCAGGTTGGCCAAGATCCAAAACTCAGGTAACAACAGATGCTGGCGAGGTTGCGAAGAAAGAGGAACACTTCTCCACTGTTGGTAGGGTTGCAAACTAATACAACCACTCTGGAAATCAGTCTGGTGATACCTCAGAAAATTGGACATAGTACTACCTGAATACCCAGCTATTCCACTTCTGGGCATATACCCCAGAGACACTTTAATACACACATGAGTTTCAACCAATCAGCCTTATGATGCCACGGGAGAGGCAGAGCTCAAGAAGTGGAAAGTTACCCAGCACGTGCGCACATGGCTTGTTTACTGCTAACTCCAGCCGGATGTCGGTGCCATCTTGTAATGGAGAATGTGCAGGCGGCGCCCCACACTGTATGAAGTCCAAGAAAATAAGAAAACAAAATAAAACAAAAAAAAATAGTCATACTCAATCCTTACCCACAAAGAACACATTGACAAATTCCGGGTTGTACCCTGTATTCCATGTACTGTCTTCTCATTGAAAAAAAAAATCTTTACACACCAAGGAAACTTTAAGTATTTCCATGTTGCATCTTGTTTTACTTGTACTTTATGCTCATTGTTACTGGTGGGATCTTTGTCACACTATCAAACCTTTACAAAAAAAACAAAAAAACAAGTACTGACAAAAGTGTATTGTAAATTTTATGCAAAAAAAATGCTTAAAATCTGTACTTTGATCTTTTGTAAAATAAAGTTGTTTAAAAAAGTAAAATTATATTATAAACTATATAATCAGCATAATGCATTAATATATACATTAATATATACCATAATATTCATATATAAATGTTAACATCAGTACATATTGATTTTCAGTTAATTAAAACTTGTATTAAATATAATAAAAATTTTTATTAAAAAATCAAGTACTGATGAAATGTATTTATATACTTTTATGCAAAAATGCTTTTAAAATCTGCACATTTATCTCTGTTTTTAAAAAATAAGTGTTCAATTAAAAATAATAATAAGTGTATAGCACCCTCTCAGAGTAGGTTGGTTACACCTAGACCTTAAACTGTTAATAACTCAAGAGCTACGAAGATAGCTTGTGGCAATTTTTGGTAGTTAAAAATCATTATGTTTAATCTTTACATACCAAAAACTTTGACTATTTTTATATTATGTTTTGTTTTAAGTATACTTTATGATCTTTGTAAATAGTAAGATTTCAATGCATCTTATCAAACCTTTCAAAAATCAAGTACTGTGATATATTCATATATATTTGTACTAAAATGATTTTATTTATTTTTTTAAATATTTATTTATTATAAGTACACTGTAGCTGTCATCAGACACACCAGAAGAGGGCATCAGATCTTATTACAAGTGGTTGTGAGCCACCATGTGGTTGCTAGGAATTGAACTCAGGACCTTTGGAAGAGCAGTCAGTGCTCTTAACCGCTGAGCCATCTCCCCAGCCCCCTAAAATGCTTTTAATAATCAGTATATGTATCTCTGTTTTTTTAATTTTAACTAAAGTTGTAGAAAAAAAATAAAACAAAAAGAATCTGTCTATCATATATCTATCTATCTATCTAATAAATTAGAACATATAATATGAATGTATATATATATATATATATATATATATATATATATTTAAAATCATTTTAGCTAAAAATGTTTTTCTTTAAAAAAATTACATCTTCTCTCTCCCTTGGCCACAGTAGTTTATTTTTCATTTCTTAAAACTCAGCAGCAAATTCCCCTTTCCATTCTCTATGAAGAGCTCAAAATATCCACACTCGTGTTTTTATTTTAAGGGAAACAGATTTCAGGGTGTTTTTTTCTCCTACCAATAGAAGTCCTGCCTAGTCTACCCAGTTCTTCCTGACAGGGTCAGTGTTATCGTGAGTGGTAATTCATGGATCAATCAGGTCCACATTTGAGGCCAAATCTGTGCTTCTCCTGGTTCTTTACTTAGTTGTAACAATTGCAGTACCTTACATTTTATGCACTGGATTATTTTCTCATAAACTTTGGACTTCAGAGAAAGCAAGTTTAGCCTCACTCTTGTTACTGACAATGGCACGCTTACCTTCTAAGGTTATTGGTTTCAGAAGCACAAGTAGACAGAGGAAAAAGTTCGTCATTTAGGAAACCAACCAGTCCCTTCTCTGCCTGAACAAAAAAAAAAAAAAAAAAAAAAAATTGTACTGAGAAACCTGTTTGCTGCAGTGGATCTGAGCACTCCAAAAAAACTGATATCAAAACTTCATATTAAAATTTGGACAACTGCTAATGATTAGTATTGAAATATTCAATGAGTAAATAAATTTAAAGTATCATATTCTTGAAATTAAGCTAACATCCTTTATCATTGCATTTGTGTGTGTTTGTGAGTTTCTTACACATGAGAATCAGACAAACAGAGAGAAAGACACATACACACACACACACACACACACACACACACACAGAGAGAGAGAGAGAGAGAGAGAGAGAGAGAGAGAGAGAGAGAGAGAGAGAAATATAGAGACAGAGAGAAACTCAGAGGGATGTATATGTCCCGTGTGTGTGTGTGTGTGTGTGTGTGTGTGTGTGTGCGTGTGCATGTGTAGTTGTGTTCCATGTAAACATCAGAGGTATGTTAAGATGTCTTCCTAAATTTCTTTCCACCTTTTTTTCTTTTTGTAGATAAAATGTCTCAGTGAGTCTAGAGTTTGCTGATTAGGCTAAACTGGCAGTGCAGTCAGGTCTGAGCATCCTCCTGTTTATTCTTCCCATTTCTGAGGTTGCAGATCTGTACCACCATGTCTGGCCTTGATGTGAGTGCTGAAGATCGATCCTTGTGTGTTGCACTAGGAGTGCTTTTCCCTCTCCCTGGTGTCATCCTTCATCACTGTGTTTCAAAGCACTATCATTGAACATATTACAGAGTTTTTAAATTTATCTTTCTTACTTCTTATAACATTTGACAATGTCAATTTTTTCTTTGTAATTTCATTTAAACTTATTTAAGTAAGTTCTCACAGCTTCTCTAAATATTTAAATAACACATATATCTTTTAAGGAGAATAATAGAGTCATAACATTAACGGGTGAAAAAGAATTACCATGTATCCAAGAGAAGGACTAACATGCATATCAGACTGTACAGAGCAGGTTAAAACAACAGCTCTACCCATTACAGAGAAGATAAGACTGAAATAAACCTTTCAATGTCTGTCTTTAGTGCACTCTGCTTTAATAAACACTACATAAAAATTTCCTGACATTTCTAAAAGCACATAATAAAAAGAAGAGTGTATACAATTTAGATGAAGGACACATCCCAAGCCCTCTTAAGTATGAATGTGTTCAATTTGATATTTTTAGTACTACATCTATATGAAAAAAAAACTTGTACTCAACTGCCATCTATAAATTTGTGTGCCTATTGACATAATATGTAGATGTCCTTGGCCAGACAACAAAGCTAAGAAGAAAAGAGAAGGAAAACAAGCCTGCCTATATAAGCCATGAAGCACTCACTGCAAACCCTCTCAAGGACCTGTCCCTAATCCAAACAAATCCCCAAGGTTGAGAGATGATGTAGAAAAAAATACATTTTACTCTCTCTCTCTCTCTGTCTCTCTCTGTATCTCTGTCTCTCTGTCTCTGTCTCTGTCTCTGTCTCTGTCTCTCTCTCTCTCTTTCTCTCTCTCTCTCTGAAATCTATATACCACATTTCTTAATTTATATCTAGTGGAATATAATATCATGCAAACATGCCTCTATGAAACTCATATAGAATTCTTTAAATTGTGTTTATTCAAAGAATAACATACTTAGTTATAGGATGAATCCCTGGTTTCTACCATAGATTTATTGTTTCATCTTAACAGATAGCTATAACCTTACCTCTTTGAAACCACAACAGTTTCTATTCCTTTTAAAGCAATACTGCTGTCTTCTCCATTTGTAATTGTCTGGTGTTGGCCAGTACCCAGTAAATGATCCACTGATGGCTTTCAAGTCTACTATGTAGCAAGTAATGTCTCCACTTACTCAATGTCTGCTTTTGAGCTCACTTCTGTGTTCAACTGTCTACATTAATATCAAATTCATTTTTAAATACAAAGACTATTCACCCCAAGCTTGGACTTTATTCTTCCATGACAGGGTCATTCGACTAAGCTTAAAAAGGGAGGTGATTGCTTGAAAGATAATCATTCTCTTTGGAAGACTGACTCCAGCCATAGAGTGTTGGCAGCATGAAATAGATTATTGTCCATCTCAAAAGCCACCATGTATCCAGAATCATAAATGATCTTCATTTCCTAAATCAATACATCACTTATGCACATTTTCTTGAAAAAGTCAATTGTACATATTTAGATTTAACAAATACATTATTCTAGCTCTTTTCATCTCCTTTGATTACTGGAGATTGTTCTGACATCATGGGGAGATGCATAAAGACAAATATTAAATGCCTCACTAGACCACTCATGTCAGTAGCTCTATTGAATGGGCTTTTCACTATGAAGCCACATGATAACAGAATAGTTTCTGCCAGACTTAAAGTGGACTTGTATTTTAGTCGACATTTTAGCACATCTTGGAACACAACCATTTTTGAGAATTGCAAGGTTTTTTTCCTAATTGAAAGTAGATTTTAAAATTATAGTAGTTGTTAAATACGAGAAGCTAAATTTTCACTTGTATGCCTTAAGCTGTTATTTGGAGCTGAATCGAGCAGGCAGTTTAATAAGCAACAGGAAATGTTTAAAATCACTAAGATCATTATCCAGTGAAATTAAAATTTCTAAACCAAAGGGCTGTACACTCAATCCATGAGAATTTTGCAAGTGAAACTACCATCAGCCTCAAGAAGACATCTACATAGGTAAAACCACTAAACAAGGCGATCTGGGACAAGAACAATGCAGGCTGTCTCTAGTCCAAGGGGTCCTGTGCTCTTGGCTCCACAGTTGCTGATGAGCATTTACCCAGTGCCTACAAACTATGCATAGTAGTGACTAAGGTGGTCTCCCAACTCTCTTCAGTGTTGCTATATACAGTTATAAGCAATTTCCTTCTGACTATAAGCCTCTAATCTCATATTCATTATAGTGTCTGCTTACAGCTTACTATTACAAATTCTTTTTCAACCTCTAAAATGTAGGTTTTCTCTTAGTCTATTGTCCATTTTTTAACCCAAGAATGTCTGACCTAAGGCCATGAAAGTTGTGGATCTTTCCTGCTACTTCCCACTGTCAGGCACCCTAATGTGGTAAAGCACTAAATAGCTTGCATAGGCACCCTCGTCATAGCACCTAAAGAACTTCCGACTAACGCCTTCCTGTGCTTTCTAACAAACCACAATAATGCTTAAAACCATTCTTCCCTCCTCTACTTTTTCATAGTGAGGTTGAGATCAATCTGTTTCCTACTTCAGCAGTCTTAGCATTGCCACAGTTGTCTTGAATAAAGCTTCTTTAACTGAATAAGTCCATCTGGTGCAAGTTTTCTTTGACAGTTCAGAGAGCATGTGGATTCACTTTAGGAAAACCTGATCTGATGGTGCACTCTGCGTGGTGTGTTTCCAGGGTTCTCATGGCTTCTCTGTGCTCACTTGAAAGGGGAGTGACTGGAGGCTGGAAAGCAGTCATAGAAGTCCTTTCCATGTATGGACGAGTACCTGAGTTTGATTCTCAGCACCCATTTGAACAGACAAAGGTGGTTTCCTGCACTAGTAATACTACAGAGATTAAAATAGTCAAATTCTAGACTTTGTGTAAGCAAGATAATGGCTTAAAAGGAATCACACCTAAGATTGACCTCTGTTAAACACACACACACACACACACACACACACACACACTCACCCACAGGCACAAGAAAAAAGAAAGAAAAAGGAAGGGTGAGAGGAAGGGGCAGTTGGAGAGAAGAAGAAAGGAGGGCAGGAAAAAGGAGAAGAGGACAGAAGAGAATAGAAAAGGAGAGGAGAGGATGGGAAGGGAATGATGAGGAGGGGAGGGGTGAGGAAAGACCAGCCTTACATCATGATCACCATAATTAAGTGATGATAAGGGCAGCCTTCCTCCACAGTGTGCTTGAATTGGGTCTGACTTAATGTCCTTTCAGCTGAGTCTGGTTGTCTAGTCATGTCATCACTGCTCATTGCAAATATGCACTAGTTAAAACCCTTTGATCAATTTTCATTTTCTATGCTCAATAGGAAAACCCCATATCTGGTAAGGATCTGAGGCTCATCTTTCTTTGGTGCACCAGGTACTCTGACACATAGAACTTCTTGCAAACCCCACACTCAGAACAGTTTCTCCTGCCTCCAGAATGGTTCATCAATTTCTTTTCCAATAACTACATTTAAGGAAGAAAGAGTTAGGTATCTGTCAGTACCTGGTAATTTTAAAGTCTCTTGAAGGTCAGAAATGTACAAGAGTCACAAAGGCTATTCTCTAAACTATGTAGTTTACATGTAGTAAACTAGTGTTGAGTGAAACTGTCTCCATGGGAAGCCATACTGTGAACTCTGGGCATGAAACACTTCTGGGCCCTTCCTAAGGTTAGGCTGAGCTTGTTTCTGATGCAGCTACCTTTACTCATGCAGGCTCTTGAAAGACTCAGTAAACTCACTAGTTATTTCAGCTAGATTTGGGGGAGTGGGTTCTTCAGTATATGTTAAAATTCTTGAGAGGAGTTAGAGTTCTGTCTGGTAAAGCTCAAAAGTCCTAGCTGAGATTTGGAATGCCAAATGAGAGCTGTCTCTTGCAGAACAGGACTCGGAGGAACAGTGTAGCGTCCCCAGTAGTGCTTGGAGGATGGTGGATTTGTAAAACAGCAGATTTTGGAATTTAGCAGCAGTTGTTGGGAAGAATTCCCTTATGTAGCCCGAGCTATTAAGAGGGTCTTTGAATCTGCAAAAGGAAGAAACCGCTCTACCTGCAACAGTTACTCTTGGTAGCTAGTGTGAGTGAACTTCCTGTCTGGTACAGAAACCTCTCTTGCAGGGAGCTTTCTGCAAGTCTGTTAACAGTGAGCTTACCCTCTCTGCTGTGTGAGCCACTATACCCTCAGAAAAATGGACTATGGAGCATTCCTCATTGACTATCACAGTGTCTCACCCTTCATAGTTTAAATTTGCAGGAATCGATGAAGCCCCTATGAGGTCACTGATTGGCTGAATATGGGAAGAACTGTCAAACCTAGGGATGGATGGAGTGTAACTCTAATCCAACTTAAATCTGCCAGAAGTCCAGTCAGGTCCATCAGATCTCTTCCCTTTCTAAGTTAAGAAAACTACTAGAAGGTTTCTGTTTATTTGGGTTCCTATGGTGACAATTGCAGGCCCCTATTTCTTCTTCCAGCCAGAGATTTTCTTTGTGTTTTTTTGCAGTGGCCAACAGCTGCCACAGTAAAGGCTATGTGCAGGTAGTTCTCTGTGGGTACTTTGCTATTAGGGCTTGAGCTTAATAATAGAAGAACCTGTTAGAAAAGTCTGAGCTGGAGCCCCATCTGCCCCTGACAAAGATTAATGTTATTGGTATTTATGAGATCTAATGGATTTGGTTTTGTTTGGCATAGTAATTAGAAAGAAGAGCTAACTGAAGTAGAGATAGCAGGACCTATCACTGAAGTTTTGTAGTATTCACAAGAGTTTATCATTGAAGGTAGAAAACTATGTAACTTATCATTGAATTTGACCTGAAACTTCTAAGGCTGACTCACCAGAGAATCCACCACTAACTTCTTTATAGTAAATACTTAGATTCAGACACCAACTGTGAAGTTGTTTCTAAAACTTCAAACCCTCAGGTCTAAAGAAAAACAGCAGCATTTTTTTTTTTTTTTTTTTTTTTTTATGTTGAGTGCACATATCACTGGGTCTTGAAGCAGGCTTTGGAATCATTTCTGTACCAAATCTTGTCTGTTGCTACTAATTCTGTTGGATTCTGGGGCACTCAACCAGTGTCAGGAGAATGAAGTGAGACTCTTGGATTCTGAATTCTGAACTGGATTTTAGGAAACCCATTATTGATTCAAGGTGTGCAATGGAGCCCTGAAGACAGAAGGAAGATAAGAACAAGGAAGATAGAGAGGAGGATAAAGGAGTAGAAAGAAGGCCAGAAGGAGATGCCACCACTTAAGGAAGAGCACAAATCTTCGATTGAGTAAAATTGTCTCAATTGTTTGCAATAGAAATTCAAAATGCAATTGGGTAAGTCTCTGTGCAAAAGGAAGAAAAAGATGGCAAGCCTGAGAGGGAGGGAGAGAGTAACGGGTAGAAGGGAGAAATAGACACAGGAATTAGAAATAAGAAAGAGGATGAGTGGATTTTAGTGAATAGTGAGATTATTTTATGAGGAAATTTTATGTTGAATGTATTTACAAAGAGAATTAGCAGGGTTCTGAAACTCCTATTGATCGCCCTTGTTATTTTCTGGGGGTACAAGAACACAAGAAAGCAGTTCAAGACTGGAGCCCGTTCTCCCACCAAACACGTTTACATCTCATTCTCTTTGCAGCATTTCTAGTCCCACCCATCTTTTCTCCATTCCACAGATCAGATCAATTCAAGGAGGAGTCACATTACAAAAGAGGAAGATAGTATTTCTGACTGCTTTTCATTCTCTCCCCCCACACTATGCATCCTATCATTCAGACTTCTTGATAAATCATGTAGATATTACACCCTCCTTGCCAGTAAGCCCCTTAAGAGCTGAGATTAAAGAAAATAAATGCCTCCATCCTTCTTCTAAATGTTAATTGATGTGGCATGTGCATAGTGAGACCTTAATGTTAACTGCTGTTCTGGTCTGGCTGGGATGACTGTTACATAACAGCTCTATCACTGAACAACAGATACATGTTCGGTAGATTGCTGCTTGGATAGCCACATTGGCAATAGAACTTGACTATTTGCTTTATGCCAGAATGTTTGATTTATTTTTATTTGTTTGTTTGTTGTTGGGTGTGGAAATGTTTTATTTAACTTACAAGTTAGATCCCATAATCAAGGGAAGCTGAGGCAGGAGCGCAGGTGAACCATGGAGAAACAGCTGCTTGTGTCTCATAGTTTGCTTAGCTTGCTTTCTTTTACAACTCAGGACTATCTGCCCAGAGTTGACACCATCTTCAGAGGACTTGGCTTTCCCACATTGATTATCAGTCAAGAAAATGCCTCGCAGATTTGCCCAAGAATTTTTTATTTATAAAAAAAAACAAACAATCTACCCCCTGTAAAACAAAACCAACCAACCAATCAAACAAACAAACAAACAAAACAGAGGCCAAAATGAATCCTGTTCCTGAAACTCTCTTTTTTCCCATATTTAATTGGCTATTGTATAAAACAGATCTACTACATTGGCTTTCTTTGCTTGTTTCTATCTTTCTTTTAAAATCTTCCATCTCATTAAATGCATGGCTCCCAGAGACAGTGGAAGCACATTCATATGAGTTCGTTCAACAAACTTTATTTTAAAATTCTGCACCATTTGAGAAGTATCTTTTAATATTTAAAAGTATTATTTGTTACTGGCATCTTTAAATCAACTACTACGTGTTTGTATTTTTTTATGTTGCTGAAACTGAAGATATGACAGGGATTAGTCTTCAATATTTTAGTGAGGAAGGGGAAGTGAACAAAATCCAGTCGCTATCAATATCAGGTACGGTTCAGTAAAGTCAAAATGACTCTAGCAATTGTTAAATATGGATTTCACAAAAAGGCAAGAAACTCAAGTTGAATTTATGGAGCCTTACTAATTTTATGAATGTGGTAGGTGTTTCAAATGAGATAACTCATATCTAAAGATTCAAGGCTAACAGACACACACATGAGATGAAACATACAGTGTGTTAGTTCCACGGTCTGGGTTAATTCACTCCAAATATATTTTTTTCCAGCTCTGTCTCCCCACCTGAAATGTTGTCTATATATAAACCATGTGAGTTGTTAACAACCTGCCTGTGCACTAATGGAGCATGAGGGTAACTTGCCACTTCCTAATTGGATTGAAGATGGAACCCCCAACTACCAGTTTGCAAGGCCAAGAACTTGTGGTTGAACAGATCATAGGCCCTAAGTAACAACTTGCTAATATTACTCTGCTAGTGGGACACAGTGTTAAACAGAGTCAGAATGACTAGTACTGACTAGTTCATATCTGAAGCTTTATCTGAGAGGCTTCTTTTTACACTAGACAGTGATTAACACAGAACAACATAACTTGTCAAGATGCATGAATAAATGACTTCACCGTGATCAACCCTAAATAAGACATCTAGATCAAATCACTTCTCCCAAGATTCAGGGATCATTGAAGAAGACTGTGTTGTAAGACTGCAAGAGTCAGAGGCAGTGGAAACTGCAAAGAAACAGTGTTTCCAAACACAATAGAAGAGTTGCACACATGTGACAGCATAAACAAGACCACACAAGCTAGATAAAATCCTGGCATATAGGTCAAAGTCAGGTATGAAACCCTAACTCTAGCTGAGGAGATATTATTAATTGACAGCTACCAGAAGGAGGGGAATTAGCTTTCTTTATAGGTGTGATCCACGATAGGTCTAATTCCATCTCACTAAGGGTATATAGCCAGCATTAATTGGATTCAGTGAATTAAAATATGAGAAATACAAAGTTGTGCTGGTACAGAATTGGGAATGAATCTCAGGAAGAGAGGCTCAGATGATCAAAGTACAGTGTATAAAATCCTCAAAGCAACTTAGGGAAAGGGGGTTACTAAAGATAGCTTACAATTCCAGTACAACATAACATAGAATTCACAATAGCAGAAACTCAAAGGAGCTTGTCCAATTATATCTATGGTCAAGAGCAAAGAAGGGATGAGTGCACACAGGCATATACTCAGTTAGTTGTCTCCATTCCTGTACAGTTCAAGACTGCATGAATGTGGCACTCAATTGGTCAGATATTCCTATTTCCGTCACTGTAATCAAAATAATCTTTCATATATATGCCTATAGGCAAACCTCATCTTGGCAATTCCTCACCGAGACTCTCTTTCTAGGAGATTCCAGATTTGCCAAGTTGGTTCTTAAAATTAGCCAACACAGAGGTTGGGGGTCACAATTTCAGAGGTTCATGAATGTCTGAAAGTAAAATGTATGTTTGAATTATTGTGTTTTTCATTATGTATATGGTGGTGGTGCTGTGTGTGTGTATGTGTGTGTGTGTGTGTGTGTGTGTGTTTGTGTGACTGTTTTTCTGTGCTACTACATTAGTATAGAAGCCAGAGATTGATTTTTTAAAAAGGTTTTATCCATAAACTCCTAATTTATATGTTGAGGCAATGTCTCTGATCTGAACTCAAAGATCACCAGTTTGTCTATTCTGGCTTGCTATCTTGCTCTGAAGATCCTGTGTATTTTGGGAGTAGGGATGAACTGGCAACTATTTGGTATTTATGAGGATATTGGCGATCTGCACTTCAGTTGGCATGCCCATGCAGCAGGCATTTTAGCCACTGAGCCATCTGAATGGCCCAAGAATGTTTTTAAAATTCAGTTGGTAAAGTTAAGTCATTTAAGACTTTGGAGCAGTGAAGGAGAGAGGTTCTTTGAGAAGACCTGCTGGACTACAATGCAAGTGATGGTTGAATATGAGGAAGGCTGGATTCTTGCAGTGTTTATTACCCTAGCACTAGCTGGAAACGGAGAAATTGAACCAGCATTGTGACCTCTGGTATGTCACATCAGAAAGGTGCATAATTCAAAGATGAGTACCAAGTCTTGAAACTGGAAAGACAAAATGTATTTGAGCAACCATAAAAAGAAACAAGAAATAGGGACTTGTATGTGTATAGGACTTGTATGAGAAATGTGGATCACAGTATCTGGTGGCCCAGTGGAAATTTGAAAGAGTCATCACTGAGTTGGAGGATAGAACTAGATGTGCAGAACTGAAAAATTGAGAGGTGGTACTAGATGAGAAGGTAAATCAGTATAAAAATATAAGTGTTTTAAATGAGGAACTCTACAGGAGTCTACCCTTAAAAGAATGAAGGAAGAGACACTGAACTCCAGTCTGAAAGAAAGATAGTAATGATGGGTATGACCCTTTCCAAGCATCTGTGCCCTGGAGATTTTTAGTGTTTTAAGTTTTCCCATCTTTCAAAAATTGATTGACCCAGAAAGTAGGAAGAATGGAACATCAAAGAGGCAGAATTATTTCCAAAAATACATCGTATTCAGGTTGCCTTCTATAGAGGATAACAAGAGGTTGGCTGACTATCCAGAACTCTGGGACTTCCAAAACGCCCACCT
The DNA here is from genome assembly GCF_963924665.1 of Micromys minutus. NCBI lineage: Eukaryota > Metazoa > Chordata > Mammalia > Rodentia > Muridae > Micromys > Micromys minutus. The sequence continues at coordinate 51,268,721 of NC_137973.1, forward strand.
CTCCCTATGCTCAAAATTTAACTGGTCTAGATATATGTATTAATTAAGATCTCATCAGAAAAACACAACAGCATTGTTATTGATCATGTTCTGTTGTCCACCGGCTTCTTATTTGAGGAAGTAATTACCCCACAAGGAAATTTTATGAGTAATTAGAAAGAAATTATAGCTGTGGAAACAGTCAAAAATAGGAACATTTTTAGGAACATGAGAGAATGGAAGTCCTAGGATTGCCTTCTTGAGGTTAAGTTTATGAGCTTGAAGTGAGTTTACTCAGAAGGTTTGTAGAGAGTCTTCCTGGGCAATGACCTGGTACAGGAAACTTGAAAAGATATTAGCTCTAACATCACTGAAGCCAAGAAAACTCATTACACTACTGACAGTGATGCATTTATGGTGGTATAGTATTAGATGTAACATGTGTATTGTTATGTATTGTTCTGTATTGGCCATGGGATCCAATGCTTTCTTGTTTCTCAGTGAAGCTTCAGATAGGTTCTATAGCTCTCATGATGGTTTATATACGCAGATTAATTGAGGATATCAAAACAGGAATTGACATTTAATTCAGTAATATATCAGAAACTTATTACTGTATTGTCTTCTCCCTGACTCAACACTCCTGCTCCCTATACCCCTTGCTTATTTTGTAAGAATAAAAGACTATGGTGGGATAGAGTAATAATGTTTTCTCTTTTGCACTGCCCCAGTGAGCATGATAGTTTCAGTCACTATGGGCCAAGGTAAAAAGAAGGACTGGAGGGAAGTTGGCAGATATACTTAGTAAAAACATCATGATTGGCCAGAAACATTTTTTTTCATAAATTTCCTGTATATTCTTTGAGAAAATTCAGTTCCCCAAGTACACCAATGCACACTATTCAGCCTGCCAATCATGCCTGCAATTATAAACTAATACATGGACATACTACTAATCTGGACTATAATGTTTTGTGTCCATTTCCTATATTTTGTTTTATTTCCATGTTCAGTTAATTTTCCACCATGGTCTGGAAGATTTTGGAGACCTCTTTTAAAATTATGTTGGGTCAAAATTCTTACAAGAATTATCTGGACAGTCTTGCACCCATGTGGTATTGGGAAGAACAGTTAACTCCTAGAAGAACCGTTTTTGTCATTGCTATGAAGGATAAGGGATACATCTTCATGCAGAAGGATCTAAAGAAGCATGTTTGCTTGAGAGAGGAAGAGAAACACTAGGGTTTTCTAACAACTTCCTGTTCCATTATTTTCTCTAGCAACTTTTCTAACACAGTGACTTCAAGATGCATATGGTGATGGTGGTGGAATTGATGGTGGTGTGATTGATTTCAACAAGCTTCTCAAACAGTATGTCCTGATGAGGTAGAACAAACTCTTGCTGTAGGACATAAGATAATTAGACATCTTGTATCATTCTCAGCCTAAGAGACCACAACTTTAATAGAGATGGAAAGACAGTATTATAATCTTGTCAGTATAAAAGTGTGGTAGACACAAATAACCACCATGCAACCTACTTTGCAAAGTTTATAGTATATTGATTTTAAAGCACTGATTTTCCTCTTGTCGTGTGTCTCTGTGAAAACATCAATTTCTATTCCCGTTTCCTTTTGCAACCCTTCTGTTCCCCATTTGTCTGATCTGTTGCTCATGGTAAACTCTATTTTTATATTATCCCTTCCATTCCTGTCTCTTGCAATCACTAATACTTCCCAAGTCACAGACAACTCATTTTCTTAAGAGCATCAAATCTAGTTCACTATATCTGGCACCTAGCTAAGAGCCAACCTCATCTGTTTACTCATAAAAAATGACAGCAACAGAAAAGACTCATCACAAATTCCTCCCAATGCATCTACATACTTACCTACAACTCTGCAGTGGTTCTGCCTTTCCCACTGTCTGAAACGATGTCTTTAATGTCAAAACTCTCAAGACCAGGGCTAGCACTTTGAAATGCTCTTCTTCAGATTGTTGATTGTATTCTATCTAGTTTATACACCAGAACCTATCCCCACAGCTCAAATGTTCTCATATATATAAACCTTTATTTTTTATCCCTTCCTCTTTTATAGATTGAATGGTATCAAATCTATTGCTTATGAATCTAACAAAACTATTATTTCTGATCAAGTTTCTCTTTCTAGTTCCAATTGGATTCTTTGTGTCTTTTGCAATAAAAGACTCCCACAGTCATCTATAACCATGACACCATCACCAAGGCCAAATCTCCCAATCTGCCTGCTTCTTCCAGCTCTCTGATCCCCTCTTCCACAGAGGAAGCATTTATCATGAAATCATTCAGGCACTGAAAAAATTATGAATTTGTCTCCATAAGAGATTCTTCCTTCCCAGTTACTCATGTTCTCTATAAAGAAATACTAAATGGAAGATTTATCCCAAGAAATACAAGCTGGAAGTATTTTTTTAAAAAAGTTGTCAAACATATTCTAATCTAATAGAGTTTAATTCAAGCATGAGTTTAATATTTTCATTCATTCTCTGGCATCAATGAGAGGAGAAGACTTTGGTCCAGTGAAGGCTCGTTTTCCCAGAGTAGAGGAATGCCAAGGTGCTGAGGTAGGAGAGGAAGGTTGGGAGAGGGAACACCTTCATGAGGGCAATGGGAGGAGGAAGGGAAATGGGATTGGCAGAAAGGGGATAACATCTGAAATGTAAATGCAGAGAATATCAAAAAATACCTGAGTTAAAATCACTGCCACCAATATAAAATTCACAGATGACTAAGAAAAAAAAAAGGTAGAACAAAATATACCCATTTTCTAAGTAGATAAATCATGATGGTTTCACATAAAGAACTTCAGAGATGTTCCAAGATTTTTGTGATAAGATCCAGTAAAAGCAATTTGTAATTCGTGTAACGTGATTATTTTTGCTAGTTCTCCATTTTAATAGAGGACTTATTTTATACTCTCAGGTAGTTTCTTAGAGGCTCACTTTGCTATCACGACTGAAAACTTTTATGTTGAGTGATTTTTGTGGTCTCTCTCCTGAACCCATAGAGAACGGTTTGGCCTTCTCTATGGTGCACTGAGTGCCAACCTGTCCACTGTCTGTAAGTGATGAAGAAAATGAGATGAGTGGATGCTAAACAATTATTTGTTAAAAAAAAAAAGTACCATGTTTACATAGCAGTTCCTAGTTAGATACAAAAAGATAAAAAAAAAAATAAGAGGTTGAAATGTCTCAATACAATTGTAGCAGATTTCATAAGAATTGTTATTTTCTTCACATGGCCTGGGTTTAAATTGGATCTTCAATTTCTTCCATAGTAGAAGTTCATTAACCTTTACTGGACTTCATGCTTCTGTGAACACAAACCATCCCCATTTCCTCGTCTGATGCCTGCAGTATTTAAAGCATAATGGGACAGGTTTATAGCCAAAGATGTTGAGAAATACAGAATAACACAAGTAAACAAGAAAAATGATACTAAATATGTTATGATGCTCCTCTAGAAAATGCTTTAATCTTAATACTGGAAGCATTTTAAGCCTCACAGCCTGTGCTTTTATTTCCCCCTGAAAAGTGTCTGAAGCCTGATTACTGTGTGTGCACATGGAGGGTTCCTTGAGTCTTAGGGATGTCATTTTCAGAAGGAGTTTAGAGTATCAAACAGACGGAGGACAGCGAGGCGCATACATTTAAAAACACACACAGATCACACGTGAGCATCTGCACCGTTTTGTAGAAATCTCTCGGAAGCTCCACAAATCTCTTTATAGTTGCATAGAATAATACATCAGGATGCTTAAACTTCTGCCTAATTAAAAAAATACATTTTTAAAATGTGTATATGATTTCATGCGTGCCCTGATATTGCATAAGAGTAATTGACAAGACTAGAAATCTATTCACCGAGTATAAGAAGACATGCCGATTTTCAGTGAAAAGTGTTCAACCTATTAATAAGATGGATGTTTCTAATTTAAATAAAATCACTTTTTAACTTTAATATATAGACATTGTTTATTATCTTTTTATTACCATATCAAGGGCATATGTTCTAATATATCAGGTTGCAAAGTATAGACAATTATGAAAGTTAACAGTATGATTACTGAAGAGTGTTGCCATCAGGAAGACGTTTTTAATTTGGTCCTCTACAAGTTACAAGTGATTTTCATGACTGTGATATTACACCACCTTTGAGCTAATGATGGTAACAGTAACTGGCCAGTGGTTTTATCTCCTTGTCCCATTCCTTATGAAAGATTATCTGATTTTTGCCAATCTGGATCAATATTTTTATTGTTCAACTGGAGAGAATTGGTGGCAATCATCACCTTGTTTATAGAACGCTGTGTGAAGTTCATAAAATAGAGACACAGTCTTAGAATGTGATTATGCAAAAACAATAGCTATAAATTCATATCTAATATCCCTATACAATGTCAGCTTCTGTTTTACAGGTGAAATCAAATCTGAAATGCCACTAGTCAGTGTCCCTAATGCAACACAAAACACAATTTTAGCTCAGCCTCCAATTTACAAATTAGATATGAATGTCAATGAGTCATCTTAACTTTTAATACAAGTAGATGACTTTTGGTACATGTATCCTAAGCTTCCTCATGGGAGACACCTGCTTAAGGGTCATAGTGATCAAAGACTTTACTGTCATAATTCCAATCCAAGACCTGCAGATGCCTTTATAACTTTGCTAATCACCTCTCCATAATTTGGGCTTTATTTCACCCCCTTATATTTATATTTTTCATTAAAAGAAAAAAATGTCATCCCCATTGGTATCTGAAAGTCTCTTGCATTCCTGGCTTCTGAGACTTTCTGTTGGCTACCACTTATTCCTTATCCCCAATTTCTAGACTCCTCTGTTCAATTTCCTGACCCTCAGTATCTCTCCCTGACTCCTCCCACACCTGATCCTGTTCCCCCTTATTTTCCCATCCCTGCCCCCTCTTCCTCCCAAGTGCCTTACTCCCTCTACCTCCCATGAATGTTTTGTCTCCCCCATCTAAGCAGGACTGAGACATCCATTCTTTTGTCTTCCTTCTTCTTGACCTTCATATAGTATACAAGTTGTATCATGGGTATTCCAAGCTTTTTTCCTAATATCCACTAACCAGTAAGTACATACCATGTATGTTCTTTTGTGACTGGGTTACCTCACTCAGGATGATATTTTCTAGTTACGTGAATTTGCCTGAGATTTTCATAGAGTTATTTTTTAATGGCTGAGTAGTACTCCATTGTGTAAATATACCACATTTTCTATATCCATTCTTCCGTTGAGGTACATCTAGGTTGTTTCCAGCTCCTTGATATTATAAATCAGGTTGCTATGAACATAGTAGAGCATGTATTCTATGTTGGAGGATCTTTTGGCTATATGTCCAGGAGTGGTATAGCAGGTTCTTTAAGTAGTACTGTGTTCAATTTTCTGAGGAACCACCAGATTGATTTCTAGAGTAATTGTACCAGATTGCAATACCACCAGCAATAGAGGAGTGTTCCACTTTCTCCAAATCCCCAACTAAGGGGAGACAGAACCTGTAGAGACCATATCCTGAGATTCGGCATGGCCCCAAGTTGAGGGATGGAGCTAGACACCCTTTTCAAAATTTTAACCTAGAATTTCTCCTGTCTAAAGGAAATATAGAGACAAAGAATAAATCAGAGACTGAAAGGCCATCCAGAGACTTTCCCTGCCCTGAGGGGTATCCATCCTATACGCAGCCACCAAACCCAGTCATTTTTGCTGATGCCAAGAAGTACTTGCTAGCAGTAGCCTAATATGAATGTCCCCTGAAAGGCTCTGACAGATGCAGATGATTGCAGCCAACCATGAAACTGAGCACACAGACTGTAGTGGATGAGTTAGGGGAAGGACTGAAGGAGCGGAAGGGTTTTGCAACCCCATAAGAACAATATCAACTAACCAGACCCCCATTAGCTCACAGGGTCTAAATCACCATCCAAAGACTACACATGGAGGAACCCATGGCTCCAGCTGCATATGTAGCAGAGGATGGCATTGTCTGACATCAATGAGAAGTGAGGCCCTTAGTCCTATGAAGGCTTAATTCCCCAGTGTAGGGAAATGCTAGGGCAGTGGTGCAGGAGTGGTTGAGTGTGTGAGGGAGCACCCTCATAGAAGCAGGTGGAGGAGGTGGGATGGGGATTTTTGGAGGGGTGACAGGAAAGGGATATAACATTTTAAATGTAAATAAATAAAATAACCAGTACATTTTTTAAAAAAAATTATAAAATAAGCTATGCATGTAGTAATGTTTCAGTTTAAAATAATCAAATTGTCAGATAATTAAAATGGAACAAAATTGAAGGTACAAGTTACTATATCAACGTATTTACAGCCATGCTCTCAACATGTATCTTGTGTGATATGGAATCAATAGGCACTTTCCTATTACATATAAAGCACATGAGAACCTGCTCAAGCTTATGTTTACTATTGCCCAATATATCTGGAATCTGATAATGTGATATTTGTGATGAAGAGGATAAGAGGCCCATATTAACACCAATGGACCTCCCAAACAAACAAGTACAGAAAAAAAAATTCACGAATTTTAAATGTTATATTATATAACGGTAATAAATTATGAAAAACTGGGTTGTGATAAAATTCAAGAACTAACACTAAAAAAAGAAAGAAAAAAAGTCCCCAATATGTTGACAAAGGATATTGTGAGAAAGCAAAACAATGGGTTAAAACAAAATTCATAAAAATTTTCTTGTTTATCACAGTCACTCCAGACATGGAGACTTCCTATGTTTTGTTGGTGTTTTACAAATTTTAAAAAGGCACTTTGGGAAGCAACCAAGACAGCATGGATTCCATAATCCTTGTCTGTGCCTCCTGAGCAGCCTCATAAAGGTCACAGAGAATCCTGCTTTCTCTCAAGCAAAGATGGGTCTTCATCTTCATATATGCTGGTTGTTAAACAGATCAAAATTTTATTTTTCTATTTCTGGGACAATATATATGTCACAGTTCATTTGGAAATTGGGCATCACAGTTCCTCTGTTCATCAACAGAATAGTGCCACATTGTGTCTTCCTTGTTCGACTTTTCTTTGTCTTTGTGCCAGGTCCACGGGTTGCTTTTCACTCCTTTCAGTACTTCTCTTTTGCCATGTTCTGTAAGTAAATTGCTTTGAGAAAATGGCATTTGTTGTTCCAAGTGTGTCCTTGGTCATCTGCAGATACCCTAGCTTTAGAGAGAAAGGGAACAGGCAGTTATTTCAGAGATGGAGTAATATGTACTTAACCTACTGGACTAGCATTTGTCCTGGAGACAAATTGATTATGCCCATTTGGCCTCCTCATTTTAGAGAGCACAGGGAGTATTTGCTTTGCAAGTGATCGTCTTCACCTACCCTCATGCTGTCTGCAGTCAGTTTTATTTTTTTAGTACACCTTTCCTTAACATCTCCATCTCTGTCCATTTCTAATTAATCAAAGGTCATAGAGCACTTCAAGAGAATGCCAAGAGTGCAAGAACCACTTGGGAAGAGGTTTCTAAAACCTCCCATGAGTATGTATTCAAATGTGCAGCCTCTAACCCTTCCCTACAGTTCCTATTATCCTGAATCATTTGACCCAGGGATGAAAAAGATTTGGCAAAGTTATATAAGTCCTTAAAATATCAACTGATATTCTTTCTAGATATTCTCAAATTCTATAAATGTTCTGATTTTTCAATTAACCATTGTGAAAGAAACTGTGCATTCCAGGTAAAGCAGAAGATTTTTGCTCACATAACTAGGGAGAAAACTCAAAATGTACTTGCTTTCCCCAGAGGGAAAGCAAGCCTTCTGCTCTGCATATACATATATTCAGTGCATATACAGACACTCAGAGAAAGCCGAAAACAAGAGTCAGGAGGCTGGAAAATCAATAGCTCACAGAATTTTCCCTTAGGTTTGAAGACTCCCCGTACTATTCTCCCTATAGAAATTGTGCAGTACTAGAAATAGTCTCTGAAGAGTTAATGGTTTTCATATCTCTGACTCAGCAAAGAGATTCTACAAAGATTGCTCTCCAGATAGCAGGCTCAGCTTCAGGGATGTGTATATCTTTGATATGTACATAATATAGATAGCATAAAGGGAAAAGGAGTGTTATATGAAGTTTACCCTCAGTTCCTTTCTAATATGGTGCTTCAATAAAAAATAAACAAAAAAAATAAGCCAGTGAAGGCCCACAGTGAAGCAAGTCTGTCAGAAACTTAAACTTTAGCGTAGTTAATACACGGGAAGGAGTTGGCTTCAAAAGTGTGAGAAGAGTGGAAAGACCTTCTACTTGTTAGGCAATGTCATTGAGTTTTAAGAGGAAATACCCATAATTTAAATGTACTGGTAAACAGCTTCTTCTCATACATTTAAGTTGGCCACATTCCAATGATATTGCCCAAAGTGTCCAAAGCATATTTTCCATAATTGGAAGGAGAAAATGACAAAGCATTTTTTCAATTAGAATATCTTCATGACACGATAATTAGGATGCTGCACAGACTTATAGACATTTTCACTTATTAAATATCAATATAATTTCTAATATATGTGACGTTCTGTGATAAATGAACCCCCACGGATGAAAACTAAAAGGACAGAATTCCATCATTTCCTCAGGTTTTGTTCTTCGGTGGGGAGACAAGACAAGGAGAGATTTTCTAAGAAGCATGTGGGGGGTAGAGGAAATGCAAAGTGTCCAGCTAAGACTGATAGACACTGGAGTAGTTTCAACATGTCTTGCTCATGGAAAAACAAGATGCAAGTTTAGGGAAAGCATAAATGCACAACAGAACAGAAAGATAAGGGTTCCAGGCTTACGAGCACAAGTCAGTGGTTCTCAACCTGTGGGTCACAACACCTTTAAGAGTTAAAAGACCCTTTCATGGGGGCCACCAAAGACCATCAGAAATCACAAATATTTTCATTATGATTAATTACAGTTACAAAATTTCGGTGAAAATAATCCTATGGTTGGGGGATACTACAGCATGTGAAAGAGTTCTAAAGGATGAAAGCATTAGGAAGTTGAGACTCACTGCATTTGTTGATGTGAGAAGATGAATTCTTAAAGTGGGACACAACCTTCTGTTGAGATGGTGGGGTATATATGAGGAGAGAAGGTTAGTTGGATACTAAGCACATAGACACTTGTTTCTCTCTACTCTTTTTATTTCTTACAACTATATTTAAAGAAGAGAGATATATGTACAGATTTTTAAAAGCATTTTGACAATATTTTAAGAGATTTGATAGTATGCATTGGAATACCACTAGTTACTGTAAGCATAAAGTACATGTAGAACAGAAATTAACATGGAAACAGTTAGAGTTTTCTTGGTGTGTATAGATTAAACATAATGATCTTTGAATACAAAAAATTGCCACAAGGCTATATTCCTAACTCTTGGATTATTAATGATTTAAGGTTTAGGTGTACCACACTCTGAGATTATGCTATACACTTACGCTTTTTCCTAAGAAGAACTGAAGCTTTCACTATTTAGATTTTGGGTAAGTAGCTACTTCAGGCCCCTGCTTTACCCTCCTTAAGACCATAACCTTAAATGGTGAATTAAAATAAACTATTTCCACCCCAGTTTGCTTTCTGAGAGGTTATTTTATCATAAGGACAGTAATGTAATGAGGAAAGTGGGCAATGTCTGGAATATCAGCAGTCAGAAAACAGAGGCAAGAAGATCAGAAGCTTAGCAAACCTCAGTTGTATACTAAGTTAGAAGCCAGCCTGGATGGAATACATGGTACCCTGCCTCAATCCAGTGAAAACAGCAACACCAGCAGCTACACCAACAACATTTAATAAAACTTTTTAATGATAATTAATTTTTGAATAAACACATAACTGTGTAGTTTGTAATGCAAGTCGTCTTGAGTTAAAAAGATATTCTATTTTCTTAAGCCTTTCCTAGACAGACATCCTTTACTGTACTTAAAAAGCATTTGATATTAATCATTTTCAAATGCCTGCAAGAGACAACATTGTCCACGTTCTCTCTGTAACCACCAAAACACTGCTGTGTGCTTTTAGCTGTTTTTCTGTCCTGGTTAAATGTTTGAAAATCCAGGTTTCATTTCATTTCTTTTATGAATTATCATGTATATATAAACAAATAGAATGTTTCATTAACTCTGGTGATGCCATGATCACACCTAAGTGTGATAGGCACATCACTGTGACTGTTCAATGTCTATGCCACAATTAAATTTCCCATAGAGACCACATTAATGTCTCTCTCACCACTGTTTTATCTGAATTGAGATTTTAATAATATCTGTCAATATTACTGGGATTCTTGAAAGTATAAAAACCACAAAATATTTTGAAGTATCTGCTTACAATTGTATCAAATACCAAGGAGATAAAAAGTAATAAAAATCATTGAGACATCTACACACATACTTAAAAGTATTACGTGGAGGTTTTGAATGCAATGTTAGATAAGGGAAATGAATGATTTTATAGAAAATGTTAAATCTTTTTACAGCAGGGGAAAGAGGACAAAAACAGAATTGGAGAAGGAGAAGAGAGAAAGAATGCCATCTTATTGCCATGCAAATAGAGCAATAATGTTAATAGATTTAAAACAAATGAGTAGCAGACCAGAATTTTTTTTTCTGCCTTGTGCTTAATAATAAAACTAGGTTGTATGTTTTAAAAATATTTCCTTTCAGAGTTTATATGGAACTTGTGGCACTTTAAGTTTATATTTCTATTGTGACATCCTAAGAATATAAATGGAAGTGAACTCTGGAGTTTTCCATATATGATCAATCTGTTTTGTGGCAAGAACCCTTGACTGGTGCTGCCATCAGTCGCTGTACGGTGGCTGGTCTATAGCATCTGTATTTGGTAGATATAATTTTGTGCAATAGTAAATAGGGAGAGAGAGCGCTGGGAGGCAGAAGGACAGCACATGAATGAGAGGAAAAAATAGTTTCCCATGGAAATGTCTAATAGTGTACAATTTAACACAATAATTGCAGGATGGTGTTCAATGATTTCCTCTAATTAAATAAGTCAATACCAAGAATGCAACTATTAAAATATGTATTAAATTTATTTATTTACTTGTGTTTGTGTGTGTGTGTGTGTGTGTGTGCACGCACATGCGAGCACGTGCATGCCATGCTATGTACATTAAGATAGATGACAACTTGCAGGAGTCAATTTTTTCCTTCTACAATAGGGATACTGGAGTATAACTTACCTGATGATTCTTGATAGCAAATGTCCTTTATCTGTTTCAAAATCTCACCAGCCCCAAGACCTACTAAACCAGATCCACTTGATATTTTCTAGCCTAGAAAGAATAATAATATTATTACGAAGAGACAAGGAATCCTGTACTTAACTCTATTTCTTGTTGAAATGCAACACTTCTAAAATTAAAAATGATCACTTTTAAGTTTTTGTAAGTTTGCCTGTTTTAAATGTAGAATTTAATACATTTTAAACAATTTTATTGATAATATTTTATAACTTAATAGTAATCCATTAGTTGGCATTATTATACTTCTTTACCCGCTAGGATTTCCATAATAATACAATGCTATGGAAAAAGGCAACTTCTGGTCATATCTGCTATACGTCGAAGCTCAGAAAATAAAGAAAAGAGTCAGACAATATGCTACTCTCTTATGTTCTACAATTTTGAGTATTATAAAAATGTGAATTCACCACACACATACACACACAGATTTACAGTCCATATTCCATACTCATAGAACTGACATTGCCGATTAGTGATTGCAATCTAGAGACCATCAATACTGTCTTGCAGCAGGAATAAGCAGGATAGTCATTTATGAAAGTACATGGTCCTATTTGCTTCCATAACTCTCCTTAAAAATGTGTGTTACTCAACTCAGATTTCCCCTAATACTGGTCAAAATTACTAAGATCAAAACAAAACAAACAAGAAACAAAACTCAAGGGGCAACACCTTCTATCAAGAACATGGGAAAAGGGAAACACTCCCCCATTGCTGGTAGGAATGTGAATTTGGACAACCACTTTGGAATTCAATTTGTCAGTTTCTCAGAAACTTGGAAATATTTCTACCTCAAGATCAAACTATACCACCCCTAGGCATATACCCAAAAGATGTTCCACAATACACAAGGATATGTGCTCTGCTATATTTATAGCAACTTTATTTATAATAACCAGTAACTAGAAACAACCAAGATGCCCCTCAACCAAAGAATGGATACAAAAAAATATAGTTTATTTACATAATTTTAACTACTTTGGGTCTGTGCAGTGTGGATCATGGTTATTCTGTACTATTGGCTAATGTCTTATTATAAAGATGATACACTCCGCAGACCTAAAGTAGTTCAATAAGGCCCAAGCAAGAATGCTTGAATCATATTTATAAAGAGAAAGAGAATAGTCATAGGAGGAAGAAGGAGAGAGGGAAATGGGGGGGGAGGTAGGGGGGAATGAGGAGGCAGGATAAATTTAGGGAGAGATAGTAGAGAGGCCCTGTGAGCCAGGAAAATGAAAGGAATTCTGCAGCTTCCTGGGGTGAGTGGGGGCAGGGAGAATCTCTAGGAAGTCCCAGAGAACTGGGATAGGGGAGCTCCCAGGAGTCATTGCAAGTGACCTAAGGGGAGGTGCCTAATAGTAAGGACATGGAACACCCACTGCAGAAGCTACCTCCTGCAGCCAGATAGGAACTTCAAGGGAAGCATAGGGTCATGAACCTACCCACTAATCGTTTCCTCCATATTGTGTCCAGCCACAAGGGAAAACACCAATTCCTGACATTATTATTAATTATATTCTGTTATGCTTGCGAACAGGAGCCTAGCAGAATTGTCCTCTGAGTGGCTATACCCAGCAGCAGACAGAAATAGATGCAGAAGTAGGGGGACACTTATGGAAGAGTTGGGGAAGGATCAAAAAAGGCCCAGAATAAGATGGTAACTCCACAGGAAGACCAACAGTGTTAACATACCTGAAACCATGAAATCTCTCAAATTGAAGGTACCAACCCAGAAACAAACACACATACAAAAGCTAGAACAAGCATCCCCTGAACCCCTTCCCTCACATATGTAGCAGACAGGAAGCTCAGTTTTCATGGCTGCCCTGTCTGGTCTTCATAAGAGAGAATGGGTTTAATCTGGCAGATACTTAGTGTGACAGGATGGGGATATGGGAGGGGGGGGGGAATGTCCCATCCTCTAAGAATAGAATAAGACGGAATGGGGGTGGGGGAGACTGGGTGAGGGAGGGACCAGACATAGCAGCCACATTTGGACTATAAACAAATAAATTTTAAAAAAATTATTAAAGTGTTTTTTTTCTGAGCTTTGTACCCACCTTTCACAAAGGAAGTCTACAGAAAATACAAAAATCCAATTCAAAAGGCAAGATCATAAATTTCTCCATCAGAAGATAAGCAATTTCATGGAGACACAAAATAGCTGCAACTGTTTTTCTTAATCCTGAATATTAATGTTGTGAAAAAGCAGGAACTGTGCCAACAGACAGATCATCAACAAGGGGATTAACAGCCCTCAAAGGGCCATTAAAAATTGTCAAGGAATCAGAAAATTTCATAGCAAATGACCCAAATGACTTTGAGAGATGAAAAAGAAGGAGGCTGAAATCGCAAAATAATAATAGTACTTGCTACTTGTGTAATGGCTTCATAAGAGAATTCTGAAACTCTTTCCGAACATCAGTCCAATAATTTTTATCATTACTCTACACAGCAGAAAGAAACTTTTATATTACTTCTCAATGAGCACTTGGGGAAACAGACAAAGATCATATGATTTTTGATAGATTTTCCTGACACAGACAGATGTCAGTGCTTGAATGCACACAAAAGATGCAATCACCTTTCCTACCCTGGTAACACCAGGTGCTAGTGGTTCACAGCTAATTTGATGGATTAGTAACAAGGGCTGGTAGGAAAACACTGTAAGTGGCTAAAACTTTAATTTGTTCAGAGGGAAGAATAGTTAAAATGAAGAGTAAGTCTGTGCATTTCACACATGCAAACGACTTAGGAAATATTTCTAATGGAATGATAAGGAATTAACATCTACAGATATTTTTGTTAAAGCATATATTCTCTTTTGTTCTTAAAAGGCACTTAGGAAAGTACCACATAAAACAGTTACTCTAATTCTACTCTAAACAAAAGATAAGTGACTAATGATGAAGGTAACACCAGGTAACTAAGATGGAGTTATAGGGAGGCATCACAGCCTTCTGGTAATGAATTCACAGCTTCTTTGACACACACTCTTGGTTTAATAAAAACAGCAAAGCATTGGAGGCTCACAAACTGCTGCTGATGAAAGGAATCCAGGTAAGGAACTCTGCAGGGGAGAATGACACAAGGCAGCAGTAGCAGGGGAACATTCCATTTGTAGTAGAAACTATTGCAGTACCACAGAGCATCTTACAGTAAACTGAACAGCTGCAGAGACAGGGAGAAAAGAAAAGTACACAACCTATGAATTGTGGGAAAATGTCATTGGCTATAGAAGTCCCTAAGAATGTCTAAGTCTTATCCCTAAGAGTTCTTTTTTATATCAGATTAGTAAATACCATCAACTATACACTAGAGAAGTGGCTGACTGAGGTGTGTGTGTGTGTGTGTGTGTGTGTGTGTGTGTGCCTGTGTGTGCACAAATATGTATGTGCTTGCTGAAGTCTGAAAATATAAAGAGGAAACATGGAATTTGATGAAACAGACTTTCCAAGTATAATTGCTAGCCAAGACATCTAGAGAATTTGGTTCCATTAATATTTAAGTAGTATATATATATGTTATGATAAATAAGGAAATGAATAATCATACAATGTAATTTTTGAAATTTAGAGGTCATGTATTGATTTCTAGTTTATTAATTTTATAAGTTTGACATTTTGGCACTGTGTAAAAGACATATAAAACTTATGAGAGTTACATGTGATACTCTCTCAAAGTTTGAGAACCAGTATTTGACAAAATTCTATAACATTTCTGAAATGTCTATACTTCCCATGAAAGTTATTCTATTCAGATAATTGATGACTTCATTTGAATTAAGTTTAAAGGGAGTAGAATATGGTTCTTTATTTATTAGGTAGCATCTGGCTAGTAGAATAGATACATGACATGGATAGATAGAAAGGCAGATGATAGAAAGATAGATGATAGATAGATAGATAGATAGATAGATAGATAGATAGATAGATAGATAGATAGATAGATAGATAGATAGATAGAGATAGATAGATAGAGAGAGAGAGAGAGAGAGATAGAAAGATCAGTGGGTGGATGGATGGATGAATGGATGGATGGATGGATGGATGGATGGATGAATGGATGGATGGATGGATGATAGAAACTTGGAGAAGATTATATATGCATACCATGTATTTTGATCATGTTCAGCTCACTTACTCCTCCAAGGACCCCTAGATATTCCATGTAACACTTTGGTTTTGATTTTTGGTTTAGTTTGAATGTTGCTGTTTTGTTTTCATTCTCGTTTTAGAGTTTTTGAGACCAGGGTATTATGTCCAACACAAAAGTCACTATGTAGCATAGGATGACCTCAAACTCATAGCCACACCCTTGCTTTCTCATACCACTCACTAGTGTTCTCAGCCCGAGCCATTTTACTGTGGAATTTGATACTGAAGATGCACAGTAACAATTGTAGGACTTAGGAGCTATGGAGATTGGCCAGGAAACCAACTTTTCCATAGAAAATCTCAAGATAGTGATTAATAAGTTTTTGAAAATTTTCAAATTTCAAATTTCCCATATTTGGGACACCAGAGTAAGATTCATGTACATTTTAGAATCCAACTGAATGAGGAAATGCTTAGGGTTATTATTCTATTCAGGAGTTTTTGTAGCTGTTTGTTTGTTTCTGCTTGTGTGGGGTGGAAATTTTATCCATAGACATTAGAAATAAACTGTCTTGGTTTTATTCTTTTAAACTTATCAGAACCTATAGTTCCTCCTGTTTTCTGGGGGCCCTTATCCCTGAAGTCAGACTGACTGTCTCAACTGCATACTAATGTGACCATATAGGATAAATGAGACAATTGAATAAGACAAAGGGAAGTAATATATATCCTCATTTTAAAACAGTGCATAGGCAATGATATGTGTTCAGTAAACTGAGGTAATTTTAGATCACTTTGTAGCACACTCACTTACTCTGTTAGAGTCCAGACAATACCCTCCGAATTCTGATATCAGAAAATGAAAGTATAACCCTCTTGGTTCAAAATGAACCTCCCATGATAACTTTTTGTTATGGTTTGGAAAACAGTGTCACTCTTCAGACTACAGCAACAGGCAATTTCCTTGGTACTCAATACCTGTGCTATTTTACCAGCCTCCTAAGAGACTTTCTGCATCCCAGCATTGTCTCTTATAGGCAGGGTTGGCCATGGGACCCGAGGAAAACCAAAGTGCCCAGAGGTCAACCTTACCTTTCCCTGGCTCTTCCCTTTCCAGCAGATTTATTTCCCAAGAGAACCACTTCAGTGAGAAGACAAGAGCCACAGAACCACCTGCTAGGGAAGAGACCTTTGTTTCTGGTATGCAGCTGTTAGTCTAGGACACAGCTAGATGACAACATCAAACATCACACTGATCCTGAAACCTAGGTTTTTAAAGTTTTTACTTTTAAATATTTTGGGAGCAAAATGAATAGGAGCAACATACAGAAGATGAATCCACCTTAACAAAGAAATGTTTATAAATGCAGGTTATTCCTACCCCTTATTCAATTCTTACACACAATCTTTTATTTTTTTTTCAAATTTTCTACTCGTGTACATGTAAAAAGAGGAGACAAAGCAGAATCTATTGCTAACTTCATGATGAAAGAGTTATATTTTCCCTGTCTCTTTTCCCTTTTTGGGCAGCTATATGGAACAGAGGCAACTCACTTAGGTGGTTGAATGCAATGGTTGGAAGTTCACAGAATCCAAAATTAAATAAAAAGTTCTGTCCAAATGCAAGGGCTAAGGGTCAGGTCACAGGACTATGTGTGACATAATGTTTGACAATAGATCTCAGACAAAACATTGGTTTCTAAGTCAAAGTCCAGAGCAAGGTGAGTCAAGCTGCTAAGAAAGTAAAAAAAAAAAAGTAAATAAGTTGGTCAGTGTAAGGACTTGAAATAGATGGTAGAAAGCTGGATTCTGATTATTATCACTTAGGTGAACACTTGTTTTATTACTGAGGTAGAAGCCAAGCATTTGTGGTTTTAATTTTATCTTTAATTACCAATATAAGATGTGGGGTTGGACCTATAGGCATATGGGGTTGACTATACAGTAATTCAACATGTCATCTAGGTAGCAGTAAGTATTAGAATTCATGAACTGAAAAGTATACCTGGGACCACCACCAATCCCCAACAAAAAGATGAGGTGATAAGAATAGATTTTGAATCTACTTGAATCTATACTCAATTGTTCTTGGCAGATAAATCCCAGATAAGTAATAAGATTTAGTTGACCTGCCTAGTTTCCTTAGCTAGGAAAGTCAAACTGGATGATTAATTATTATTTAAAATGATGAGTAGACTAATCATGTTGATTTTGTAGATATAAGGTAAATGAATACTTTTTAAGCATTTTGTTAAGAGCCCTTAATAATAAAATGTTTCAAATCTTGTCTTAGTAAAATAGAGACAGGACTATAACCAAAGCAATTCACAAATCTAACCCCGCTCCTTATTTTTTCATGATGTATTGGGTAGTATTTATTAAAAGGCACTAGTCAAAGAGCATTTATCTGATTTATGAGCGACTCAGAGTTTAAGAACATGTTTTCTACATCTGAGATGATAAAAGCCATCTGGACACCATGGGGCTTAGGGAGGGACTAGAGATTGACAGATAGATGCCCAAGTGACAAGGATTGCACAAGAACTTTTAAAATTGGGATACAGATTGTAAATCAAAGTTGGAGACAAGCAACAGAGAGATGGCTCAGCAGTTAAGTCTACAAACTGCTCTTGCAAAGAAGCAGACCTGTTTCTTAACCACCACATGGATCAAGCTCACAAAAGGCTTTTAACTTCAGCTTCAGCTTATCTGATACTTTCCCCCAGTCCAGCAGACAACTGCACTCAAGTGAATATACACATAGAGAGATGCAAACACATGCATGTAAGTAAAACTATTTTAAAAAGTAATCATAAACAGGAAAAGACACAGTCTGTGATTATTGTTATGGGTTGCAGCAGGGTTGGAGAATAGTAAAATAATCTCTACAGACAGTAAAATGGTGGTAAGACATTCTTAATTGCATTCATCTCTTCTAACTATTCTTAAGACCTTTGTCCAAAATTATTTTTCTACGTTTTTATTCCTTACAAGGTTAAATTTTTTGTTGTTATTTTTTAATATGTGCAAATATTTTAGACTACCAGGGGGTAAAATTATACAGGGTGGATCCTATTGAGTATTCCTCTTTTTCTAAATAAAGTTGTAAGAGAGAAAATAAATAAATAAATAAATAACAGTGTTCAAATTAAAAAAAGAAAAAAAATAAAGCTTGGGCTAATGACTGAAGAAGAAGAAGAAGAAGAAGAAGAAGAAGAAGAAGAAGAAGAAGAAGAAGAAGAAGAAGAAGAAGAAGAAGAAGTGTAGACTCAGATATCAAGCAAAATAATGAAAAAGATAACTATTTTTCCCTGCCAGTACTTTGAGATATGTATTATAAGAGTATTTTGAAAAGTAGTCACAACAACACTTCATAGTGTAGAATTATTAACACTAAGAAATATCAGGTAATTCCTGGTTTCTCTCTGTCTGGGAAGTAATCTGGTGTTTCATACCTAGCTAATCTGTTGTTTTGATGACAGCCAAATCAATTAATGCACTTTTCTCATTAATGACAGGACACAACATGTTTTTTGAAATTATCTTTTTGTCTTTCTTCTCTATAAAATGACATCTTACAGCCATCTGCCCTGATGACCTTTTACATCAATTATTTAAGATGAAGGGGCCATTAATTCATATATCTGTGCATCAGTAATAATACTTTTTCAAAGGTGGAAAGTGGGGAGAAAACCTGCCAATAAAAACATTGGACCTTTCAAGACTCTTCTGATTTATTTGAGTCATTGAAATTCTATTCAAAGTGCTGAGACCTTAGTGACTAGACTTGAGAGGACTGAATTATTAATGCTTTTTTCGTCAATATGCACAATACACATGTGTGTGCACATACACAGGCACACACACACACTGGCCTCAAAAAACTCATATTTAGTCTCTCTGTCTCTCTGTCTCTGTCTCTGTCTCCGTCTCTCTCTCTCTTTCTATCTCTCTCTGTCTTTCTCTCTTTCTCAGGGATTCAGCATCCATCCATACCAAGTCACATTCTCCATGTTCTCTGCACATGGAAACCAGCAGAGGCTTAAAAATAGGAGCCATGTGCACAAAACTTCTCTGCCAACCAACAGATTCTATCTGCATCTGCTACATATGGATTGACAGGAGAGAGGCCAAGTATACGCTGGTGTGAAGCAGCTTGCTGCTTCTGTTTTGAGAAAAAGCTCCCGATTGTACAAGTCCTAAGCAAATTAGCCTTCCAATCACAATGCAAAGCTATTGAAGTAGGGTGAGAAACCTAGCTAGTATCAGGCAGCTCGGCTCATGCCAAATCAGGAAAAATTAAAGATGACGAGAAAGTGATTTTGAAGACTGATCATTGGGAAGATAGCAAAGATGGGAGGGTGTATTCAGATATGTAACTGAACCTGAAATTAAGATACCAAACAGAAAACAAAACTTGTTGCTGATGGTTAGAAAATAGCAGGAGACCAGTGAGTCCAAAAGGTTGTAGAGTCAAATAATCTTTAGGTCTAGAAATCATTTTCAAAACTCATTGCAGTGACAATGGACACCTAAGGGGAAAATCAGAGGTCATGTGTGTTCAGATGTTGGTCATGATAGAACAGCAGTGTGGAAGTGCCCTGCAGAGTGCACAGCCACTTGCAAACTGTACCTCAAGTTTGTTATCTGGCTGAATGTTCTATTTCCTTTCTCACTATATTATCTTATACTAAAGGTGATTTTTCTAGTACACAACACAATTCAGAAAATTTTTGAGCTAAACAGGTTATGTGAACATGACTTATGTATCTGGATCTTCCTTTTTCTCCAAAACAAATGTCAAAATTTAGTGTGAACACACAAGAAAAAGAAGCAAAAGTGGTTAGTGACTATTTATTCCCCTCACTATTACTACTGTGAACAACTTTCCCCTTTAAGCTTTTAGGCACACTGAAGGAGAATATACAGCCCTTTGAAGAACTCTAGCATTGCAACTTATACATATAAATCAATCAAACTCAGGATTAAGTGCCTATGAAGATTATTAAGCACCTATGAAGTTCACAGCATTATGGCAGGCCCCTGAAATACAACAGAGACCTTTCAGAGCACATGGACTGGGAGGAAAACTAAGCCAGAAAACCAATCAATTGTTTTAGTTCATGAAGGCAAGACAGAAGCACTGTGTGATTTAGGAAATCCATCAAGATTATAGTGGTCAGGAATTTCCTTGAGGAAGGGTATGAGATTCCCAAGTATACACTCATCTATCCAGAAACAAATTATTCAAAAGAACAGAGAGAAACCCCCCCAGTGGACTTCATAGGTATAGTTTTGGTACCAAGAAAAATTTTTACAGGTGGCCACTTTTCTGCTTTGGGACAGAGGCTATAGAACTCCCCCATTATTCCTTTGAACAATCCCCAAGATAACAGTGAAGAAATCATGAAGAATAAGAACTGAGAGTCATCTGTCAGTTCTACATGCTTTAGCTCTCAAAGACTCTCTAACTTTTCTCACCCAGTGTTGTTCTGGCCGATGGCATCCAGCATAAAGCATTCCATGTAGGAAAGCACAATATATTCCCCTAGCCTTCTTCAAGACAGGGAGATGGAGAAGATCCCACAGTAAATAATGAACAGCTAAGACAAAGCCAGTGCTTAAGGTTTGTCCCAATAAGTAATTTATATAAATTTTTTAGTTTAACCTAAGAACATTGTCACAGGATTTCTTACCTGCCAGAACAAAGGTTCTGGATCATTCCTTAAACTACAATCTCACATGTATATGACCCTTGACTCTGTGCTTTTACACACTATCATCTTTCCCACAACATTATTCTCTTGTTATTTTTATTATGAGCAATATCATTGGATGCCTGCCATTTTCTTTCCCCACAATTGAATTTTGTGAAGCTTAGAAAGTTATACAGTCAAAAACAGTAATAGGCATTTTCAAAAAAAAAAATTTGTGTGATACCTCTTGGGAAGTAACTAAAGAAGAATAAAAAACAAACAATCTTCTCTTGTCTGTGCAAGAAGAGATCCATACTGTAGCCTTAGTTATTAATTAAATGTTTTAAAACATTATTTATCAGCATGCTTTTTCACTGTCAGAATGCCTTAGGGCTCTACACAGCAGGCTCTCCACAGTTTTCAGGGAAAAGCTGCCAAGAGTTCTTGCCCAGCATTCACGGCTCTATTTGTTCATTCCATGACAATCTATACTTTGTGACTCCTACTGCTTTCACTTTAATCTATGTAAGAAACCATGCAGAAACAGAGACACATTTCAATGTTTTAGATAAAAAAAAATTGAGACTATGGAAATTGGATTTTTTTTTCTTGTTACTCAAGGAAACAAACTATTTGCCTGCCTAGTCATTAAAATATGACCAAAGGAAGTTTTCAGAATAGCAAGCCCTAACCTTCTCACTCATAGGGATTCTAAGCCATGACAAGTACTCACACTTCAAACAATACGACAGAAGTCAATCACAGATGGCTAATCTGGCCCCCCATGCATCTAAACATATTCCAATGATTATTTTATGATATTTTCATCTTCCAAAGAGCCATTACTGTTCTTGAATTTATGCCTTTTTGTAGTTAGTAGAGTGCATAAAGAAAGAAAACATTGAGCTGCTTAGCTTATAAAATGATAAGCGGCTAGATTCTTTAGAGTTTAACAGAGAAGGTACACATTAAGCCTTAGCATCTATGTGCCCATATTAGCAACAAGAACACAATATGGCTTCAGTTCTTATGTCAATCCAACTAATAAGAAATGGGAGAACCCAAATCAAGCAATTTGCAGCCTGTCAAAATTAACAAGATCAAATTTCTAGAACAAAATGAAAGGGATTTGGGAAGGAATTGTCATTATACCAGTTTTTAGCAACTGAAAATTGAAAACAATAAAAAGAAGCCCTTTTGTTGAATGGGGATACTTCACTGAGAACATTCTATGTGTAGGACTGACCTGTTAAGATGTGCTATAGGGGCACATGAGATGTTTCGGTGGATTATACTACTTACATCCAACCCTGATTATCTGAGTCTTATCCCTGGGCCCTACAGGGTCAAAAGAAAGTACTGACTCTCACACACTGCTATATAACCTTCATATGTACACACACACAAACACCCAATACATGATTGTGAAACAAAAGAATGTGCCATAGAGGCTGAGATTCTTGTGAACTGAATAGAAGAAATATAAAATTTCCTCATAACCTTAATTCTTTCTAGTTACAGTTTTAACGAAATGAAGGTTCAAATACACAGTGGCTACTCTAAAAGCTAAGAAATGATAGAACAAACAAAAGCCCATGTGAACTGATAATATGATAGCTGATCTGGGCTGTTTAGAGTCTCATATTAAATCTTGTTAGCAAAACACAAGATTCTCACCCTTGTCTTTCAGGGATGCTTTATACTTGTGGTTCTACCTACTTAACCAACTACTTAACTACTTACTTCATGGAAGATGCAAGGAAGTCAGGGACATAGAAGACAGGTGTACCCCAAGTCTTTCTCCTTAGGCATCATTACTGTTTAATACACCAATCTTGTTACATCCTGATGGACCTGATGGTTAAAAAAGCAGGAATGGTAATGAATGTAGAAGTGTCGGCATATGAAAGAGGTGCTGAGAGTGAATAAAGTCAATTGGTAATGTGGGTAAACTAGATCTCTATCTTCAAATGGAGAACAAAGATACCAATAGGTACATACCTTATGACCAAGATGCCCTACAATTATAACATTTTAGAAAGATTTATTTAGCTAAAAGAATTCCTACTTTTTTTCTTTTGAGCCTAACAACTCTAATTCTTCACTAATGATATTTCTTTCTTCTAATGATCTTTTAATCTTTGAATAAAATTTAATCTTCATTAGATTCTTTCAGAGAAAAATATGGGTTCACAATGTGAAAGGCCACACTTAGCATGTACAGTAAGTGCAGTAGCATTTATAATGGAAGTTCCCTATACAACTTGGTCTCTGTCAACAGTGCACAGAAAACAACATAGTGTTAATTAACTTTAAAAATGTTCTTTCCATTTTAAGACTAATTAGCATATAGCACTTTCGATCAGCTTTATTGAAAATTTATACCAGGGAATTAGTTTCACTGAATATTGCTTCATGGCATAGAAAACCCCTCCCTCAGTAACTATCCAAAAACAGTATATGGATTTAATGAGTTGCTATCTAGTAGAACAAATTTGGAATGCTTTAATTACAAGCATTTATATCTATATTCTATGTTACTTCAATCTAGTATTTAGTTTTAATCCATCTGAAAATTTGCCACAACTTAATCATGTTGTCCAGAGGGTTGATCATAGAACTTGCCTGTTCTATTAAGACTTGATGGAAATGAATCTAGGGAGAAGATGTAACAGTTGCAAAGAGAAGCTAATACAGAATTCCAGATCAAGGTAATAATGAGGCTAAAAATGAGTGGAGAGTGTCAAATGTATTTGGACCAGAAGGATATTTGAGAAGCAGAATGAATCTTTTTACTCATCAGAAGCACAGGCTCACATCCCAAATAATGCCTTTAGCCTAAACAGCACCACATATGCTGGTAAACTGGAAATACCAAAGAGTACAATGGAGTGGAACAGTGGGGATACAATCGCTGGAAACATACAAATTATGTCCCTGGTTAATATCTAGACATAAAAACTTAATCTTTGGAGTTGTCAATATGTACATTAAATTTGGAGTTATGTGTATAACTAACATTAAGTGCATGTCAAAAGTATCTATTTCAGAAACTTGAGAGACTAATAAATGATAAAGTTCCACAATTAAGAAACTCTGTTAAAAAAGTGTTTCAGGACATGATGTGGAGGGGATTTTTGAGATCATAAAAAGCCTATTCAAACTAACCAAGAAATAAGAATGTATATGACCCTGATGGTGTCAATAAGGTAGGACAAGCCAGCCCCAAAGTCATGAGAGTGGGAAAGTTGGCT